>NC_092047.1:101299131-101613818 GCF_003086295.3 Arachis hypogaea
GAAGCCACTACCACCTCACTTAAGGTATTCATACCTTGATGAAGCCCAAAAGCTACCCGTGATAATTGCACAAGAGTTAACTCCTCAACAAGAAGAAAAATTGCTGAATGTATTGAGGAAAAACAAAAGGGCAATTGGGTGGAGTTTGGCGGATCTAGTGGGAATAAGCCCCAAGTATGCGAGCACCGCATATTTCTTGAAGAAGGAGCAAGACCGGTCCGACAACCTCAAAGGAGACTCAACCCAACCATTCTTGAGGTGGTAAAGAAAGAAGTCACTAAGCTACTTGAGCGGACATCATCTATCCTATCTCGGATAGCGAATGGGTAAGCCCGGTCCAAGTAGTGCCAAAGAAGTCCGGAGTGACAACAATCAAAAACGAAAGTGGTGAACTTATAGCAACAAGAGTGCAGAATTCTTGGAGAGTATGCATAGACTACCGAAGATTGAATGCGGCCACAAGAAAAGACCACTTTCCACTACCATTTATCGATCAAATGCTTGACCGGTTAGCCGGTAAATCATACTATTGTTTTCTTGATGGCTACTCCGGATACTTCCAAATTCATATTGCTCTAGAAGACCAAGAAAAAACCACATTTACTTGCCCCTTTGGAACGTATGCTTACAAGCGTATGCCATTTGGCCTATGCAATGCACCGGCAACGTTTCAAAGATGCATGATGAGCCTATTTGCGGACTTTCTAGAGCAATCGATGGAAGTTTTCATGGATGATTTTAGCGTGTATGGTGAGTCATTTGAGCATTGCTTAGGTAACCTTGAAAAAGTCTTAGAGAGATGCACCAAAACAAACCTTGTCTTAAATTTTGAAAAATGTCATTTCATGGTCAAACAAGGCATTGTTTTGGGACACATAGTATCAAAGGAAGGCATCTCCGTAGATCCGGCAAAGATAAATGTCATATCTAGTTTACCTTACCCCTCCTCCGAGAGGGAAGTCCGTTCTTTTCTTGGACATGCAGGATTCTACCGGAGATTCATTAAGGACTTTAGCAAGGTGGCCTTACCTCTCTCTCGATTACTACAAAAAGACACCGAATTTGAGATGAGCAAGGAATGTATGGAAGCATATGACAAACTCAAGGTAGCATTGACACAAGCCCCTATTGTACGAGGACCCAATTGGACTCAACCCTTTGAAATCATGTGTGATGCTTCGAATTATGCGATAGGAGCCGCGTTAGCACAACGCGAAGGTAAGATTCCCATATGTCATAGCTTATGCTTCCAAAACATTAGACGGAGCCCAATCCAACTACACACTACCGAAAAGGAACTTCTAGCTATTGTTTTTGCTTTGGACAAGTTCCGGGCCTATCTTCTTGGTTCCAAGGTAGTAGTGTACTCGGATCACGCGGCACTAAAGTACTTGTTGGCAAAAAAGGAATCCAAACCGAGATTAATTCGTTGGGTGCTCTTATTACAAGAATTTGACTTGGAAATCAAAGATAGGAGCGGTGCCCAAAACCTAGTGGCGGACCATTTAAGTCGCCTCGAACACACAAAAGGCGACACCACTCCTATCAATGATTCCTTTCCTTTAGATGCTTTGCATGCAATCTCGGAAGTGGTTCCTTGGTATGCCCCAATAGCAAACTATTTGGTTTCACGCACTTTCCCTCCCAATCTCAACAAACACAAAAAGGATAAGCTGAAAAGCGAATCCAATACTATATTTGGGATGACCCTATTGTGGAGGTGTGGAGCGGACCAAATAGTGCGACGGTGCATACCTCAAACCGAATTCCAAGCAATCTTGGACGCTTGCCATGCTTCCGAAGGAGGTGGTCACTAGGGCCCCAAAGAACGGCAAGAAAAATCCTTGATTGCGGATTTTGGTGGCCAACTCTTCTCAAAGATGCTTCTCTCTACTGCAAATCTTGTCCCCAATGTATTAGGTTTGGAGATATTTCCAAGAAGGACGAAATTCCCCAACAAAATATGCTTTTTTGCGAAATCTTTGACGTATGGGGAATCGACTTCATGGGACCATTTCCAAACTCCAATGGTTTCTCTACATCTTGTTAGCCGTCGATTATGTGTCAAAATGGGTGAGGCAATCCCCACCCGAACGGATGACGCTAATGTTGTGTATTCTTTTGTGAGGAACAATATCATTTGTCGCTTTGGCGCCCCAAGAGCAATCATAAGTGACCAAGGATCCCACTTTTGCAACAAAAGAATAGATGGCCTCATGAGAAAATATGGCATCATCCACAAAGTCGCCACGGCTTACCACCCTCAGACAAACGGCCAAGCCGAAGTCTCTAACCGGGAAATCAAGCATGTGTTAGAAAGGATTGTAAAGCCGAATAGGAAAGATTGGAGCATAAACTCCCGATGCACTATGGGCCTATCGAACGGCTTACAAGACACCCATTGGCATGAGCCCCTTCCGGCTTGTATATGGCAAAGCATGTCACCTACCGGTAGAGATTGAACACAAAGCTTATTGGGCCGTAAAGGAGTGTAATATGAGCTTGGGTGGGGCCGGAGTAGAGAGAAAGCTTCAATTGGCGAATTAGAATGTATGAGATTGGAAGCTTACGACAACTCCGACTTATAAGGAAAAGTTGAAAGCCATCCATGACAAGAACATTAGGAGAAGGGAATTCGACCCGGTGACCTAGTCCTTCTCTACAATTCAAGGTTGAGATTACTACCCGGAAAGCTTAGATCAAGGTGGGATGGGCCCTACCAAGTGGAGAAAGTAGAACCTTATGGAGTCTACCACTTGCGCCACCCATCAAGCCCGACATCTTCAAGGTAAACGGGCACCGTCTCAAATTGTATCATGGTGAGCAAAGAAAGAACGCCAAGGAATTGAAGTGTTCCTCTTGAGGGATGCAACTCTTGAATAAACACTATAAGCTACTGAAAGTCCAACTTAAGGACGTTAAACAAAAGTGCTAGGTGGGAGACACCCCACCATGGTAAGATCTTCCTTTGAGACTTGTACATAGACACTTGACTTCATGTTTGTTAGCTAGATTTTATGACAACTCCCCTTCATTTGTTGACTTCATTTGCTATAGTGCTTAAGTGGCTGTATGGAGGGGGGTTGGAAATGTCAAAAAAAAATGCTGTAACACTTGCAAATTTAGAAAAACCCACCCCTCTGCGCGTGCGCGCACTTGGCGCGTCCGCGCACATGGGCGAAATCTGCCAATCGACGCGCAAGCGCATGTGCGCGTCCGCGCCGATTGCCTTGCTGCCCCCTAGTACATCCTCCAGAGAGTTAAGCCACTCTCAAGCCTACACTAAGCCACCAGCCCAGCACCTTTGCCGCGTGCGCGCACCTGGCGCGCACGCGTCCATATAAGCAAGCACGAAATGCGCGCGCGCCGCAGCCGCGCACGCACCCTTTTACTCTACACCCCTCTCTGGGCCAATTGACAGAGAGTTGAGCCCCCTCCAGGCCCCTCTCATGCCTGGGCACAACCACGAGGACGCGCGCGCGCACTGTGCGCGCGCGCGCCAAAAGCGCTGAAGAATCTCTGGTACTTCGTCCAGAGACTCATGCCACCCCTATGCCTCTCTGTGCCCCAGCCCAAGCGCATGGACGCGCACGCGAATGTGCGCGCGCGCGTCCCTAGTCCACCCCGCTCCCTGCGCGAGCGCGCACCGTGTGCGCACGCGCCGGTGATCGACGCCATCATTTAAAAAAGAGCACACTTACCCCTTCATTCTCATTCCACTTCTCTTCTTCTCCCATATCCTTCTCCATCTCACAAGGTATTATACTAAGCTCCCTCTTAGTCCAATAATCTCTTGTGATCTTAATTCATTTAGTTGCACCATCTTTTAGGTAGCTTCTTTTTCTTTTTTTTCTCTTCCTTCTTCTCTAGTTACTTCCTTGGATGTCTTTGCTCTCTCCTCTCTTTCATCCATTCTTCATGGGCATTTGGGTTTCGAACTCACTTACATGAATAGATGAATGGTGTTGCTAAATTTTCTTGCAATCAATATGCACTATAATCATTAATAATGGTTTGTGGAATGCTACATTACTCTCATTTTCACATAATCACATACTACTTCAAGGATGCATGCCAAGTGTTGATGAAAGGCACACTTGAATTTTGGACTCATTGTGATTACCTTGCCTCTCAGCCAATCACTTTTGAGTGCATCCCCACTTTCCACAAACCATTCATTCCCATTTTCTTAGCTTGCCTTCCATTTATGGTCCCTAAGGGTGTGTGCTTCTCATGCCTCTTCCTTGCATGCTTAAACTACCCTTGCACCACATGAAAATTATTTGCCTTGCTCTTCACACATTATCCTAGTTACATGTTGCAGCTATCATGTAACGAAGATACCCATATTCTATGGCATAACTTTCATTACATAGAGCTCATGTATCTCTACTTCTTTGGGTTTGATATTTTTCCCTTCTTGCTTCCACAGGATGGTCATCAAAAAGGACAACGGGAAAGGCCCCAAGAAGCCCGCTTCCAATAAAGTGCGCCAAGAACTAACGGCCAGGCCCCTCCTGAAGAAGACCAAGGGCCCCGTTGACGTTCTAGAGAAGGACAACCCTCCTAAGGATTCAAACAAGTTTCCCAACCGTTACTGCAAACTTGTCTATTCCAGAATGATTGAAAGGAATTACCATCCGGAACCCCTCCTAGTCTTACCGGCTCACCTCAGTCCGATTGTGATGCCACACATTGACCGGAGGCATTGGAGGTTCCTCTTGAGGCAACCAACGGAGGCCAATCTCTCTTGGGTGGTAGAATTCTACTCCAACTTCCACTCACCTCATCTCACATCAATATTTGTGCACCGAAAACAAGTGTCGGTCACAGTGGAAACCATCCGAGAAGTCCTTGGGATTGCACCGTCAACGGATGCATATGACGCCTACCAAGAAGTCTTGGCTACATGCGTTGACCGTGCATTCGATTGGGGCGCGATCCTTCGCGTCATTGCTTTACCCGACGCATATTGGATTCGGGGGACCATAAAGCGAAGACCCAAGGGTTTAGATGTTCGCCACCTTACTCAAGAAGCCACGGCATGGGCCCAAATTCTAGCTCACTACGTGCTCCCGAGCACACATGGGTCATCCATCACCGCCGAGCTTACCTTATTGATATGGTGCATCTTGACCGAGAAACCGGTCAACGTTCCGCATGTCATCCGCCAATCCATGGGGCGCATTCATGCCAAGGGAAATCTACCATTCCCGGCTTTAGTGACGGCATTAGTTGCGAAAGCCGGCGTCAACCGGGAGACTAAAGATAGGCGAACCTCAATACCGGTTGATGGTGATATCATCCCAACCAAGAGATGCCTCAAGCCTCCGGAAGTCACCAAGGACATTGAACTGCCCACACTAACTGGCCACGCTACCACTTCATCTACATCACAAAAATCGGCCGCCCAACGCCTTGAGGACCTTCACAACAAATTAGACCGTTATGAGAGGCGTAACCAACGCCGCTATGCTCATGTGAAGAGGCTTCTAAGCATAATCACCCCACCTATGGAGGAACCCGATATCTCCACCTCCACCGCAACTTCAAGCGGTGATAGCAATGGCATTGGAGATGTGGCACACTCGGAGCTCAATCAACCAGCGCGCCTAACCTCTAGCACGGAGGACCGTGCTAAGTTTTAAGTGTGGGGAGGTCGGCCGACCGATCTCCGTAGGTAACATCTGAATAAATCTGAAGAAATTAGGATAGGTTGCATGATTAGGTTTTAGTAGGATAGGTTGCATGATTAGGTCTTAGTTGGCACCATTCGCATGATAAGCCTGCTTGGTTGGAACAATGAAATTCTCTCTTAGGAAACCAACACTTTGGGGCAACCATGGCATTGCAAATTTTAAATGCTTTGATGCCAAAGTTGCATGAAGAATTATATTTTGGAACATGGTTTTGAGCTAAGAACACAAGCTTGTGAGATTTGAGCCTAATGGTATGGTTACATCTTATAACCACTTATTTTTCCTTCTTGTGTGCATTATTCTCCTTCTATGATTGTGATCTTTGATTTGTTTGACTCTTTATGTCCATTATTTGGTGTATTCATGCATTTATATGATTGAGGCCATCATTTTATTAGCTCACTCACCCAAACGGCCTTACCTTCTATCTTCCTTTGTTAGCCAAATTTGAGCCTACGATTAACCCACTTTGTTCTTAATTTAGCACATTACAAGCCTTAAAGCGGAAAACAATAAAAGTCCTTATTTGGATCTTTGATTAGCTTAGGCTAGTGTGTGTGAGTATCATTCAAGTGTGGGAACCTTGGGGCATTGGGTGGATAAAAGGGTATTTTGTATTATTATTGAAAATATTGGGAATTGGGTACATACTCATGTATTGATCAAATGTAAAACCTTATGCATTGACACTCTTGTATATAAAAAAAAAGAGAATGAGAAAAAACAAAAGAACAAAAAAGAAAAAGAAAAGAAAAAAAACAATATGGAAAAGAAAAAAAATAGGAAAAGAAAGAAAAGAAAAAAAAAGAGAGAGAAGAAAAATAATAAAAAGGGGACAAAATGCCCCGAAGTGAAGCTCAAGAGGAATCAATGCATGAGTATTGTGAAACGAAAAGAAAATGCATAAGTATGTGGAAAAGTGAGGAATGGGTAGTTAGGTTAGTACTTAATTGTATAGGTCATTATATAGGTTAGGTGGGAAAAGTTTAAGTTAATCAAAGATTCAAATCCTAAGTCCACTAGCCATATATGACCCTACCTTGACCCTAACCCCATTATGACCTAGGAAAAGACCTCATGATAATTGTATGCATGCATTGAATAATTGTTGACTGTTAGATGAAAAACAAACCTTGGAAAGCATGATTAGGGGAGAATTGAGAGAATAAACCCCAAACACCGAGTGATTAGAGTGCAAACACTTCCGCCGAGGGTTCGATGCTCAATCCTTTGATTCCCGGCTCTCGCGAGCATTCCTCATGCAAGGTTGCACATATTGCATTTGATGCTTAGAAAGTGGCAAGTCCTATGCTTTGACCATCATTGTACCCCATGTGCTCGCATATGTCCTAAGAAGGCTAATTTGCTCCCAACCAAGTGGATAGTGGCACTAGTCATAGTTGCATGCATATAAGTAGGTTGCACTTCATGAGTCTTATACTTTTGCAATCCCTCGGTCTTCTGTGTTTCTTTGCATTTCTCTAAGCATGAGGACATGCTAGGATCTAAGTGTGGGGAGGTTGACAAACCCCAATTTGAGGGTTTATCTTGTGATGATTTCAGGGGTTTTATCAATGATTCCACACACTTTCTATATGAAAATACAAGATTTTGCATTCCTTTCCTAGTTTCGCCTCATGAATGAAAACATGCTTATTTCGCACTAAAATAGATACATTTCTAATCTTCTCTTGATGCCATTCGATGCCGTGACTTGTGTGTTAAGTGGTTTCAGGATATAGAGTAGGAATGGACCGAAAGAGAGAAGGAAGACGGGTACAAAGGAAGGAAGCATGAGGATTAAGCTTTGGAGATTTCCGCATGGGCGCGTGCGCGCACCTTGCGCGCCCGCGCGGATAGGGCAACGTGGAGCCAAAGCCAAGAGCCGGCTTGAGAAGCGGCTAAGCCAGGATCTTCATGGGCGCGCACGCGTACATCACGCCTCCGCGCACATTTCAAGACGTCTCAACGGCGCGTGCGCGTACCTTGCGCGTGCGCGCCGATTTGCGAATATGATTTTTAAGAAGTCACGTGACTTAGGCGTGGAGGCAGTTAAGGATCCCACTCTTAGAGAAACACCTTGGCAGGAAAAGCTTAAGAAGACCAAAGGAACAAAGGTTAAGGACACTTAGTTAGTTCATTTTTCTAGATCTAGATTTTTTTGGGGAGAGGAGAGTTAGTTACACTTTTGGGGAAGAAGAAGAGGGAGATTCCAAGCTTCACTAGGGTTCATCCTCATCTAATTTCTGAATTTTCAATGACTTTTTGGTGAGATCCATTACAATTCTCACTCCACTTTGTTCATGTCATAGATTTTCTTCTCCAATTTCAAGTAGTAGATACAATTGATCAATTCTCGTAGATCTAGAATTCAACTTTGTAATTTTGGATTTCATTTCTATTTTGGATTTTCATTGCTACTCTTTGAGACTTGTTGTTAGATCTTTGTGTTGCAATACTTTCAATTTGACTTTTCTTCTCATTTTACTATGACTTGTTGTTAGATCTTTGTGTTGCAATACTTTCAATTTGACTTTTCTTCTCATTTTACTATGACGTTCCTTCTTGCTCATCACATGTTTGATAAAATGACAACACTAGCTATGGAGTAGAATTATCACACTTGGCATAGGGTTTGGTCCTTGGAAGAAGTTGAATAGTTGTATCAATAGTTGATTTGGAATTAGGGATTGCTAGTTGGCTTGGAGTGCACTAAAGCTAGATTCCCATAAGGTGAAGCTAGGACTTGTGACTCAAGTTGATTGCTTTCATTTGACCTCCCTCTATACCTAGGGGATAACTAAATGAAGCAAGGCCTAATTGTATCAACATTGAATGGACTATAAGGATAGAATTTCCAATGCCAACCCTAAGCCAAGTCTTTTGATAATTGATTGTTTGTTTCTCATTATTTTGCTAAAACCTTCGAAGAATCCCAACAAGGCTTACTAAATCAATAAGATGCACACTTTGGCAATTCCAAGGGAGAACGACTCGGGAGACTAGTACTCTCGGATATAGATTGTAGAATTGTTTGATGAAGGATTTTGCGTCGGTTTAGACTATACTACGATTGATCATTTGATAATTTCTATACCGGCAAAAATTCATTTGTCAATTAGTGGCCCAAGGTTACGATCAAGAAGAGGGTATAGATTTTGATGAGTCTTTTGCTCCGGTAGCTAGAATGGAAGCAATTCGGTTGCTTCTTGCCTATGCCGCCCATAAAGGTTTCAAAATATTTCAAATGGATGTTAAATGTGCTTTCCTTAATGGCTTTATTGATAGAGAAGTGTATGTGGCACAACCCCCCGGTTTTGAACATAAAGAGTTTCCAAATCATGTTTTCAAATTAACTAAGGCTCTTTATGGTCTTAGACAAGCTCCAAGAGCTTGGTATGAAAGGCTTAGTGCCTTCTTGTTGGAAAATAAATTTCAAAGGGGTACCACCGACACTACTTTATTCATTAAAGCATCTAATGATGATATACTCCTTGTTCAAGTTTATGTTGATGACATTGTATTTGGTTCGGCCAACATTTCCTTGTGTGAAGAGTTTGGAAAACTCATGACTAGTGAGTTTGAAATGAGTTTAATGGGAGAGCTTACTTTCCTTCTTGGCCTCCAAATTAAACAAACTCCTAGTGGTACTTTTATTTACCAAGGAAAATATGCAAAAGAACTTATTAAAAAGTTTGGCCTAGAAAATTCCAAAGCAATGGGTACACCAATGCATCCCAACACAAAACTTGAAAAGGATGATGATGGTCAAGATGTGGATGAAACAAGGTATATAGGAATGATAGGTTTACTCATGTACCTTACCTCCTCTAGATCGGACATTGTCCAAAGTGTGGGTGTATGTTCAAGGTTCCAATCTCACCCAAAAGAATCCCATCTCACAGCTGTTAAGCGCATCATTAGATATATTAAGGGAACTTGTGATTATGGATTGTGGTATCCTAAATCTGATGACTTTTGTGCAGTAGGGTTTTGTGATGCAGATTATACGGGAGATAGAGTGGATAGAAGAAGCACGTCCGGCATGTGTTGCTTCCTTGGAAGCTCACTCAACATGTGGTCAAGCAAGAAACAGGCCACAGTGGCTTTATCCACCGCTGAAGCAGAATACATTTCCGCATCTGCATGTTGCACTCAATTAATTTGGTTAAAAACACAATTGGAAGATTACAAATTAAAAATCAATAGTATACCCTTATTTTGTGATAATATGAGTGCAATAAACATTTCAAAAAATCCTGTTCTGCACTCAAGAACCAAGCACATTGAGATAAAATATCATTTTATTAGGGAACATGTGCAAAAGGGTACTATTGATATTCAATTTGTAAAATCTGAAGACCAAATTGCTGATATTTTTACAAAACCCCTCTGTGAAGACAGATTCTGTATCTTGAGAAAAAGTTTGGGAATGTTTGATTTAAGTTTCATTGAAAACTTGTAAATTTTTTTTAACTCTGCCCAGTTTTGTCTCGTAGGTTTGGACGAGATAAAAATGCAAGCTTGATGAAGGAGTTATGATCAAAGGGGAGGCAACGCAGAATTCAAAATTTTATGGACCCCACCAAAATTCCTTGACCCCACCTTAACAGTTATGGCAGTTATCTCTCTACAAATAAGAATCTCCTTCTTGTGTCATCAAATCTTTTTTGGAAGTGGTTATTGTCAAATCAAAATCCTTCTCTCCATCTAATCCCTTGATTTAAGGCAACAACTTTTCAGTTTTAGATTTCAAAAGTTAAAAGGGAAATCATTTTTTGGGTAATAACCACCCATAATGGTCATTAACCGCCCACTAATGGTCATTACTCTCGTCATATTCTCTCTCCAAACCTCATTTAATTCGTCGCTCACCTTGCTTCTCTCTCCCACTCAATTCGGTTATCTCCCTAACCTTTCATATTCCATTCTTCCATCACCATGAAAAAGAAAACTGCGCCAAGAAAAAGTGAAAGGCTTCTATTCTCTCAAAAACAGTCTACTCCACAATCACACACACACATTCATATCCATTCTACATCATCTTCATCACCCTCACCCCCATCAAAACGCACAGACACAATGAGAAGAAAGGTCATTGCCACAAAAACTTCCTCAAGGAAGAAGAAAAGTGTTCCCGTGACAGAAGAAGAGGAGTCTCATACTTCTCCCATTCCTTCCCCTCCACAATCACCACCAAAGAGATCAACTCCCCATACATCCGAGAAGAGTGCTCAAAAGACGAAGGGTTTTGTTCTTCACGACACCACCGAACCTCCAAACTTGGAATCCCTGGAATTCAGAAACAAGTATGGCAAGACTCACTCCCACTTTGATCCTAGCAGATTCAACTCTTGCACTTCTTTTGAGTTTCACAATGAGGTTATGGAAAAACGTCACCTATGTACAACCTACCTTGTGAATCTCGGCACTCTCACTAACAAGGGCATCAACATCTCCTCTCTGTTTGAACTCCTCAACTGGAAGCCCCTTCTTCTCATTCAGAAACCAGTCTATCCTGGCCTCGTCTGAGAGTTCTACGCCAATATGCGACTCATTGATGACACTCTTCATTCCTATGTCAAAAGGGTTCAAATAGCCTTGATTCTGAGACCATTGGAGCGGCCCTGGGCTTCAAGGATGAAGGACCACGAGCGTATATGGTAGACAAATGGGATACACAAGTCGGCGTTTCATACAAAGCAGTTCTTCAGCATATTTGCGAGAACCTTTCTGGCTTGCATGGAACGATTCCAACCCACAAAGCTCTAGGACCAGTCAACTCTCTGCTTCACCGAATCATCACCCATATTTTGACTCTCCAAAGCGGCTCACACAACCGAGTAACATTTTCTGACTGTCTCATATTATTTGCTTTGGTTACCTCTACTCCTATATCTTTTGGCTATATTATAATTAGGCATATGTGGGATTCTGTTAGAAGTACCAAAAAGGCTAATCTGCCTTATGGTATGTTTTTAACAAGAATTTTTGAATACTTTAAAGTTGATCTGTTGAATGAGGCAGTGGAAAACAAAGTATCCTCAATTAGAGGAGGAGGAGCGACTAAGGGAACCAAAGGGGGCAAATCTGTGGGATCGGATAGTGACAATGAGACTCGGCCAGAGTCTTCCAAAACAGTCAAATCCATCAAAGAAATTTTGGGTGAATTCTCAAACATGGCAGACATGATGATTCAATCTCACAAAGAGGCTCGCAAGCAAGCATCTGAAAGCGAGAAAGCTTGGAAAAATTGCAAAGAAAGGGTCGGCCTGATGTTAGCAACCCTTAAGGAGGATCTGGGCGATAACAGTAAAGAAGGCGCTGAGGACTCAGCTTTTCATCTATCAGATGATTGATGACTATTGTTTTAATGTTATTTGATATTGGCTCCATTAGGCTCAATCTGTTTTTTGTAGGAGCATGACTTGATACTCACTGCTCTAGGATAATCTCTAGGATACTATGATATACTTCTGCTACTTTATCTTGAATATTTTGTTGTGTTGATCATATTTTGTGCAGGTGCCCCCGTGATGACAAAAGGGGGAGGAGATTAAGTTTCTAAAATTGAAACTGGAACAGGGGATGAATTTTTCAAATTGAAAATTCATGATCACCCTTGTTCAAAAAATGCATGTGTTATTGCATTTGTTTTACCATAGTCACTGCTGCTTGAACTACATATGGTATTTGGTTTATGATGATGTTTGATTTATTTTGATGCCTGGCTGTTGATTCATCATTGATAAACTTGTTGGATTGAAAACTTATTTTTGGCAGTTCCTTTAAACTATATAAAGTATAAAAACTGCCTTGTTTTGATCATGTGTACTTCAAATATTTTTTCATCATTTTGTTTGCTCTGATATCCTAACAGGAAAATGTTTGAAAAATATTTGGATACTATTTTGATGTATGAAAATGTTTGAGCAGAAAATCAGTTTATGATATCAAATGAGTTTTGATTATCAATTAAAACTGCTCATAAATCAAGCATTTAGCATCATATAACATGCTAAATAACATTGTTCTTTAAGCTTGATTAAAATGTTACAGGTTAACGCTCCCCTTGGAAAAACAAGCATACATCAAGGGGGAGCTATGTGACATTTAGAAAGGGGGAGAAATTCAATCTTCAAAGGGAGTATTCTTTACTCAATTTTTTTTTCCATTTCAATTTTAATAATGTTTGTCATCAAGGGGGAGATTGATGAGTTTGGAAAACTCTAAACTAAATTGATGATGATCAAACATTATTAACAGCAAAATTATTAAGCTAATCTTGATTAATGTGTTAATTAAATTAATTTTGTTGTGCAGGTTTTATTGGGCCGAAAATAAATGAAATACAGCAGGCCCAAAGAAAGCTTTCCTATGTGTTCATTGCTTGATCCAAAAATTTATCAGGAAAGCAAATGTTACTATTGGGCCAGAATTTAAATAGTATCACAAGCCCAATTTGTTTTGCATGCATGGTCCGAAAGAAAAAAATGGATTTGGGGCACAATAATGAAAACCCAACTCATTGAATTTTGGTTGCATGCTTCCAACGGACTTCACACATTAACTTATTATGGAATTCAAATTTTATAAAGAAAAGTTAATGCAGTCCTTGGGAATATGAAAGAGAAAAAGTCAAGTGATATGATGGCAATTAATGGTAGCTTACACGCTACTACACAAGCATGGAGAAATCCACCTAAATTAATTTATCTATCATAACACTCATAGCTTTTCTTTTCTCTTTCTTCTCTCTATTTTCTTCTCTTCTTTTCGGTCATTGTCCAGGAAATAATGGAAGCTATGTTCATCTACAAAGAAAAAGAAGAAGTTGCATGCATCAAGACCATCAAGCTAATGATGGCAAGAAAATATACTAAAATAAAAATGAGCTGTGGCTAAGATACTCGCCAAATGTGGTTAGATTTGGTGAGGTTATCTTGAGCTCTTCATGCTCAAAAAGGGAAGATGAAGATTCGGCCAGCAAGGGAGATTCTTGAAGGATGGCTTGTCTTTGATTCTGCTCAACCACCACAGGAAGTAACTAGAGTGGCGAAGTGATGGTTGAGGCAGAGATTGAAGCAGATGAAGTCATTTTCATCATGAAGCATCAAGGGCCAGAAATCCATCTTGGAGAGCAAGCCAAGGATGGAGAGCTCGGATTGATGAAGGGTGATGATCAAGAAAGGACCAGAGGTAATTGCATGTTGGGTTTTGCATGGTTATCTCTTCTCTTTCTATGTGGCCGAACCGGTTCTGTTTGTTGAAGGAGGAAGAAGTTGGTTTGGGTGTTGGCTTCAAGTGTGGAGGCTTCCCTCTTCTTTAAAAAGAGAGAACAACCACTATTTGGAGCAAGGAGAAAATTTGAGAGTGCAAGGCACAGTGTTCTCAGAGCTACCTGAGCTAACAGTTTTCTCTTCTCCTTCAATGTATTCTGTTTTGTATTTTTCTGTTTAATTTTGTTATGTCTTGAGTCTCATGGAAAAAGGCAAACAGTGAGGTTTGTATGAAAAAGCCATAGAGTGGAAAAAGGCAGAGAGTGCAAAATTAAAAGAAAAAGCCATAGATGTCTTAGAATTCCTTTGTTCATCTATGTTGTGTTTCATGATTCTGTGGGAATCCCCTTGTAAGTTGGGTTAGCACTTTACAGTTTGTAATCAGGTTGATTATAGTGAAATTCAATCATTGTTGTGATGGAGACTGGATGTAGGCTGCATTGCACTTAGCAGCTGAACCAGGATATATCTGGGTGTAATCTTTCTTCTCTCCTACTCTATTTCTGTTTTCTACTGCACAGGAGCAAAAACTAAAATGTCTCGTGCCAAGTGACGAGACAAAACAAAAAGTCTCGTGGCTAGGGATGAGATAAAAGAAAAAGTCTCGTGTCCAGAGACGAGCCAAAACAGAAAAGTCTCCTCTGAGTTCAGCAAGTGTTAGCAAAAAAAAAGGGGCTAAGATTCAACCCCCCTTCTCTTAGCCACTGAAACCATCACTATAAACTCAAAAACTCTTGCATTCTATTCAAATTTGTAAACAAAACTGTTCTTAGCAAAGAATGATGAAATTATTCATTAATACTTTATTCAATTGTATTAGATTCTATTCCATGCCATTCAATTTAAAATTGTTGAAGATGACGATAACGAAAGAGAAAAATAACAAAAAAAAAAAAAGAAGAAGAAAGAGGAGGAGGAGGAGGAAAGAAGAACCTACGTGTACGAATTTGGAAAAAGAAAAAGAAGAAGAAAAAGCGGCAACACAAGCGCAAAAGAAAAACATGCACGCATGTACCTAAATAATTTAGTTGGACTTGGTTGGTAATATAACTTGGATGCAAAGCATTGTTGTTGTTATCAAGGTTGCGAGAACCGGACCGGTCAATAAACCGGTGAGGTCACTGGTTCAATGGTTCACTGGTTTGACCGAGATTCAACCGGGGTTCAACCGGTTTAATTAAATATTAAATAAAATTATTAAAAAACTTAAAATAATCTTTAAGTATATAAATTCAATGATCTCTAACTTAATAAAATTTAATATTTCACATAATAAATTATCCATTACTTAATATTAGAGGTTTACAAACAACTTCAGACATCAAAGTTTATAAGTAAACAAAAAATAAAAGTACATAATGACAAACCCATAATGTTCTACATTCAAAAGATACAATTACTAGCAAGTTTTCAACTAATCAAAGGTGCAACTCATCAAAAATCATAATTATCATTAAGTGTTCCAACATCTCCATCATAAACAGGTAATCCAAAGCCACCATCATCAGAAGTACCACCAAAAAAAGCTGTATTTGAAGAATCAGCAACATTAGGGAAATCCACATCAAGTTCCACATCAAGTTCCTTGTTATTTTTGTCATACTTCACTGTAAAATACTGCCAAGCTGGATCGGATTTACCTCTGGATGAACCAGTTTGAGAATCTTGTGGCTGTGGGTTACTTTGTGATTGTTCCATCTATAACAATCAGAAAACCAAAGACCAGAAAACTTCAGACAACCATGAAAATAATCAAAATATTCATCATGAAGCAACAAACAGAAGCAGCAAAACATATTCAAAGTCAATAACAGCAATGATGAAAATAATGAAGCAGCAAACAGAAGCAGGTAACACAAGCAGCAATGCAAAACAGAAGCAGGTAACAGAAGCAGCAATGCAAAACAGAAGCAGCTACCAGAAGCAGCAAAAAATATTCATCATGATTCATGAAGCAGCAAGCTAACAGAAGCAGCAATGCAAAACATATTCAAAATAAAAAACATCAATCCTGAAAATCAAGGGGGGCTCAGAAAATCAAAATCCAAAATCAAGCATAGAACAGGCGAGCACAGAACAAGATCAGAACCTCAGAAAATCAAACTCAAGAAGCATAGGTGAAAGAACAGAGTCTTACCTAATTCGGAAGGAGGCGAGCTCGGCCGGTGGTCGTCGGCTGCTGTCGATGGTTGTGGGTGGCGACGAGGAGACGGGCTCGGCTGGTGGTGGTCGCTGTTGCTCTCGATGGTTGTGGGTGGCGACGAGGAGGCGGGCTCGGCCGGTGGTGGTAGCTGTTGCTCTCGATGGTTGTGGGTGGCGACGAGGAGGCGGGCTCGGCCAGTGGTGGTCGCGGGCTCGGCTATGGTGGCCTTGGTGGCTATGGAGGCTGTGGGTGGCTATGGACGCTGGCGCGCTGTGGGTGGCCGGTGGCTATGGACGCTGGCGCCGAATCTGGGGAAGAAAGGGAACTGGGGAAGAAAGGGGAAGAAAGGGGGGGAGTATCAGATTAGGGTTAGGGAATAAGGATACATTTCGCGAACGTTATTCTTTTTTCTTTTCTTTTTTTTTTTTTAAAAAAAATGCCAAAACGACGTCGTTTGGCATATGAATTTGCAAACCATTGAACCGCTAAAAAACCGGACGGTTCTTCCGGTTCGCCAGTTAACTGCCGGTTTGACCGGTTTTTTGGCCGGTTTTTTGCCAGGCAGTTATTAGCGTTACCCGGACCGGTTAGGTGACTGATTCCCGGTTTTTCCGGTTGAACCGGCCGGTCCGGTCCGGTTTTCAGAACCATGGTTGTTGTTATTATTATTATTATTATTATTATTATTATTATTAGAATTCATTGTTTTTAGTCATTACTTAGCTATTAATTCAATTTCTTTAGTCTAGTAATTTAACAACATATTTTATCCGATGAATATTAGAGGATCATCAGAATTTATTATTTTTTGTCATCAGTTAACCAATAATACGAATTCTGATGCTAACGGGAGGTTTTGCCAGTAACTCGCGAATACTTTTGTCGTTATTTAATATTTTTTTTGTCGTCTACGATATTTTTTATTTTGTAGGATGAAGACTAATTTATTACGTATCTAAGCTCTATTTAAAGATTTAGCACAAAATAATGAGTTATTGCATATATAAGATGGAATTTAAACTTCTGACACTTTTTTTAAGAAGACAAGTGAGCTGAATAATCAACCAATTCAGGTTAATTCTCTATTTAATATTTATAATACAAAAACTGATGTAAAGTTATATTTTATGACAAATAGATCATAAATAGATATTAAATAGAATTTTTTAGTCGAAATACTCTAATTATAAATTTTAAATTCTAAATTCTAAATTCTAAATATATCCGCCAATGGCATTCAATTGCTCTGCCAAAGATTTTGTTACAGGGGACTCTGTTTATAGTGATGAAATTTATGATACATTTATATTCCATGTCCAAGTCTCGGACAAGAGGTATTTGATGATCATTGCCCTGTTGAGTTGAGTCTTAATACTCCATTGGAAATCTCTGAACCTCAAGGTTTAAAGGCATATAATCTACTGAAGAAACATATGTCAAAATGGAAACAGCATTTTGATTTGTATTCAATCTAGATTTGAAAGAGGTAGTTAACAGGTGATCCTTAATTCTTTTGTCCTTGTCCCCACAGATAAACGCAGATGAGTTTTTATCCTCTGAAAGAGATTGTGTTGTATTTGCAGTCTCTTCAAATGCGTTGTATTTGGGTGTTGAAGCAAGTTTGAGGTCAGCTTTCATAATTTTCTTGGTAGAATCAGAAGTCTCCTTTTAATACTTTGTCTAACACATCTAGTGATTCTTAACCTGCCATAGCATGGTTTTAACTTGGCTGTGGAAGATCTTTTATCTCCTCATACAGTCATACTAGAATGCAATAACATATTTGACTCTTGTAAAGTACATTTTCAAAATTTTGTTGCAGTTTTATGCAGGGGGTCTAGGGAAAAGTTGGATTGGGGCTAACTCGGTTAAACTAACTTGGTTCATGGTTGACAATTTTGTCAACTAAAATGACTCATCCATATAATTAGATTTACAGGGTCTAGATAGAGCTTTATTTAAACCGAGGAAACAAATACAAATTTGCAAGGCGACGGTTTTGAACTATATACATTATATATAGAAAAATAAAATGCTATGCATATATCTGCACAATCTCTTTTATCTTAGTATGTAAAAGTTAAGACTATTGATTAGGTTCGCTAATGGCTTGAGCAAGATTTTCTGATTCTCTCATTAAAATGTACTAGTTAGTAGCGGTCTAAAAGTTAAGTGCATCTCATGTTGCATCATCTATGGAGCCAATACTTGTATTACCCCTGCCATCAATTTTACATGATATACAAAGTGTGTAAACATAACTTAGTGCATCATACATTTTTTGGTGACTAAACAAGGAAAGAAACAAAGCAAAAACTATTCTAAATCCGAGCGGATGATTCGTTGGAGATCAACACTAAGCTCAGACCAAATAACATGATTAGAGTTACTCTTGGCACCATATTTAGCCATCCAATCCGCAGCTCTATTTGCTTCTCGGGACACCCATTCAACGTGAACAAGCCAAGGACGAGATAAAAGTTCCTGAATCTTGTGAACTAAATCTGTTACTTCAGATGGATACCTACTTGTAAGCTCATGCATGATGGGCAGAATGTCAAGGCAATCTGTCTCACATATAATATCCCTCAAACCGCAATCCCAAGCTAAAACCAGCCCCCTCCAAGCAGCAAATAATTCACATCTGATTATAGACCAAGGGGGAATGCTTCCAGAGCAGCCCGAGATTCAATCTCCCTTAGAATTTAGTGCATCATACATTAAAAGTTTAAAACCATTTAATGATATATATTTAATAGAAATTAATAAATATAAAATTATACTAAAACTACTGGTAAATTTTATCTTTCTTTAGCTTATTCTTACGTGCATCTTCAACTCGTAAGTGCCAATAGTCCTTGATCATCTAAAAACATCTTCACCCTATTAATGATTGGTATCATCATACTCTTTGAATTTTCGTTTTGTATGTGACTTCAAATTTTTCTGAAAATAAGATATGAACATTAGACAATTAGCAAATGAGCAAAAAATAAGCACAAAAAATACCTTTGAGAAATTTTGTTTTTAAAAAATATGGACAGAACTAAATTGTGTTTTTAAAATAACATTTGTAGATATTTAGACAATGAGCACTTACTTTTGAGAAATTCTTGTTTACTCCTTGAAGTAAATCATTTTCTTCTCCATCATGAACAATGATATTTCCATCTGCTACCATATCATCACCACAAACAATACCTTCAGCTTGTTGCTCTGCATATATGAGATAAACTGCTGTCTTCTTCACAGTGAATCCTAATCCGGAAGAAACAACAATCTGCACTTTGTCACCAGCTTCAAGGTTCGCTATTACTTTCTGCCATTCATCATCTCTAAGTGAAGCCAGTGTATCTCCATCGTAGAGAAAAGGGGTGGTCTTTGTATGATTTATGATACACAAATTTTTAATGATAGGGCCTTCTAAAGGTACAATGTTTGAGGAAGAAGAATAGATGATACACAACATCACTGACTTTAACTTATGCCCATTCACCTGAGGGATGTCAAAAATTACAAAAGAACCTTCACAACTGAATGTTAACCAATCAGGATTCTTGTTGCCAGGAAGCAAGCAATCTCCAGGTACTCTTGCATTAAACTTCTGTATAATGAAAAACATACTTCAGTATTGGAATTTTAAGTATTAGGTATAAATAGTTAATTTCATGACTTAGTTTGAATTAGGTGCCAATGAGTAATAGCTCAAACGGCATAGACTCCCCATACTCAATTAAGAGGTTGCGGGTTTGAGTCTCCTATCTTTCCAAATTTTGCTAATGAGTAATAGCTCAAATGGCATATACTCCCCATACTCAATTAAGAGGTTGCGGGTTTGAGTCTCCTATCTTTCCAAATTTTTTGCCAATGAGTAATAGCTCAAATGGCATAGTCTCCCCATACTCAAATAAGAGGTTGCGGGTTCAAGTCTCATATCTTTGGTAAAAAAAAAAAAAAAGAATTAGGTGAATTACATACATTTGTAACGATTAAGATGCAAAGACAATACCCTAAATATTTTGACTATGACAAAATGGACTGCAAAGAACAAAAGTTGTTCAATAAAAATTTAGACCTGCTTAGATTATTTTGTCAAACACCCATAATATTTTGGAGAACCACAAGGGACTTTAATTCTTTAGAAATCCATTTTATCAGGGTCAAAATCTTTCGGGTACATATTTTGGCAGTACACGAAAGAGAGATTTTTCTATTATTATGAGATAAAATAAAGATACAACAAGATATCATTTTTATTTTGTTAAAAAAAATGAATGAGATAAAATAATTTAATTCTGAGTTTTAGGATGGACCATATCATATATTAGCATTTTCTAATATTTTGAAATACCTTCTAAAACATTTTAAAAAAGATAGAGATGTTAAACTATTTTGATGATAGAACAAAAGGTAAATTGGTAGAAAAAGATAGAAACAAACCTGCAAAATATTTTCCCTAAGTAACTCTGTGACTGAACAACTCATTCCCATTTGAATTAAAATTGAATTCAAGGAATTTTCTGATTCAATAATGTCATCTTCACTGCAGTAACCAATTAATGATGAGCTACTCCCTTTTGAGATATTTGAAGCACTTGATGTTACTTTCATTTCATTGCAGTTTGTGACATCAAAAGTATTAGAAACTACATCTCCTATAATTTGAAGTTGTGAGCCACATTCCAGCCTAACATTCTGGACCTGTGGAAGCTCTCTGATGATGGATGATAGGCCTTGAGAGTTGCTATTTGGTACTATTAAGGAAACAAGATTTGACAAGTCCAAAAATGTTTGCACTTGGGGTGAGAAGTTATTTGTTGGAGAGGTCCATGACCAAATGATTGAAGGAAACACATTGCGCGATAATCCTTTAAAGTCACACAGAGAAACATACACAATGCTTTTTAATCTTAGAAGTGCATGAGGCACTTGTGTTATGGCAGTTTTATCTGCCATCAAAGTTGTCAATGATTCCATTTGTTCTATGTCTTCCTCTAATTTATCAATCAATGAACATCCTGAAAGAATGAGAGTTTTGAGAGATTTCAACTTGTAGATACTTCTTGGAAGTACACGAAGCCCCGAACACCCTTTCAAATTGATTAGAAGAACTTGCTTGAGATGTTCAATGGTATGAGAAACCAAAGTCAACTTTGGGCAATATTTGAGTATTAACTTTTCAAGATTGGGCATATTTGAAAAGTCAGGAGTTTGTGTCAAGTGTTGAGAATGACTAAGATTGAGAATTTTTAGATTCTTCATCATCTGCAAGAATTTTAAGGAGATGAATTCATGAACTAAAAAAAACACTAGATTTGAATATATGAAAATTCACTTGAATTGTTTTTAGAAATTTGTTAATAGGTATATACTTTTTTATATAAGAATTTCATTAATATGAGAAAACAGCAATACAGAAAAGGTGGGGGAATAGGGTTCTCATATAAAAAAACAAAACACAAAACAAACACCTATAAGAATACAAAGCTCTCCAATCTTTCAACATGTCTAAAAAGATCATGAGCTTTGTTCATGAAGTTTTCTTTGTTAGAGGTTTGCTATGTCCAACCACAAAAGTAAATAAAAGTCAGAATTTATACCTGACCCTTCTTCCATACAAGGTCGAGTTTGCTATATTTGAAGTCAATAGCAACTAAATTTCCTTGATCAAAGTTTGCAGTTGTATATTCTGAAGGACATTCATGCCAGCACAACCATCGAAGATCCGTTGAAAGGTATTTAAAGTCTCCAACAAGTTGCACATTTGTAAACTGAAGCAATCTCAGTCTCTTCATCTCCTTAAATGCTTCTGCCTTTAACTGAGTTGGATTCAATGACTTTGGCAGGTTCAAAGCAAGTCCCTCAATAGCTTTTGTTCCCTATAAATGATAGGAACCAAAAAGTAAAATTAGATTAAGGGTAGCTAAAATAGCACTAAAAAATTGGAAAAAAAGTCAAATAACTAAAACTCCAATCAGGTGGAATGATAAAAATTCAAGAGAACAGAATATAATTGAAGTTCCACTCCCTTGTTTGAAAATATAATTAAAAATGATGAAACAAAAGTTTTCACAATATATCATTGTTGTTATATGAATTTGAAAATATACTTGAAATTCTTACCATGTCTTTTGATAATACATTAAGCACTTCATCTGGATTCCACAACCTACTACGTTCCTCAGGTTTCATTGGCAAACTCTCGCGAATAATTTCTCTTCCCATGTCTCGCAGCAAACCATGCATGCCAAGTTTTCCCTTAGTGTCCACAGTAATAAGGCATCGTTCCATAAGAATATTTATTCCAATGTCAGCTGAATGCCCGCAGCCATTTAATATATCAGTTACATCATTTTTGTCCATTCCAATAAAGAAAAATGCTACATCAAGAAATATTTCTCTATTCCTATCATCACTTAGACCATCAAAACTTATTTTAAGCTTCTTCTGTACATCGTTGTTTGGAATAGTTTTGAGTTTATTCAAAACACTCTTCCATTCACATACTTTCCTATTAAACAGATGTGACCCAATTACCTCAAGAGCCAGTGGCAATCTCTCACAATATGAAACAACTTCATTAGCAAGTGAAGCAAACTCTTCTTTTGGACATGGTTCTTTGAATGCATGCCAGCTAAAAAGTTCCATGGATTCTTTGTCATTTAACTCTTTCATACTATATAACTTATCAACTCTAAGACAACGAAGAAGATGTTCATCTCTTGTTGTGATGATTATTGTGCTCCCAGGACAGAACCATTTATGACTTGCAGCTAAAGAATTTAGCTGCTCCAATTTGTCCACATCATCAAGTACAAGAAGTATCCTTTTCTGGCCAAGTCTTCTCTCTAATATTGATTTTCCAGATTCAGTGTTTTCAATCTTTATTTTCGTTGTCTTGTAGATAGCAGAAAGAAGTTGTTGTTGTAAATGAAGAATTCCATTATCTTGATCCCAAACTTCTCTTATATTTAGGAGGAAACACCGACCTTCAAACTCACGGAAAATTTTATTATAAACCGCTTTGGCAATGGTTGTTTTACCACACCCTCCCATGCCCCATATACCAAGTAGTAGAGGATTTTCTTGGTGCTGGTCTTTTAATAGTTGAATCACCTCTTCAACACGAGATTCAACTCCTACAGGATGATTAGCAACGAACAATTCCTTCATTTCCAGCATATGAGTAACTTGTTCAACAATGTTCTTAATATCCTCACTTTCATTCCTGCACCGTAGGCACTAGAGATTATACACACAGTAAGAGAAGATTTACAACTTTCTCAAGGTGTTTTAGTTTCATTGTAAGTATAGTGTTGCTTAAAGAAAATAAACACACGCAAGTTAGACAAAATTAAGTTGAATTATATCAGTAAGAATTTCATATGCTTTTATATCGGAAGAAATTTTAAAGAAAAAGAATCTTAGTATGCAATTCCTAAATTTAGAATTTGTCCAAACTTTATATATTTAAACACCTGTAGATAGAATAGAGAGATTCCTGCAAAATATGAAGGATATTAATTAATTTACTTGGATTTTCGGATGACAAACCCTGCAATGCACCCAACTTCACGGAGTGCTTTCCTCCAACTCTGCTCCTTGCCTTTTATTTTATCCGGGCATCTTTTCATAAGATTATCAAAAGCTTGTCCAAACTTACCAGTCTGATTTCGCACTTCCGAGGGATCTATATGGTAGAATACTGGCAGCACCTTTTGAGTTTTGTTTTTACAACATATCATGATGTCTTCCAACTCTTGCAAACACCATCTTGAAAATGCATAATTTGGTGACAGAATAATGATAGAAGTTTTAGACTCTCCAATTGCTTTCAGAAGCGAGATTGAGAGTTTTTCCCCTCTTGCTAGCCCGTTTTCATCCTTGAAAACATAGATACCGGCATTTTCAAGAGATGCATAAAGATGTGAGATGAACTTTGAGCGAGTTTCTTTGCCTCGAAAGCTCAAGAATACATCATATGGCCTTTGCTGCATAAGTTTTTAAATGTGAAAATAAAACACACTGAACTAACTTTCGGACAAGTATTAAATCTATGCAGCATACACTATAAACTGAATTAAAAGTAGGATACATTCACCTTAATTAAAAGTTTTTTAACTATTTATTATATTAAAAAAATTATTTTTATTATTAATGAATTTATTGAGTTGCAATTTTTTTTCTTTCTTTGTTATGTTCCAAAACGAGATTCAAAAACAAATGGCAACTATAAATCAATTTATGTGCTTATAAACCATAACATCCTACAAACCTGAGGCTCAATCGATGATTGCTTCATATACATTTCTCTTCCGATGTCTTGTAGCAAACGATTCATGCAAAGCTTGTCCTCATCAAACCACACAAGACTATGCTCTTCAAGTCCTTTAATTGCTCTTGGTGCAGCATTATGTCCAGCTTCTTGTAATATCTGACTTATATCATTTCGATTCATTCCAATAAAGAGATGTCTCAAATAAGCTAGTTCAAGGAATATTTTCTTTTCTTCAGATCCAACAGAATCTATGTTTTCTTTTAAAACCTGCCATACATCTTGAAAGGGTAATCTTTTGAAGCTGTCCAATACATTCTCCCACTCTTGTATACTTTTTTCAGATACAGCAGAGCCAACACACACAAGAGCCAGTGGCAGTCCATCAGAATATTCAATTGCATAATTAATAAGACCAGAAAAACTTCTTTCAGGAGTGGCTTTGTTGAATGCGCTCCAACTAAAAAGCTCAACACATTCGTTGTAGTCCATTTCTTTCACTCTATATATATGATTAACTCCAATCTCATGAAGTCGATCGTGTTTAGTCCTTGTCGTGATGATTATTATACTCCCTGGACCAAAGCATTCAGGAATTACTGGCAAAACCTCCAGCTCTCTTTCACTTCTCATATTATCAAGTATAAGAAGTACCTTTAAGCAACGAAGTCCTTCCCACCATATATTTCTTGTTGAGTCGAAGTTTTGCGCTTTTGTTTTAACTTGGTCTTTCAAAAACAAAAGAAGCCTCTCTTCTTTAAATTTGGAAGCCAACCATATTGGATAATCCCCCTTCCCATCCTGGATGTCTGGGACAAATCTCCTCACCTCGAAATTGTGCCTAATTTGGTTGTAGAGGGCTTTGGCAATTGTAGTTTTACCTATTCCCGCCATTCCCCATATTGCTATTATGAGGACACCATCTGCTTTCTGATTGTTTAAGAGTTGAATCAAATCTTGCACACGAGAGTCAACTCCCACCGGATGCTTTGCAATGAATAATTTTGTTGAATCTATCAAGGATGTAACATGTCCAACTATATGGCTCATAACTTCTCTGTTATTCCTGAAAAAAATATAAATATAAAACATAATCATTAACCAATAATACAAATGATTGGGGATATTAGTTAAGTTAGAAAGTTTGTTAGAAATATTGATAGCTGTCACTATGCTGTTAGGTAGTTATGCAAATCACCTATTATTTCCAAATCAAAAAAAAAAAAATACAAAAATAAAAAATAAAAAACACCGATAATTAAAAATTAATAATGTCTAATCAAATTTGTTACAAAAAAAAAAATCAAATTTGTAACCACACATTGAATCAATATTCCTATATTTATTATATTTTACCATTATAAACAATACAATAAATTTATAATCCCCAATAATTAATTTTTATAAATAACTTCTTTTTTTTTTTACCAAAGATAAGAGACTTGAACCCGCAACCTCTTAATTAAGTATGGGGAGATTATGCCATTTGAGCTATTACTCATTGGCTTCTATAAATAACTTATTAAATGTAATAAACATCCATATTACATTACAAATGTCATAATAATATAATTAATCATAATAAATTTTATGTTATAGATATTCAAATTCCATAATATTTGACCTACTTATATAAGTCTCTTATCACTATTTCTTCAAATAACATCAAATTTAGCACAAGAAATTTATTTCTGAACTATACAACATCTCAAACTTACTCAATGGAGCATCATTCTTTGGACAATATTACCAAACAAACAGACAATTGGTTTATCAAAGTTTGCGTAGTTCGTCTATGAAAAACATTAACAACCACAGATGAAAAGTAACCTCTTTGCTTAGAAATGATTATATTAGATGAAAAGAAGACAACTACATTTGTGGCACATATAATCAAACTCCACAATATCCAACAATAAGGTAATTTTATATACTTTTCATAATCCTATCTATCAAATTATTAGTTACTAACCCAATACTTATTTCACATCAAAGTGCTACAATAATTTTTGTACTATTTGATGGCGAAGAAAAAAAAATTGTAAGGCACAACTGCTTCAAAAGTAATGACACTCTAGAAAAGTAATGACATGGAAGCACCGCCTCAATTGAAAAATTTGTGCAACCTTACATTTATATTTGAATTCAAAATAAATGATTTTAATTCCAAAAAAGGTTGTCAACAATACATTGTTACCAAGACATTTGTTCCAACCAAAAACACTGAACCTCAACACCTATTACAACAAATAAAACAGGTGATACTTCAAAAAAAATCTCTTATTCAAGACATCATTTTTATTTTTAATTTATATTATTCATTGATTATAGGAACCAACTTCGCCAATACTAATCTCATCAGACGAATATCACATTCTCATCAAGAGATTAAGGAGAAAGAAAATCATACAAATTCAAAACACATCTTCGGAAGGAGAACATACATGCAAAGATAAAACAAACAACATAATAGAAAGTGCATACAACTCAACAATTCATAAAGAACATGTCTTTCCAAGAACCTACGATAGAAAGAAGAAAACAACAACTCTAACAACAACCAATAAAAAAAAAAAGAACAAGTGCCACATAAGAAGACTAAATCCATCAACTAAAACAAATGCAAAAATTAAACCACCAAATAAAAATATCACTTTGTATAACTCCACCATCCAAATCTTTTGTACTACAAATTATTTTAAATAAAACATCTTTCAAATTTAACTTTAGTTTACATATATTTAATTTAATTCTACAAAATATAACAATTTTTAATATTTATTATATACTACCATTAATTTATCGTCCCGTCCCGCGTATCACGCGGGTCTCATTCTAGTTATACTGTTGGATTACTAAATTAAAGAAACTAGAATAAAGAAATTGATTTTATGACTAAGTGATAGTCAAAAATAATAAATTTTGGAGAAAAGAATAAATAAGTCTTTGACTTTTTGATCCACTGATATTTAAGTCCTTGAAGATTTGAAAATACATTTAAGTTTCTGACCTTTTTCAAAACTTAGACATATTGATCCCTCATATTCATTTGGGTCTGTCAAACTTAAAGGAAAAATCAAATGTGACTTACGTTGTATGACCTGGTTGATACAGAGATGCACACGTGAGAGAGAGTTTAAAATGGAACAAATTAAACCCAGAGATTAATGTGTACAGATTTTAAAAAGATCAAGAAATTAAATGTATTTTTAAATTCCCGAATTTAAATATCCACACACCAAAAAGGCAAGAAGTTAGGAATAGATTTATCATTTTCTCTAAATTTTAATTTTTTTATACTATTAGAATTTAGATTTTAGAATTTAGTTTAGAATTAGCCAAATGTTGACAAAAAAAAATAATAAATTTTGTTAGTCGCTCGTTTTACTCGTTCTCGCTATCTTTGTTTTCTCTGCCAACTCTCTTCAAACCCTCTCACTCTCTAGTACCTTCACAAACATTGTTCAATATGCACATTTATCAGAGGAACATGATAAGAATTGAATGACAAAATCACGTTCACTCTAGTCTCCAACAAGCCAAAGATACTCAAAAGGTCATGGCTGATCAAGAATAAAGATCAAAGCATTAAAAAACATGGGAGATTTTAATTACCAGATATCTGGAAGAAACCTGGGTAAAATGGAAGCAGCTTGTCGAAGGGCGGTCCCATAACTCAACATCCTGTTTTCATCCCTTGAGATTCCTTGCAGAGTTCGCGACAAAATCTCCCCAAAATGACCGCTCAGATTGCATACTTCGGAGAGATCCAAGCAATAGAACACGGGCACAACCTTCTGAACTTTCCTCCGATGACACTCCATTATTTTCACGAGTTCTTGCAAGTACAAGGTTGATTCAGCATAAGCTATTGTGAAAACTATGATAGAAACTCTGCATCGTTCGATTGCGTCAGATATATTAGTCTTGGGCTCGGTGCGGTCTGCTAAAACATGCAGTCCAACACTTTTGAGTGCATCATAGAGACCTGAAATAAAAGGATGAAGGAGCTGCAGTCCGAAACTAATGTAAGCATCATATATGAATTGGGGTTCCTGGTTTTGGGAAGACATAGCAGCGACTGGTTAAAAGTGATGCTCTGACTCAAATCATATACAAGCTGAGGCTTAGGAGGCTTATGGAGGAGGCTGGAAGATCTTTTGTCAGTTCGTAGGAAGTTAGAGAAGAAGTCAACAGGGACTTGATACCTTCTTTGTGAAGCAAATCAAGTCAATGATAGTAGTCACTCCTCGGGGGTGGGTTGGTATTCATTGTTTAATTTTATTTTTTATTATTTTTTTTTATATTTATTTTTATTTCTATTTATAAAATTAATAATTTAATAGTGAAAAATCACACTTAATTTTTTCAAGGGGTTAAAAAAAATATATGAACACGGACACTTCGCTGAGTTATCGTATCCGCGTGTCGGATACGCGGGGACACATTTTGGACACGACATTCACCGACACTTGTCCGACACGCGTGTCTGTTGTGTCCAATCATGTCTTAATAAAAAATAAAAAATTCTTCTCCGGACAGGACACACCTAAATATCATCACGTGTCCGCGTGTCCAGTCTTATTTTTAACATATATTCTTAAAATAAATTTAGATATAGTATATATTATTATTTATTAAAATAAAAAATATTTTAAATACTTGATATAATTAAAATAAGACAATTAAAATAAATAAAAATTTTAATTTATATTTTAATATCAATAAAATATCAAAATATCATTACAATTTATCTAAAAAATACTTTATATTTTATATATATGCGTATCCCCGTGTCATATAAGATTTTAAAATTCACATGTCGGCGTGTCCCATATCGTGTCGTGTCCCGTGTCCGTGTCAGTATCCGTGCATCATAGAAAAAAAAATTAAGAAACCATTCCCATCACTCCTCACTATGACACGGTTGGGACTTGGACATGCAATGTTGTCTCTATAACACATTAATGTTAATGTTCAGCTGCTTTTCTATTAATTTAAAACGATTAATTTTTATAATTTTATTTTTAAAATTATAAATTTAATAAAATAATTTAAACATTAAAAATAAAAATAAAAATTTTATAAATTATTTAATTTTTAAAAAGTATAAAATTTATAAATTTAAATAAATAAAATATTAAATATATTTATTATATTATTATGTATAATAAAATAAAAATAAAAATTTAGAAACATTATTTATAATTAACTATATAAAAATGTTGTTAAGTTTATTTATTTATTTTTAATAGTATTTAATTTAAAATAGAGATAAAAATTTATATTTAAAATACTTTTTATTTTTATGTATAATTTCAATTGATATAAAATATTTTTTATTTTATATTTAATTTTTTAAATTATCTTTAATTTAATATTTTTTAAATTAGTTTATTAATTTTATTATATCCTCTCACTATATCAAACACTATTCTTTTTTTTATTATATATTATTCTCTATACACATACCTATCATTATCTCATCGTCATTATTATATTACCTTGTTCTCCTTTCTCATTTTTTTCTTCTCCTTTTACATTCTTTTCATCCGATCGTAATTAATTATCCCAAGTATCATCATCGCAATTTCTACTCTTGTCTATCACTTTGATTTATAACCATCTATTGTATTAACTTCTATGAATTGTTAAAATTTTGCTAAAAGAATTAAGACATAAAGCATTTAAAACTTTTTTAGATTATTAAAATTTGATATGAGTAATCCTAAAAAACAATATCATAAAATATATCATTTTCAACTAAAATAATTAAAAATAGTACATAATTGTAAGCTTTTTAACTAATAATTATAAATTTAAGTTGTAGTGTAATATAGTACCTTGAGACAGCAATCATTGCTATCCACATTTAAGTGTGTGTTTGGATTGACATTGGTCAAACTAGAATTTGAATAAAAGTGATTTTGTAGAATTGATTTTGGGTAGAAGTGAGTTGTACAAACATGATTTATGTTTGGCAACTTTTACTAAAATGGATTTTGATAAAATAAATATTGTTTGGATAATATTAATTAAAATTACTTCTAAATAAATAATTAATTAATTATTAAAAAAATATAATATTAAATTATAATACTATTTTTTAAGTATATTTAATCTTTTTTATACTTCTTTTAGTATTTTTTATATAGTATTTTTTTAATAGTACTCTATTTTAGTATATTATAATTTTTTTACTATTATAATAAAAAGTAATATTTATTTATGAAATTAAAAATAAACATATAAAAATTAATAACTTTTTATCTATTTTTTATAATAAAAATTAATATTTATTTATTAAATTAAAAATAATATATAAAATAACATATTTTAGTACTCTTTTTAAGTACTCTTAATAATCTTATTTTTATTATTATTTTAGGTTCTAACTTTTCATTAGTTATATTTTTGTTATTATTTATAATTAATTTTTTATTTAATTTATCATTTTTAATAGAAACAATAATACATATTATAAAAAATTAGAATAATAAGCGGTGTACAAAAATTAAAATAATTATTTTAATACTCTCAGTATTCTTTTATTTAAAAAAAATTATGGAGAAAATCAAGAATGACTAGCAACAAACCTAAACGTACGTTGAGTGAAAGCAGAAACTATAATTTCTTGCTTCTAATGAACGAACTTTGAGATGCAAAATCACGTCTATGTTTAGAGAAAAAAAAGTTGCCAAACATCAAAGAACAGCGTCCAAAGCACTTAAACACACTTTTATTCTATTCAACGTGTTTACCAAACACACTCTAACTGCTATTTTATAAGTTTCATATATACTTAATATAATAAAACATTAAGTAATAATGATAATTATACTAATTTAGGAAAATATCTTTATTATAGTTATATAAAATCAATATTTAATGCATTATTAAATTACTTATCAATTATCAATCGAAAATATTTTTAATCATTTTAATAATAATAATAATAATAATAATAATAATAATAATAGTAATAATAATAATAATAATAATAATAATAATAATAATATGATATGATAATTATATGATAATGGCACCGGCTATTAATAACCAATTTATATTTTTTAAATAAATTTATTTTAAAAAATATCTTTATTATAATTATATTATAATATTACAATTAGTATTTAATGAATAATGCATAATTATACTAATTTAAGAAAATATCTTTATTATAATTATATAAAATTAATATTTAATATATTATTAAACTAATTATCACTCAAAAATATTTTTAATTATTTTTATATTGATTTTAATTATATTGATACAATTCTAATTCTTATTCATTATCCAATGATTTTATTAATGGCAAGTTGTTATCTTAATGGTGATCCATTTATTTTAATAATAATAATAATAATAATAATAATAATAATAATAATAATAATAATAATATGGTATGATAATGATATGAAGTTGGCCCCGATTATTCTATTCATGATAAAAAATAATTATTCTAGTCATGATATAATATGATAAAATCATATAATTTTAACTAAACAAATATATGATGTATAATTAACGTAAATAATAAAAAATTATCTTAATAATAACTAATTTACATATTTGTTTGTTTTTAATAAAGCCTATATATAGAGTTTTTTTGTGGTACATGAGCTTAGATCTAAGAGTCAACTCATTTTCTTTAAATTTATTATTTATTATTCTTCTTTTACTACCTCATAGAATGTTATCGAAATTGATCATTTTAAGGTACAATTTATAATTTTGTATAGTATTTTTTATATACTCATTTTATTATATTATTCTTTTGATAATTTAATGATTGTTCTTAATCTAACTTATTCTTTTCGTCTAATGTTTCAATGTGATTGTCTTTTGCCACAATTGTTTATAATGCATCACATCCATGAAATACCTCATCGAGTTGTATTCACTGATTCAGGTTCTAACTACATGAATGTAAACGTCCAAAGAAGAGGTAGTAAACTCTATTTTATCGAAGGATGGTTGGATCTACTCACATATTATGACCAACCTAATGGAATGTGAGTAAAATTAATTTTCTTGGGAAGGGTTCAATTTTTTATTGAGGAATTGTTTCCACGGAGCTTTGTAGGCCAAGTTCAAGTTCCATTCCCTCCATGCTTTCTATGTCTGCCCGGAGATCTTTGAAGTGGAGCACATAATGAGATTGCTAAATTTGTGTCAAACTCGGATATGCAATTTCAACGATTGGTAATATATTTAAATTTTCTTATTTTAAGTTTTTCGTTATTAAAATATTTTTATAACATATTGTGATTTTTTTCAGAAATTACCGGCCTTCTTTTGCATCAATGCAATGCCATTGAGGGGAATAAGGGTCGGTTTAGTTTTTCGGTGTGGCAATTCTATACCTTGTCATATTGCATGGATAGCAGATGATGAAGCTTATTTAACAAGAGGATTGTCTGAATTTGAACAAATTCTAAATTTCCAAACTTATGATATTTCACTTGGTTGTCGTTACGAGAATAACCCTAATCTATTCGTGTCTAAGGACTAGAATAGACTAAATATTATTTTAGTAATTTAGTTCTAATATTGGTATTTGATTAAATTCATTTTACATTAATTTAAATTTAAATTGTTACCTCAATTTACATATTACGACTATTTTTACTGGATATGTTATTTTTAAATGTTTTAATATAATATTTTTTTCTAATATTGAAGGTTTTTTTTCTTAGATATATGTATCATCTTTTTATCTCTTTTGTATTTTAGATTATTAATACAATTCTTAATAAAAGTGTACTTAAAACAAAAAAAATAAAATAAAATAAAGTATCACTATTTAAAGGAAAGAGAAAATGTATGTGAAAGAAAATAAAACAAAAAATTAAAATTGTTCTATTAGAAAAATTGTATACAGTTTGCGTATGAATGGGGCTGGGATTGGAGACTATATATGGATATCAATCATAAAAGCATATTGCACGTATTGTGATATAATATATATATATAAGAAAATAATTATAACAAAAAATATTTAATATATGTGATTTAAATATTTTTATGTATAATTAATATATATGTATGTATAAATAAAAAAATATTTAGAATTATTTAACAAAATTAATATATATGTATACATAAATAAAGAAACTACTGTAATTTATGAAGATTACACATAATTTTTTTTCTTTCAAATGAATTTATTCTAATTATATTACAATTAGCTCATGAATAATGTATAATTATATTATTTTAAAAAAAATATCTTTATTATAATTATATCAAATCAATATTCAATGCATTATTAAACTAATTATCAATCATTAATATTTTCATTCATTCTAATTATATTAATTGATATAGTTCTACTTATTCATGTGCAATAATTTTATTAATAGATAGTTGTATCTACAATAATTAATTCTATCCATAATTTTATCAGTAGATAGTTGTATTCACAATAATTCATGCTATAATTCTCACCCATCCTAATAATGGTTCGTTAATTATATGGTGCTTTATCTTTTGCTTTAATTAGTGGATAATAATAATAATAATAATAATAATATTGTATGGACATAAGATTAATTAGTTAACAAATTGAATTTTAATTATTATGTTTTATTTTTTACTCATATTTTTATTCATTAGTTATTTTACTTTTTATATTTACAGTAAATATTGAATGTAAAAAAGAAAAAAATAATATTGATTGTTATCTATTTTATTTATTTAGATTTATACTTAAATTTAATATAATTGTAGCAAGTATCTATAATTAATAATGATATGATACTATAACTTTAACTTGTATAATATAATAAAAAAGAACATAGTAATTTATATCTGCTTTCTATATAGCAATAATATTATATATATTAATATATCTCTTCTTTTAGTTTTTTTTTTTTAAATATTGGCACAAAATTAATGTAGATAAATAACATACATACAAAGCAATTATCTCCATTGAATTAATCATAAAGGTTAATAAAAGATAATAACATAATTTTTACTTAATTGTTGCAAATATCTCCATTAAAAATTAAAATTACTCTATTAAAAAAATTGTGTACAATTTGCGTATGAATGGGGCTGGGATTAGACACTATATATCGATATCAAATATAAAAGCTGTGAGAATAAAAGAAAGGCAGAGAGAAAACAAAGAGAGGCAGACAAAGGATGGAAGAGAGAAAATGGTGGATAGTTAAGGAGCTTTTATAGGAAACTATTTTATAAGGAGCTTTTATAGGAAACTATTTTATAGTATGCTCTCTTGTTATTTATAGAAGTTAGGAAACTATATAAATGAGTGAAATAAAAATGTATTCAATTCAATTAAAATTAAAGAAATTCACATCCATAAAAATTATTCATTTTCTTTCTTTTTTTCTCTTTAATAATTATATAGCGAGTGTATTATTGTGAGTAATGTTCAATTTTATATTACTTTCTATCTATTAGAAGTCAAAATTCCGCTGCAGACTCAACAATTGATATCAAGAGCCAACGTTATATTATTCATTATTTGAGTGGTAAAATTCAATTTTGAATATAATGGCTTCTACTAGTAGTAATGTCAAAGTAGTAAAAATATGAAATTGAGAAGTTCAATGGGAAAAATGATTTTTTCTATTGGAGGATGCAGATGAAAAATCTGCTTATATCACAAAAATTACACAAGGCACTAGCGGAAAAAGAGAAAAAGCCGGAAGGAATGAAAGATGAAGATTGGGAAGAATTAGATCTTGAGGCACGGGCTGCAATAATCTTATGCCTTGAGAGGGATGTTGCTTTCTTGGTGAACGAAGAAACAACTGCAGCAGGCGTTTGGACAAAGTTAGAGAGTAACTTCATGATGAAGACTCTAACTAATAGGATCTACTTAAAATCCAAATTGTATACATGCAAGACGGAGGAAGGTACCTCAATTCGAGAATATATCAATAAGTTTGATAGGATCATATCAAACTTAAAGGATATAGATGTGAAGGTTGATGATGAAGACTAGGCACTCATATTGTTACTCTCATTACCGAAGTCCTATGAAAATCTGGTACAGACATTGATGCTGGTGGGTGACACTCTGACCATGGATGAGACGAGGGCATCACTTTTAGCGGATGATCTACGTAAGGTTACTACAAGTGTAATGTCATCTTCAAATGGAAGAGAGTATAATGATCAAGCACAACGATTGTTCGCGACTAGAGGAAGGACTAATGAAAGACGAAAAGGTAATAAGCGTGGAAAGTTTAGGCCAAAATCTAGACCTCACGCGGAGAGAACATGCTTTAAATGTGGTGAGGTTGGACATTTCAAAGCAAATTGTCCAAATAAGAAGATAACTTTCAAGAAACAGAACAACGACAACCCAAAAGAAAAGCAAGAAGCAAGCTACGTCTCAAATGATGAGGAGGATTGTTACTCTGTAACAGAACAATCTTATGAAATCTCCGGTAAGTGGATTCTTGATTTAGGAGTCTCACCATATGTGTCCAAATAGGAAGTGGTTTACTACCTATGAAAGCATAAATGGTGGCACAGTTTTAATGGGCAACGATCATGCTTGTAAAACTGTGGGGTTGGGTACTATAAGAATCAAGATGCATGACGGAGGAGTAAGAACCTTAAAGGATGTAAGACATATTCCAGACTTGCGAAAAAATCTTATCTCCATAGGTTTGTTGGAGAAAAATGGCTGCAAAATAGTTGCGAAAAATGGGGTACTAAAAGTTGTTCGTGGTTCTTTGGTAGTGATGAAGGGAGTTCGTCACGGTAATCTTTATTCTCTTTTGGGGACAACAGTCACAGGTGAGTTAGCAGTTGGAATCGGTGGAAGTAGAGATCAAACAAATTGCACAAGAATATGGCACATGCGGTTTGGACATATGTCAGAGAAAGGTCTATCATTGCTTTGTGGACAAGGTTTGCTGAAGAATATGAAGAAATCACAAATGAAATTTTGTGAGCATTGTGTGTATGAAAAGGCACATAGGGTGAAGTTTTCTACAAGTATAAAAGCAGAGGGTTGTTAGACTACGTGCATACTGATGTTTGGGGCCCGGCTAAAGTTACTTCCAAGGGTGGTTCCAGGTATTTTGTTACTTGTGTTGATGATTATTCCAGGTATGTTTGGATTTACTTCCTCAAACATAAGAATGAGGTATTTGATACTTTTAAGCGGTGGAGAACAATGGTTGAAAACCGAACAGGTAAGAAGCTGAAAACTCTACGATCTGATAATGGCATAGAGTACACGGATGGGGCTTTCAAGGAGTTCTGTGACCGAAAAGGCATTGCAAGACACTGGACAGTTAGAGAAACACCACAACAGAATGGAGTCGCCGAATGAATGAATTGTACGCTACTTGAGAAGGCAAGGTGTATGCACTCTAATTCCGGGTTAGGCAGAGAATGGTGGGTAGAATCGGTTGCTACAGCTTGCTACATAGTGAATCAATCCCCACATTCTTCTCTAGATGGAGACACAACTTATAAGGTGTGGTCAGGGGAACATGCAGATTACAAGAAACTCAGAGTCTTTGGATGCATAACCTATTATCATGTCAAAGAAAATAAGCTTGATGATAGAGCTAAGAAGGCAATCTTTTTGGGATATCCAAGAGGGGTTCAAGGATATCGCCTTTGGAGTGTATAAATGATTCTAAGTTTGTAATTAGCAGGGATGTTACCTTTGATGAACGATCTATGGTAGCTTTGTCTAAAGATATGGTGCCAGATGATGGTGATGTTGAAAAACTTCAAATACTCAAGTGGTAGAGATAGAGTCTAAATACCAACAAATAGACTAGTAATGTTCAGGTGGAGCATCCTAATGCTACTCGAGATGACGCAGAGGATGAACTTGATCATGAGAAAATTCAGCGAGAAAATGCACATGCATTACAACAGCAGCAGCAGGATTCTTTGGCAACTACTAGGCCAAAGAGGAATTATGATTTGTTCAGAAGTTCGGGGCAGACAAGCCTTTGAGACATTATGGGCAGGTAAACTTGGTAGATTATGCACTCTCAATGGAGGATGATGAGCCAGTCACCTTCAAACATGCTATCAAAGACAAAGATAGAGAGAGTTGGTTGGTCCCTATGGAGGAAGAGATGCAATCTCTTCACAAGAACAAGACATGGGATGTGGTCCCATTGCCCATGAGAAAGACTGCAATTCGTTGTAAGTGGGTGTATAAAAGAAAAGAAGATCCTACCAAGTCAGATGGTACAAGATTCAAAGCTAGGTTAGTAGCAAAGGGATTTGCACAGAAAGAAGGTGTAGATTACAATGAGATATTTTCTCCTGTGGTGAAACACACTTCCATACGGGTGCTTTTGAGTCTTGTCGCTCATGGTGATCTTGAGTTGGAACAACTAGACATGAAGACTGTATTCTTGCACGGTGACTTAGAGGAAGAAATCTACATGTATCAACCTGAGGGTTTCAAGGTTAAGGGTAAAGAAAGTCAGGTATGTCGCTTGAGGAAATCGCTATATGGATTGAAACAATCTCCTCGGTAATGGTATAAGCGATTTGAGTCCTTTATGTTAAAACAAGGTTTTTTCAGAAGTAATTATGATTGTTGTGTATACATTTGCAAGCTTCCTGGAGGTGATTATATCTATCTTCTATTGTATGTGGATGACATACTTATTGCCTCTAAGAGCAAGGTAGAGATAGATATGTTAAAGGTTCAACTTGGTAAAGAATTTGAAACAAAAGACTTGGGTGCTGCACGGAAAATATTAGGCATGGAAATTAAAAGAGAGAGATCAAGCCAAAAAATGTTCTTGAGTCAAAGAGGATACATTGAGTGTGTCATTGAAAGGTTTGAAATGAAAAATGCTAAATTGGTGGTAACGCCGTTGGCTCCATATTTTAGGCTCTTTGGTAAATAATCTCCCACAACAGCAAAGGATAAGGCTTACATGGAAAATGTACCTTATGCTAGTGTAGTCGGTAGCCTAATGTATGCTATGGTGTGTGCACGCCCAGATATTTCACAGGCAGTCAGTGTTGTTAGCAGCTTCATGGCAAACCCGGGTAAGGCACACTGGGAAGCAGTCAAGTGGATATTAAGATACATGAAAGGTACCACTGACACAGGTTTATGCTTTAGTGGAAAATTATGTCAAATCAGCGGCTTTGTTGATTCTGATTATGCTGGTGATCTAGATAGAAGACATTCTACGACTGGTTATATATATATATATATAATACAAGGTGCTCCAATTAATTGGCGATCGATGTTACAAGTTACAGTGGCACTATCTACTATAGAGGCTGAGTACATGGCAGTAGCAGAAGGGGTGAAAGAAGCATTGTGGCTAAGGGGTCTTCTAGATGATTTGGGATTAAAGCAAGATTGCGTGAATCTGAGTTGTGATAGTCAAAGTGCAATTCATTTGGCTAAAAATCAGGTTCATCATGCTCGTACCAAGCATATTGATGTAAGATATCACTTTGTGAGCGATGTTATAGAGAAAGGTAACATTTCTCTTATAAAAGTACACACAGATGAAAACTCTGCTGATATGTTGACTAAAGTAGTGTCAGGAAACAAGTTCTAACACTGTTTGAAATTGCCCAATATTGCTTCATGTTAGGCATTACATGGAGAAATAGAGGAACTACGATTGATTTGATTCTGAACAAGGGTACGTAGGCAGTCATTGTAAAAATGATGCAACCGGATATGAATACCACACTTTGATCGTCCAAACTTTGAGTAGATTTTAAATTGTGAACGAGGTGGAGAATTGTGAAAATAAAAGAAAGGCAGAGAGAAAACAAAGGGAGGCAGACAAAGGATGGAAGAGAGAAAATAGTGGATAGTTAAGGAGCTTTTATAGGAAACTATTTTATAGTTTGCTCTCTTGTTATTTATAGAAGTTAGAAAACTATATAAATGAGTGAAATCAAAATGTATTCAATTCAATTAAAATTAAAGGAATTCACATCCATAGCAATTATTCATTTTCTTTCTTTTTTCTCTTTAATAATTACATAGCGAGTGTAGTATTGTGAGTAATGTTCAATTTCATATTACTTTCTATCTATTAGAAGCAAGGTTCTGAAAACCGAACCGGTCATCGAACCGTTCTAGCTACTGGTTCACTGGTTCATAGGTTTAACCGGTTCGATCGTGGTTGAACCAAAAAAATCATTTTATAAAAAAATAATAAATAAAATATAAATAAACACACAAAAATATAATTATAGACTAATATAATCTTTTAAATATTATCCAAATTAAAAGTATTACATTAACCACAATATTATAATCTTATCGACTTATCCAAATACAAACACAAAAGTCAAATAACAAAAAATAAATAAATAATCAATCACAAACCATTCAATTATTCACCATCTTCATATTACATGTCAAATTGCTGCATAGAGAATACTAACATTTTGAGGTATTTTATTTGATCACCGCCAGTCTTCTGTTGCATCATGAGTGTTGTTCATTTAGCAGTAGAGAGTATGTAAAGGTAGGATTCGGTGAATTAGAGAGATGGTGTATTGAGGCCACTGATGAGGTGAGCACCAATCAACTATTTGAGACCATTCCTTCTATTCCATATTTATATCATAACCTGAATCTGTCATGCACAGTATGTTGGCTCAACCTGGGAGGAACTGAAACATATTGAGCAAGCTGTAGGATTCCTAGTAAAAGTCAGTTTTACAGAATCTTGAATTCATATTCAAACAAACAAACGCAAAGAAAGTCAATATTGCTCATCTTCCATTCAATTCTTAATCTCAGGTATTGCATTAGAAACCCAAAAAATATTTAATGAAGTAACAAAGGAGCTCCGCCTAGTGAGTATCCTCTTTTTAATTTATAGCTACCTGTAAATTGATATACCTCAATTCCATTCTCTTTCTAATAACAAGAAGTCAAGAACAATTAATTAAGAGCAACATCATGAACAATTTAGCAAATTAAGATCAACAACATGAATAATTTATCAAATCAACATTAATAACATGAACAATTTATCAAATCAAGAATAGCAAACCATAACAAGAACAATTTATAAAATTAACAAATTATCAAAAGGTCAAGAACAACATAACAACTTAACAATCTAAAATTTAAAAGTTAAGAATAGCACTAAAACATTAATTTATCAAATTAACAAGTTAATAAGATCAATTAGAACTGAAAATCAAAATAACAAGAACAACTAAAGCTTTAAAATATAGCAAACCAACAAGAAAACAAGAACTGGAACAACATACTAATCATTAAAAACAAAGCTGGAGCGCGGGAGAACAGAGCTTCTCGTTATGGGTTTTCTTAACATTCCACAAACTCATCTATGAAAAACATAACATCTAAAGAAGCATATCAAAGACAGCTTCTCGTTCCTTCCTTGTGGACACCTGCATCAAGCTTAGAACTAAGGAATTGATGTGAAGAACATTGAATTACGTTTGTTCGTATTACTAATAGTGTTCAGTATTACATTGAATAACCTTTTGTCTAGTTCCTTCCTGTTTACACCTATATCAAAATCAAAAATAACAAACCACAAATACAATTTATCAAATTAATAAGTTACTAAAATATCAAAACCAGCACGATCTAACAATTACAGTTTACAAAATCAAGAACAGCCCCTAGAACAACAATTTATCAAAGTAACAAATTAGAAAGATCAAGAGCATAACAAAATAAGTTAATATAGCAATCCAACAACCAAATAAGAACTAAAACTGCAACCTACTAATTAAAAGAACCACTAACTAAAACAAGATCTGCAACGTTCATCCAGTCATTGTTCTGCACAATTATCCCCAATTTAATCAAATGCTCAACTAAGTGATTAAGCATAAAAAAAAACCTAAGCAAGATCTTGAATGAATAAACTAAATCATACTAGTCTTACCAAGCAAAGGAGGAAAGGGACATCTCTGAATCTGAACAACAAATGAACAAAAAAAAGGCAAGAAAATAACCATTACTTTCAATATGAGACTTTGAGAAGTGAGCAATGAGTAGAGTATGAGGGAGAAGGAGCAAGAATGCTGGTGATGAGAAGGTGAGGGCGACGGTCGACTAGGCAATGAGCACGACGACCCACGACGTGCAACGGACGACGGGCTATCAGGAGAATATACAGGCGGAGGCACCGATTGTTTAGCGCTGAGTCGAGCCTTGCAGTAGTGGGGGGGACTGTAACCTAGGGTTGAGAGTTGAGAGAGGAAGGACTGAGGATTGGGGGAATGGCTTGGGGGAGAGTGGCTGGAGATGACAGTTGCGACGGCGAGGTGGCACGGCGGTGGCTAGACGAAGCAAGTGACAGAGTGATAGAGGAGCTCGAAGGCCAGATGTTCCTGCGGGTAGTGTGAGTGAAGTGAGTGCTCAAGGACGAGAGAAGAGGATTAGGTTTTGGACTTTTGGTGGAAAATCTGAAAACCGGCCGGGTCCCGGTTCGGTTTGACTGGCCGGTTCCCAGCCGGTTCGGCGATTTGATAACGGTTTTAAAAAAGGACGGTTACTTCACTGGTTCACAGTTCGACCGGTTCGACCGGCCAGTTCGAACCGATTTTCAGAACCTTGATTAGAAGTCAAAATTCCGTTGCAAACTCAACAAAAGCTTATTGCGTGCATTGTGGAATAAAAAATAAAAATATATATATATATAAATAATTATAACAAAAAATATTTAATATATGTGATTTAAATATTTTTATGTATAATTAATATATATGTATGTATAAATAAGGAAATATTTAGAATTAATACTTTTTGATCATATAGATGGAATCGTTTAACGAAAAATCTTTAGACCCTAAAATTTTCAAAGTAAAAAATACAATAAAATAAATTAAAAAAAAAACCTAATAAAATAAAATGATTTTTAAAATAGAATATATATATAAGAAAAATAATAAATTAAAACTTACATGGCACATGCCATAGAAAAATAAAGAGAAAAAAATAATCATAAAAGTTAAAATAACGAAAATATATAACAATTTTTATCTTGCCATATTTAAATGTTATATGTCAATCTAATACTGAATAAAAAAATAATATTATCCAATATAAAATAGATTAAAAATTAAAAAAATAACAAAATCAATTAACAAAGTTCTCTTACGTTGCCAGATTATTTAAAAAATTAATTACTAAAGTTCTTATCTTGCTATATTTATTGTATTACATGTGAATCTAATAATCAATAAAAATTAATATTAATTATCTAATGTAAAATAGATTAAAAATAAAGAAAAAAAGAATTAACAAAATATAAGTAGAGATTTTTTACTCTACTATTGGTAGGTATATATTTTTTTTATTTTGCATATTTTATATGCCAATCATGTGACAGACGAATAATAAATTAATTATTCTTTTTGCAATATAATTTAAAAAATTAATAAATATCAAATTTAGTATTCTATATAATTAAATGCCAAATTCAATATTCTGCATAATTAATAGTTTAGATAGTTTAAGAAATTAACATATTAATATTTTTAACGAACCTTTGATAGGTACGAACTTTCTTGCATCTTTTATACATGTCAATTAAATAACTTAGCCAATATATAAGACAAATAGTATTATGATAGATAAAATTAATAATTTCATTTTATTTCAGAGAAACTATTTATGTACTCAAATTTTAAATATAATATTTTATATAATCAATTATTTAAAAAATTAAAAAATATCATTGCAAAGCAATTTAAAAAAAATAAGTTAATAAAATATTTATGAAATTTCTTCATTCCATTATTGATAAGTAAAGACGTGTAAACAAAAATAAAAACACATATCAGATGAAAAATATTTTCTTTCTACATCAAATTGATGAGATAAAAAAAACAATTTTTTTACATTAAATTGATAAAAGAGAAAGACAGAACTATTTTTTACGTGAAAGGTTGTAAATGAATTAAAAAAATAGGAGAAAGATTGAAAATATAAATTAAAGAGTAAAGCATCGTTTTTGTCCCCAACGTTTGGGGTAAGTCCCAAAGTTGTCCCTAGCGTTTCAATCGTCCTATTTAAGTCCCTAACGTTTTAAAATTGACTCAATGTTGTCCTGTCGTTAGGGATCCGTTAACAGAATTGACGGCGGGACAAAATTGAGACAATTTTGAAACGTTAGGGACTTAAATAGGACGAAAACGTTAGGGACAAAAACGATATATAAAAATAAATTTTAATTTAATTTTATCTTTCAATAATATTAATTTTTTACTGTACATAGTATTCAATTATTTTTTAATTATATCTAAATAAATTATTCTTAATCACATTAATTACTTTCATTTTAAATAAATTTATTTTTTTATAATTTTAAAAAATTTCGATACATTAGAGACAAAAGGTATAATTTATATTTTATTGTATATATATTATTTTTTTATTTTCTCCAAGTTTATATACTAGTTATTCTACAAACATTTTTTGATAACTAAAAATCGTTAAGAGTAAAATTATAAAAAAATTAATTTATTTAAAATGAAAGTAATATGATTAAGTGTAATTTATTTAGATGTGATTAAAAAATAATTGAATACTATGTATAGTAAAAAATTGATATTATTGAAGGATAAAATTAAAATTTATTTATATGTATCATTTTTGTCCCCAACGTTTTCGTCCTATTTAAGTCTCTAACATTTTAAAATCGTCTCAATGTTGTCCCGCCATCAATTCTGTTAACGGATCCCTAACGGCAGGACAACATTGAGTCAGTTTTGAAACGTTAGGGACTTAAATAGGACGATTGAAATGTTAGGGACAACTTTGGGACTTACCCCAAATGTTGGGAACAAAAACGATACTTTATTCTAAATTAAATAAGTAAAATGAAGAGAAGAAAAAATATAAGTAGAAGTTATGCGTGAAATCGAATGAAGATGAAGACAATAGGAGCGATGGAGGTGATGCAATTGAGGATGTTGAAGAAAGGAGAAAGGTAATTGTAAGAGAAACACGTAAAAGTGTACATAAAGAACAAAATTAATAGATTTTTCTAAAAAATTACAAAAAAAAACTTTAATAGAATAATTAAAGTAAAACCAAGCTACTGGTGAGAGTACAACGTACTCAAAACAAAAGAATATAAACTAAAACTAACATAGAATTAAACAAAATATGAAAATGGTGAAGAATGTTAAGACATTGATAAAACAAAAGATATAAATTAAAACTAACATAGAAATAAATAAAACGGTGAAAAATATAAAAACATTGATGTTTACTTAGTCTATTTTTTGATTTATTAGCAATTTACAGACACTCAATGTATTTTTTGTTAGGAAATGTGTTATCATGGTTATGGTTATAGGAGTATCAAAACTATTTTATTTTAGTGGGAGGTTATTGGATTTTTTAAAATAAATTTTATGTTTATTTTATCCTTATAATTTGTTTTATGAAATAATTTGTCAGAGAATAAATATAGTTCAAAAGAATTGGAACCAAAGTCATGGTCAACTCTTTGTATTGGCTTTATATATTGTTATATTATCTATAACAATATATAAAGAGAATACGGAGAGAATGATATCCAATTTTTGTATTTCCATTTTAACCTTATTAATAAACAATGATTGACGTAACTGCATTTTTAAAACTGGAATAAAATATAATTATCATTAACTTTTCTTCATTCATATTGCAGTTACCTTTTTATTTTACACACAACTCCTACTCATGGTGTCCTCTTCTTCATTCTACTAAGTACAGGTAATACTCTCTTTTATCTCTCAGGTAATTCTATTAGCATCATATTTACAAATTATAATTATCAAAGTCATATCTCTTACTGTAATTAGGCTCAGTTTGGGTAACTAACTTAATTAAGCTCCTTTTGATAAAATAACTTAAACAATAAATGACTCTGTTAAAAGTAACTTATAAATAAGTTATTTTGTGTTTGGATTTTTAACTCTAAAAGTGCTTATTTTATACAAATGTAATGAAAAGTAGAAGTATTATGAGAGAAGTTATTTTTTTTAACTTCTCTATAAGCTCCAAAATAGTTTCTTAGAAAGTTGCAATTTGATTTTGAAAATTGCACCAGACATTAATACTACTACTTTTCATAAGTCAAAAGTTAAAAAAAGCTACTTCTAGAGTTTCCCAAAGGGGCCCTTAATACATAGATATTAATTGTGTCAACATTTACATAATTTTTTTCTCTGTCTTTTTCTATCTCTTGGGTTATGTAAATTTGGGCAATTTACTATAATAAATAATATGGAAACCAATTTTACTAGAATGCACAAAATGAAAAATGGATATCAAAATACATTTTTCCCATAATCTATGTAAACCGCGACAGGGGTCCTGCGATTTAAGAATACATGTAATCCGCTATAGGGTGTCGCGGTTTACGTGCAACGAGAAATAAGCATAAACCGCGACAGGGGTGTCGCGATTTACGTGTAGGCGCAAAATGTGCATAAACCGCGAGGAGGGTATAGCGGTTTATGCGTTAGTATAAATACGCTGAAGGGGTCTCGCGAATTACATTTGTGCTGGAGGAAAAAGTTTCTAAAGAGAGAAGTAGTGGTTTTCTAGAGAGAGGAAAAGAAAGAAAAGTGGTTGAGTTGAGTTGGAGATCGGAGTCGGACCATGGCGGAGGCACGCAGTCTATACAGGCTCAACGGCGTGGCGCACGTTGCTGGGAGCATAAACGAAGAGGTTAGTTTGGTTATTTTAGTTAATGTATTTTGTATAATATGTTTCGTGTTTTTCTTTTTTTTTGGTTATTTTTAGTTTCGTTATTGTTAGTTAATGTATTTAAATTATTATTTTAATCGTTTATGTCTTTCATTGAATTTTGTGATTAGAAAATAGGAATTGTATGTTACCAGTTTAAACTTTAAAGTTGTAGTGTTTGTGATAGATGACTATAAATTACTGTTGGATTTTTTATATGTTTGGTTTCTTCTGTCACATGCTCCAGCCGACTAGGTGTATATTGTAACACCCTAATTAGCCTAAGCTTTACCTCGCGTCGTAAAGCAAAGGTTAATCAGAGATTACGATAGTTCTAAGCTCATACATAATATTTATATAGAAAGAATAATATAATCTAGAAGCCCGATGAAAGATATAGCTCAAAATATGGATTTGAAAAGCGCAAAACGTACTAGCAAAGCTACTAGCTTAAAGCACAAGAAATGGATACAGTATATCAAAATATAATAGTATAATATCATAAGAATCTAGCCACGGCTCGCGGAGTTTAAGCCGGCTAGCCATATACAGACCAAAAAGAACCAGACAATAAACACAGCTTATACAAGTTTTGTTCTCTCAAATACAAGCCTTTAGGCAAAACAAAATACAAAAGTGAGAGACATATACAAAATAAGCCAAAAAGAGACTCAAAAGATATCCGGATCCTCCGCTTCTGTCACCAACCAGACAACTCACCGAGGTGGGTTGCGACCTGCATCTGAAAAATACAACAGAAATATGGTTTGAGAACCGGAGGTTCTCAGCATGGTAACAATGCCCAGTGATGTAGGATATAAGATCCCAGGATGCCAAAGGCAATCCTAAGCTCCATATCAATCACAGATTCAAACTTAAGGAATACTAAAATAGTTAAGCATAATATAGACCTTAACATAAATAAACCGGGTAGTCTATCTTAGGGGATTTCTATTCTAACCAACACCGCTGTCCCACAGCCTTCACCAACCGATCCTCCATGCGATCCATCGTCACCGCCTTCCGAACCTCCTCAATCCCAGTAGAAAACACAGATAATATACAATGCAAGTAAAACACAAGTAGAAGCATATAAGGCAAATAATTCAAATAGCAAATAAGCATGTTATTCAAATAGGCAAGCCATTCCAAGTAGTCAAAGCATACAAACAGATAGAAAATGCATATGATGCATGTCTGTCCTACTGATTGTGATATCACATTGTCGGTTCAACTGTCAACCCGACACATCTCCATGGAGATGTCGCCCTTCGGAATCATCAATGGGAACCCTCGAGATATAGTGCTCGGATCACTGTCCAGGGTTTTGCGCCTGCACGCTCTATTGATCCGAAGGGATGCGAGCGGGATACTCTTGCCTCAGACCTCACATCTCAACGTAAGCGGGATTAACCACCGTCCTTACGCCACTGCCGCTACCTTGACAGGTGGGATTAACCACCGTCCCTGTCGGGCGCATAGCGTCTCATAATCTCAGTACAAATCAGTACTTCAGTGGTTTTCAGAAAACATTTTCAATATACATGGATCCATCATCTCATTCAGAGTCCTCGACTCATCTCAACCACCGTCAATTCACATTTCAGTTTCCGAACATCAACAGTTCATCATTTCTCATCTCATATATCAATCATCCTTCACATGACATCAAACCATCCTTAGCACACCAGAAACCTAGGCCTCCGTTTTCTAAGTTTTCCAAATAATATTATCTAAATCCATTAAATTCTTTCCCATGTTTTAACTATCCAAAACTAGGCCCAAGAGTCCTAAAATGGTGTTAGAGAAGCTTACAACCTTGTTGGGAAGGTAGAATAGTTGAAATCAAAGAAAAATTTGAGAAACAGGGCGTATGCGGCCGCACAGGGGTGTGCGTGCGCACGCTCTGGAGAGTTTTAAAACGTGTTCATATGCACAGGGGTGTGCGTATGCACAGGTGTCAAAATTTACAAGGTCTGTTCACTCGCACAACCTGTGCCAGCGCCCTCAACAAACTAGCCTCCGATCCACAACGTGTGCTTGGGCACAGGTGCGTGCGTACGCACAGGTTGTAATTTCTTGATTGGAGTGTACACGCACCAGCTGTGCTATCGCTGTAACTAGTGAGCACTTCCCTGCCTGTGCATACGCACAGGTCTGTACGTGCGCACATACCAGAAATCTCACAATTCTGCAACTTAGCAAAATTTCAGATTTTCAACACCAACTTTGAATGATCATAACTTCCTCTACAAAATTCCAAATCTTTCAAACTTTATATCATTTCAAATAGTTTTTAATAAAATTTAATTCTAAGCCAATTTCAACCGATTTTGAAAACTGAGGCAAAAGTTATGATCAGACAAAGTTCACCAAAAATCCAATTTTACCAAACTTCACAATTTTCACAAATTCTTACCATACACATTCCAACCCATACCAAACCATTCAAAACTCCATTTTTCAGCAAAATTAACCTTTTGTGTCCTAATACACCAACATTACCATATTTCCCTTCACATTTCACTATTCTCAATCTCAACATCAATTATATAATACTTATCATCAAACCACATTCAAATTTATCATTTCATCAACCTCAACCTCACATCTATCACAATAAACCAACTTTCTAATCCATACAATTATTCAACATCATAATATCACTATAAACCATCATAATTGAACCCAACATTTATCAACTCATCATAAACCATCATTCATCAACATTCAACACACCAACAATCATTTTATTTCAAACCTATCCTATGGGTCACTAGCCTAAGTGTCCATGAATATTATATACTACATAGAGAAAACCGAAACTATATCTTGGCCAATTCTCTATATGCACCAAAATCCAAAATGAGCACAAGCAAGCTCTCAACTCCAAACCAAGCTTTCAATTCCACTTCAACAAGCATCAATATGTTTCAATAGCTCCCAAACTCACAATAATCAAGCTATATACATATAAATCACCAAAAATCAACCTAGGGTTCAACATAAACATAATATCACAAAGGTTCAAGAGCTCTTACCTTTCCCAATAGCTTTGGAAGCCAAAACCCAATGCTAAGCAAGGATTAAAGTGAACCTAAACATTCAAAATCACAAAAACTCACTTAACCCAAAGCCCTAATAACCCGAAATTTTGGAGAGAATAACTGAGAAGATTTCGTAGTTACCTTACTACTTTCTTAGATGAGTTTTGTAGAGCTCTTCACAAGGAACGCATAGTCGCTGACGGCACGCAAATCGGAGCACCGTAGCTTGAGATATCGCAAAGAGAAGATAGGTGTGAATAGTGTTCTCTTCTTCCTCTCTTTCCCTCTTTCAAATCTGAAGTGTGTGTGTGTTTATGAGATGAGAGTTCATTAAATGAACCTTATATATGTTGGACTTGGGCCCAACTTGGCCCCGATCCAATCTGTTAGCGTTTTTAGTCCGTTTGGTCCAATTTCGGGCCAAAATTTTAAAATTAACGCCCGGTTTTCAACTTCTAATATTTTTCTAAGGTTTTTGACAATTTTTACTTTTTCTCGTGCAGTACCGGGTAGACTTAAACCGGTTCAACTGCTGATTCGCGGTTTTTCACGATTTTTCGCAGAAAACACATTTTCTGACTCAGAAAGACCTACTGAGTCCAAAAATCACCTTTAAATCCTCTAATTCTCTCTCTAACTTTTTGGAGTCTAAACTGGGCAATATAATCACTTAATTAATCAGTTGATTAGTTACGGTTCTTACATATATATAGTGTCCGGAGGCAGCAGAACATGCCTCTGCATGATAGGATCTCTCCATATTCGAAGAGGGTCAGTTTGTACCACCTGGCGAGGCTCAACACCAGGTGGTTCTGGTTGGACGAGCCCTTAGTCAGTGCTTTCATTGAGAGGTGGCGTCCTGAGACGCATACCTTTCATATGCCCTTTGGATAGTGCACTATCACGCTGCAGGATGTAGCATACCAGTTGGGGCTGCCCGTGGATGGTTTACCTGTATCCGGGTACCTTACTGATTTTGAGAAGTTTATGGAAGTAGGCAGACCGACGTGGGAGTGGTTTGAGAAACTATTTAGCGAGCTTCCACCACATAATAAGGTGAAGCAGTATACAGTCCACTTCACCTAGTTTCATGAGAGGTTCAGGGTGCTGCCAGATGATACTACGGAGGAGACCGTACGCATATATGCACGGTCTTATATTATGATGCTGCTTTTCACTCAGTTGTTCGGTGACAAGAGTGGAAACCGGGTTCATATACGGTGGTTGCCCTTTGTGGTGAGGCTTGATGATATGGGCAGTTATAGCTAGGGGTCAGCAGCGTTGGCCTGGCTATATCGTTGCATGTGTCGGGTGGCCAACAGAAACGTGAAAAACTTGGCAGGTCCCCTGTAGCTACTGCAGTCATGGATTTTCTGAATGAGCCTGCTCGCAGTAGACATTTGGCCCTCATGGATTCCAGCCGCAGACGTCTGACCCTCATGGATTCCAGTCCCAGCTACATGTAGACCTGAATGAGCCTGCTGGCAGTCCATATGACAGTTGGTTGGGCATGGGAGGGACGCCTGCATCTGCATATGGCGTCGGCATGCTGGTCGATCCTCCAGCACAGCAGCGCCAGAGGCCCGCCAGAGTGAGACGGGCCGCTCGATGTGGTACAGGGTCGCATCTTCTGGGCGCATTTGGACATGACTCTGACGACGAGGATGAGGACAGGCAGGAGCCGTAGCTTACTATTTTATGTTCTCATTGATGATACCTATGTATGTCGGATTTACCATGTACTTTTGTACTATATGTGTTTATACTTAGTTTATTTCCATTGAATTAGGTGTATGTAATGTATGTTTTTTTGTTAACCACACACTTTGTTTTATGTTTATATAAATTGTATACTAACGCATAAACCGCTACACCCCTCTTGCGGTTTATGCACATTTTACGCCCACACGTAAACCGCGACACCCCTGTTGCGGTATATGCTTATTTCTCGTTGCACGTGATATTCATTTTTCATTTTGTGCATTCTGATAAAATTGGTTTCCATATTATTTATTATAGTAAATTGCCCTGGATTTAAATTTAAATAACTATTCTTAATGAAAAGCATTGAGTATATATTTATTGAATTCTTTTTAAAGAAAAAAATTTGTGTATTTATGTCATCTTTTATTTTTGTGGTCAGTAGTGCTCACATCATAATTTTAAAGTTCATTTTATATTTATGTCAATTCATAAAGTATTTTACAAAAATTATGCTTAAATAAATTTTTTATCTTATAATTATTTTATTTTTTGAGATTTAAAATTTTGCATTATGTTTATTCAAAAACTATTTTTGTATTTTATTTTAATTCTGTTAGTCTAAAAGTACTAATATTAATTTTAATTTTTTAATTTTTAGAATAGATAAAAAGATGCGATTTTTTTTATAAATTAGATGATTCAAAAACTACTGATTATAAAAGAAGTTAAGTTTAATTATTGACATGTTAAAAAAAGATTGTTTAATTAGATAAAAAAATTATAAAAAAATTAATAAAAAATATAAGAACAAATATCAGATAAAAAAAATTTCTTTCTACATCAAATTGATAAGATAAAATTTTTTTTACATCAAATTGATAAAAAAAAAGGTTTAATTACTCTATTGGTCCCTATAGTTTTACCAAATTTTTAATTAGGTCCCTATACTTTTTTTCCTTTTAATTGAGTCCCTACACTGCTTTAATTTTATAATTAAGTCCTTCCTAGTATAAAAAATATTAGAGTTAACTGAATATTTTTTCGTAAATTGAAGGTACTTATAATTAAAAACTTAATTAAATCTTTGACTGCATATATTTTGGTAAAAATATTATGTTAATTTTAATATTTTTAACATGAAAATGACGTAATTACAAAATTAAAAACACTGTAGGGACCCAATTAAAAAGAAAAAAAGTATAAGGACTTAATTAAAAATTTGGTAAAACTATAGGGACTAATAGAGTAATTAAACCTAAAAAAAGATAAAACTATTTTTTAAAAGGATAGAAGAATGACTGAAAATATAAATTAAATAAATAAACTAAAGAAAAGAGAAAATGTAAGTGAAAGTTATGCGTGAAACCGAATAAAATTTGCAACTACAGTGATGAAAGCAATGAAAGACGCTAAAGCCGATGTAATTGAGGGTGTTGAAAGGAAGGAGAAGGGCGATAATAAGAGAAACACATAAAAGTGTGCTTGAAGAATAAAATTGGTAGATTTTTCAAAAAAATTAAAAAAAATTAATAGAATAATTAGAGTGAAATCAAACTACTAGTGAGAGTACAAGGGATATTTAAATAAAAGGATATAAATTAAAACTAACGTAGAATTAAACAAATCATAAAGATGGTGAAGAATGTAAAGTTATTGATAAAATAATATATATATATATATATATATATATAAACTAAAATTAACATAGAATTAAACAAAATATGAAGATGGTAAAAAATGTAAAGACATTTATGTTCACTTAGTCCATTTTCTGATTTATTAACAATTTGCAGACACTATATTTTTTGTTAGGAGATGTGTTATCATAGTTATAGAAGTAACAAAACTGTTTTTATTTTAGTGGGAGGTTATTAGATTTTTCATAATAAATTTTATGACTATTTTGTCCTTATAATTTACTTTATGAAATGATTTGTTAGAGGGTAAATATAGTCCAAAAAAATTGAAAACTAAAGTCGTAGTCAACTCTTTGTAATGGCTTTATAGATTTTCACCTTTGGTTATATGGTACAAAGATTATATATAATATAATAAATGGTACATGTTCTCATATATAAGAACATGGGACTTAATATTACCCTTTTATGGAATTTTTCTGCCTTAATAAAAGAACTAATATCATTTAGACTTAATGTTTATTTTTGTACTTAATAAAAAAACTAATATCATTTAACTTTAATTTTTAACTTTCAAGATACATGAAAAGAGGTAACCTTTTATGCATTAGATAATTTAAAAGATACTTATTATATAGGAAGTTAAAAATATTCTAAACTTAAAAAAATTATTTAATAACAAAATTAAATTTGTTCAAAATCGTAGGGAGAGTTAGAAAGAGAAAGAAAAATTTGAAACTTTTTAACTAATTACAATAATCACTACCATCAAAGCTATTAAAATTGAGTATATTAAGTGGGGAATGGATCCTCTCAATTGTTAAAAAAATTGAGAGTGTAAAGTGTAATCTCTAACCCTTTATTAGTGAGGTTTAAGAAGCAAACAAGAAGGACAAATCTAAAAGTGTTCTATCTCTCTTTATATAGTGTTTTACTTTAACTAAATATTTTTTATAGATAATATTCAAATGACGAACAAAATAATAAGAAGATTTTGTATTAGATTATGAAAAATAATCCCATCCTTATAATACGATGACATTATTTCAAAACATGTAAAATGAAATAATAAAATATAGTTTAATTGATGTGCACAATAAAATAAATATGAAACTTATAAAATAGTAGTCAAATGTGAATAGCAATAGTTGCCTTCTGTTCTAAGGTACTATATTAAACTGCGACTTAAATTAATAATTATTAGTTAAAAAATTTACAATTATGTACTATTTTTTATTATTTTGGTTGAAAATAATATATTTTGATATTGTTTTTTAGGATTACTGACATAAAATTTTGATAATTTTAAAATAATTTAAATACTTTATATCTTAATTCTTTTAGCAAAACTTCAACAACTCATAAAAGTTAACACAATAAATAGTTATAAATTAAAGTGATAGACAAGAGTAAAAGTTGCGATGATGATACTTGGTAATAATTAATATCGATAGGAAGAAGAGAATGTGAAAGGAGAAGAAAAAAATGAGAAAGGAGAACAAGATAATATAATAGTGACGGTGAGACAATGACATGTATGTATATAGAGAATAATATATAGTAAAAGAAAAAATAGTGTTTGATATAGTGAGGCGATATAATACAAATATAAATTAATAATTTTGAAAAAAAAAATGCAATTAAACATAGTTTAAAGAATTAAATATAAAATTAAAATAATATTTTTTATCAATTGAAATTATACATAAAGATAAAGAGTGTTTTGAATATAAATTTTTATCTCAGCTTTAAATTAAATACTATTAAAAATAAATAAATAAATTTAATAACATTTTTAAATAGTTAATTGTAAATAATATTTTTAAAAATCTTTATTTTTATTTTATTACACATAATAACAACATAATAAATTTGTTTAATATCTTATTTAATTTAAATTTATAAATTTTATACATTCTAAAAGTTAAATAATTTGTCACAAAGAAAAGTTAAATAATTTATAAAATTTTTATTTTTGTTTTTAAATTTTTTTTATTCTTAATGTTTTGATTATTTTATTAAATTTATAATTTTAAAAATAAAATTTTAAAAATTAATCTCTTCACAATAATAGAAAAGCGCTAAATAAGCACGTGTCTATTGAGCCGCTAGTAATAGATAAATGATACTAAAGGGGTTAATAGTCAAATTCGTCCCTGAAAGATCACTCATTCTTTAAATTAGTCCTCAAATGATTTTTTTAGTCATATTAGTCCTTGAAAGATAAAACGTAAGTCAAATTGGTCCTTCCATTAGTTAGATGATGACGTGTCAGGTGAGTGACACCTAGCATGTCATGTGTCACTTGATATATAAAAAAGTTATTTATAATCAAAACAGTCCTTGAAAGTTCAGACGTAAGTCATTTTATTAGTCCTTATATAATTTTTTATTTTTTCTTCATAATATTAAATTTAAAATATTTTTTGATAGTACTAATTTTAATATTATTTTTAGATCTTAATAAACAAAATTCTCTTTACATCAAATAATAAAAATAATTAAATTATTATAAATTTGTTTTGTCATTTATATTTTAAAATTTTATATTTTCAAATTGTAATTTTTTTTATAGTAAAATTGTTTTATTTAACGAATTTATCAAATTATTGTTGATTATATATTTTAAAATTTAATATTTTAAATCTCACTAAATAATATAGTAGTTATTTTAAAATCTAAATTTTTTTAATTTTTAAAATTATAATTTTTGTTATTGTTTAATTTATATGGTAAAACTCAATAATTAAAAAATTAATTTGTTGAATCACTTCTTAAATCTTAATATTTTAATATAAAAAATTTATATAATAGAACTCAAATTATTGTTGAATCTTAATAACTAGTATATACTAAAAGTTTTAATATTTTGGATTTCACTAAATAAAAATAGTAGTTATTTTAAATATTTTAATCTTTTATTCAACAAATGATCCTACAAATCGATTTTTAAATTATTGAGTTCTATCATATAAATTAAACAATAATATAAATTATAATTTTAAAAATTTTAAAAAATTTAAATTTTAAAATAACTACTATATTATTTAGTGAGATTTAAAATATTAAATTTTTAAATATATAATCAACAATAATTTGATAAACTCATTTAAATAAAAAAATTTCACTATATAGAAAACTTACAATTTAAAAATGTAAAACTTTAAAATATAAATGACAAAATAATTTTATAGTAATTTAATTATTTTTATTATTTTATGTGAAGAGAATTTTGTTTATTAAGATCTAAAAATAATATTAAAATTAGTACTATCATAAAATATTTTAAATTTAATATTATGTAAAAATAAAAAAATATATATAAGGACTAATTTGATTAATTTTTAAAATTTTAGGAATGAAATTGACTTACGTTTGGACTTTTAGGACTATTTTGATTATAAATAACTTTTTTATATGTCAAATGACACGTGACGTACTAGGTGTCACTGACCTGATACGTCATCCAATCATCTGGTAACACGTGGCACTTAACATCGTCATCTAACTAACGGCAGGACTAATTTGAGTTACGTTTTATCTTTCAAGGACTAATATGACTAAAAAAATTATTTAAAGACTAATTTAAAGAATAAGTGATCTGTCAGGACGAATTTGACTATTAACCCGATACTAAAGATACAAAACGTGGAATCTAGAAAAGTGATATTAGAGGAAAGAATTGGCCAAAAGAAGATACCTGTTGTACTTGATGACGTAGACAAATTGGAGCAACTAAATGCTTTGGCTGCAAATCGTAAATGGTTCTGCCCAGGGAGTGTAATAATCATCACAACAAGAGATCAACGTCTTCTTAATTGGCTTGGAATTGACAAGGTATATAGGCTGGAAAAGTTGAGTGACAGAGAATCTGTTGAACTTTTTAGTTGGCATGCATTTAAGGAACCATTTCCTATTGAAGAATTTGTCGGGTTTACAAGTAAAGTGGTCTCCTATTGTGGGAGATTACCGCTAGCACTTGAGGTTCTTGGATCACATTTGTTTAAAAGGGGAATACAAGAGTGGATAAGTGTTTTGGAGAAACTCAAAAACATTCCCAATGAGCAAATACAAAAGAAGCTGAAAATAAGCTTTGATGGTTTAAACGATGACGAAGATAGGGAAATATTCCTTGATATAGCTTTTTTCTTTATCGGAATGGACAAAGACGAAGTAATTGATATATTGAATGGCTGTGGATATTCTACTGAAATTGGGATCAGTGTTCTCAGGGAACGATCTCTTGTAACAATTGACTCTTAAGAACAAACTTAGAATGCATTATTTGTTGCGAGATATGGGAAGAGAAATCATTCGTGAGAATCTACCTTTACCCGAAGAACGCAGTAGATTGTGGAATCCAGAAGAAGTGCTTGATGTCTTATCAAAAGACATGGTATGAATCTCATGGATTTTTATTTGATTTTTGAGTTGTATATTGTTTCTTGGATCCTAATAAGATATTGGGTTTCAAAAATCATTTAAACTCACTAGAGGCTACAAATAATTATCTAACCATGGCATTTTGTTTTTCTGTTTATTTTATTTTAAAGGGAACAAAAGCTATTCAGGGACTTGCTTTGAAGTTGTCAAGGATGAAACCAATTCATTTGAAGACCAATGCTTTTAGGAAGATGAAGAGACTAAGATTGCTTCAACTTGGTGGTGTACAACTTGATGGCGACTTTAAATACCTCTCAACCGATCTTCCATGGTTGTCCTGGCATGGATGTTCTTCAGAATATACAACTACAGGTTTTCATCAAGGAAATTTAGTTGCCATTCACCTCAAATATAGCAATCTCCAGCTAGTATGGAAGAAGAGGCAGGTCCGATTAATAAACAATTAGGCTAGGTGTATTTTAAAATCAGCCACCAAAATCAGCCACCAGTATAGTATAGAGCAGGTAGCTTCTTCATTTATTTATTTATTTTTTATTGAAATTTTTGCAGATGCTAATGAAGTTGGAAATTCTCAATCTGAGTCATTCTCAATATTTGATAGAGACTCCTGATTTTTCAAACATTCCTAATCTTAAAAAGTTAATACTCAAATATTGTTCAAGGCTATCTTTGGTTTCCCATACCATTGGAGATCTTAAAAAAATTCTTCTAGTCAATCTGAAAGGTTGCACAAACCTTCGTATACTTCCAAGAAGCATCTACAAGTTGAAATCTCTGAAAACTCTCATTCTTTCTGGATGTCCAGAAATTAACAAGTTGGAAGAGGATTTAGAACAGATGGAATCTTTGACAACTTTGATGGCCAATAAAACTGCTATAACACAAGTGCCAAATGCATTGATAAGATTGAAAAGCATTGTATATGTTTCTTTGTGTGGCTTTGAAGGATTGTCCCGTGAAGTGTTTCCTTCAATCATTTGGTCATGGACCCCCCCAACAAATAACCTCTCACCCCAAATGCAAACATATGCAAATGTTTCATGTCTTGTTTCTTTAACTATGCCAAATAATAGCTTCCATGGTACATCATCCATTATCGGAGAGCTCCCAAATAATCAGAGTGTCAGGTTAGAAAGCGGTTCACAAATATAAACAACCGGAGATTTTACCTTGGATGCCATAAATATAAAAAATTGTAAGGAACTGGAAGCACCACCTGTGATATCACATGTTTCAAATATGGATACCTCAGCCTTAGTTGATTGTCGCAGTCAAGATGACATGCCTAGATCAAAAGCTACCATCAGTTTCATTTTAATTCAAATGGGAACGAAATGTCCGGTCACAAAAATACTAAAAGAAAGCATTTCACAGGTTTGTGATATCTGTCTTACTTGAAGTGTCTGAATATTATGTATATTCAAATGTACAGGAAATCATCTCTTTATAGAGGAATTACAGAAATAAAAATAACTAAAAAATAGAAAAAAATACTAACCTAAAATAAAAAAATATTTCTAATCATAAAATCCCTAAAAATAAGCTAAACTAAAATCGGAAAGGATATTATAATTAATTCTATTTACAGAAAAGATTCATGAAATAAATTAGGAATCTGATTTTGATTTGATCTAGTCAACACTCCCCCTCAAGCTGGCTTGAAGATATCCTTCATTGACAGCTTGCTTATTATGCTATCAAAGATTTTCTTGGGTAATCCTTTAGTTAGAACATCTGCCAATTATTCCGTGGTCGGAACATATGGGATACAAATCTGTCCTCTCTCAATCTTTTCCTTTATAAAATGCTTGTCAACTTCAACATGTTTAGTTCTATCATGCAAAACTGGATTATGGGCAATAGAAATTGCAAATTTGTTGTCACGATACAACCTTATTGGTGGAGAAATGGGAACCTTTAGTTCTTGTAGGATTTTCTCTACCCATAGTGCTTCACATATTCCATGAGCCACTGCTCTAAACTCAGCTTGTGCACTACTTCATGCCACAACACTCTGCTTTTTACTCCTCCAATTAACCAGGTTTCCGCCAACAAAAGTACAATACCCAGATGTTGACCCTCTATCCATGACATTTCCAGCCCAATCCGCATCTGTATAAGCTTCTACTTGAAGATGTCCATGCTTTTTGTAGAGTAACCCTTTCCCAGGCGACCCCTTCAAGTACCTTAAAATTCTAAAGACAGCATCCAAGTGTTCTTGACCAGGTGAATGCATAAACTGGCTTACCATGCTCACAGCAACGGCTATATCCGGGCGTGTATGGGATAAATAGATTAGCCTCCCTACCAACCGCTGATATCTCTCTTTGTCTATCACATTTTCTGGTTCAGCTGGCTTCAATTTTAAGTTAGGCTCTATAGGTGTTTCAGCAGCTTTACCACCAAGTAATCCCATCTCTTTTAAAAGATCTAGGATGTACTTTCGTTGATTCATAAAAATGCCTTCCTTAGACCTTGCAAATTCAATTCCAAAGAAGTATTTTAATGAGTCAAGTTCTTCGATTTCAAATGCTTTGGCAAGCTTTTCCTTCAAGTCTTTTAGCTTCAAAGAATTATCACCTCTAAAAATAATGTCATCCACATATACAATTAAGATGGCAGTTTTATTAGCTGCAGAATGTTATAGAAAAGGGTATGGTCAACTTGGCTTTGAGTATAACTAAATCCCTTCACCACCATTCCAAGTCGTTCAAACCAAGCTCTTGGGGATTGTTTCAATCCATAGAGAGATTTCTTTAGTTTGCACACTTTGTTCCTCCCTAGTTCAACCTCAAATCTAGGTGGGAGTTTCATGAACACCTTTTCCTCTAACTCCCCATTCAGGAAAGCATTTTTTTATATCCAATTGATGTAAAAGCCAATTGTAATTCACAGCAAGAGATAAGAGAATTCGCACAGAGCTGAGTTTGGAAACTGGAGCAAAAGTCTCTCGATAATCTACTCCATAGGTTTGTGTATATCCCCTAACTACTAACCTAGCCTTATACCTCTCTATGCTTCCATCAGCATTGCACTTGATGGTAAAAATCCACCTGCAGCCAACCAATTTTGTATTCTGTGGCAGATCTACAATCTCTCAAGTTTCATTCTTCTTGAATGCATGCCACTCTTTCATCACTGCTAATTTCCAGTTGGGATCATCTAGTGCTTCCTCTATGTTCTTAGGCTCAAACAGATTTGTAATTTTAGAAGTAAAAGCTCGATATTTTTGAGAGAGATTTTGGTAAGAGACACAATTGGAAATAGGATGGTTGGTGCTGGTTTTGAGTACCTTTTTGGTGCATGTTTTGGTTTCTTTCCTAAGGGCTATGGGCAAGTTATTATTAGAAGTGACAATTTCAGATTTACCTGGAAGTTCCTGAAGTACTACAGTTGGGCCGTCTTCCGAATTTTCAGATTGGGTTGGTACAGAGATGATGGGCTGGTCTCTAATCTTTTTGGGATATTTTCGAACATAACACCGAAGCTCCTTTTCTGATTGTGGTATTTCTTTTTCTGTTTGGATTCTAACTAATTCTGGCACAATTTTAGAATTGGTTTCCACATCTTGTTTTGCAATTGTTTTAGAATTTACTTGATTAGTGAAAGTTGTATCCTTAATATGTAAGATAGGAGTGGGTAAAAGTTCATGCACAAAATTTTCTTCCCTTAGACTCTCCCCCTGAAGAGAATTTTTCTGAAAAAAGGTTTCATGTTCCAAAAAAGTAACATCCATGCTTACGTGAAATTTTTTGGTGTGTGGATTGAAACATTTATAACCCTTTTGACTTGGGAAATAGCCAATAAAAATACATTTTTCTGCCCTTGGATCAAGTTTACTTCGATATGAAGGTGTATGTAAAAATACAGTGCAACCAAATACTTTTAAAGGTAAGTCAGAATGCAATCTACATGCTGAAAAATTCTTTTAAAAGTATCCAACGGTGTGCAGTAATTTAACACACGTGTGGGCATTCGATTTATGAGATAGGCTGCTGTTAGGACAGCATCTCCCCATAAATACTTTGGAACATTACCCTCAAACATAATGGCACGTGCTACTTCAAGAAGATGTTTATTCTTCCTTTCAGTAATGCCATTTTGTTGGGGTGTATTGGGGCATGTAGATTGATGTTGAATACCCTTCTTTTGAAGAAATTCACCAAGATTTTTATTAAAGTATTCAGTGCTATTATCACTTCTTAATATTGAAATTTTTGTGTCAAATTGTGTTTCTACCATTGTTGAAAAATACTGAAAAATTTTTGAAACCTCTGATTTTTCATGCATGAGATAGATCCAACATAGTCGTGTGTGGTCATCGATAAAAGTTACAAACCATTTTTTTTCAAATTGAGTTGTTATTTTCGATGGACCCATACATCACTATGAATCAAGTGGAAAGGTTTAGATGCATGATAAGGTTGAGAGTAATAAGGAGCTCTATGACTTTTTGAACGAATACAACTTTCACATTTAAGCAAAGAAGAATCAATATTCTTAAACAAACTTGGAAATAAATATTTGAGATATGGAAAACTAGGGTGTCCTAGTCTATTGTGCCAGAGCATTATTTGGTCCTTTATAGGCATAGAACTTATACCACTAAATCCTTGAGCTATTTTATCCTTCGAAATATCCTTAAAATGATAAAGTCCATCCATCATCTTAGCACTGCTAATCATCTTTCCCGAGGTCCGGTCCTGAAAAATACCATGAGTGTCAAAGAATGTCACAGCATAATTGGAATCCTTGCAGATTTTACTAATAGAGAGAAGATTACAAGAAAGCTTTGGTACATGTAGGACATTTCTTAGGTCAATATTTTTGGACAGTTTAAATGTACCTTTTCCAGCAATAGATGAAAAACTACCATCAGCAACTCTAATTTTCTCATTTTCAAAGCAAGGAGAAAAAGTTTTAAATAAAGGAGAGAGGCTGGTCATATGGTCAGATGCACCTGAATCAACAATCCATGGTGCATTCAAGTTTGAGGTGCAGTTAAGGGACATAGGAATACTAAAATTACCTGTTTGAGCCAAAGAACCACCAGGAGTACTAGACACAGAACTGGAATTTAACAGCCTTATGAGCTGCTCAACCTGTTCCTTACTCAATGATTTTTCAGCCTCATGAGCAGTTGGGATAGAGTGTATTTTGGGATCAGGTTTGCTGCCTTTAAGATGTGCTAGTTTTCCATGAATTTTTCCATCAAGTTTCTTGCGTGTGACGGGGTTTATTGCAGTGGTCACACCAAAGATTGGAAGGGTGCTTCTGATTTGATGAACTTTTAAGTGCAGCAGGTGTCACTAAGAGTGCATTTGACTCCAAAGAAGTCTGTTCAGCCTTGCCTTTCCCTATCATCATAGCTCTACGAGTTTCCTCTCTTCTAACTTCAACAAATACTTCTCCAATTGAGCCTTTCCCTATCATCACAGCTCTACGAGTTTCCTCTTTTCTAACTTCAGCAAATACTTCTCCAATTGAGGGTAGGATTGCTCTTCCAATAATTCTGCCACGAACTTCATCTAGCTCCACGTTGAGGCCTGCAAGAAATTGGAAAATCCTCCCTTCTTCCACCATTTGTTGGTGGTGTTTGGCATCAACGGCTGAATTCCACTTGTAGTTATTGAAGTGGTCAAGATCCTGCCACACCCACTTTAATGTGTGGAAATATTTGGTGACATTGTCACTCCCTTGTTGAATTTCTCTAGCTTTTAGAGTAAGTTCATAAATCTGGGATTTATTCCCAAGATCAGAGTACATCTCCTTGACACTATCCCACAATTCTTTGGCAGTGGTATAGTACATGTAGTTACTACGGATATCCTCCTCCATTGAGTTCACCAGCCATGTCATCACCATAGAATTTTCGGTATCCCACACATTATATTGTGGGTCAGTGATGTTAGGCTGGTTTCGCTCACCGGTGAGATATCCAATCTTCCCTCTTCCACGGATATACATCTGAACTGATTGAGACCACCTAAGGTAGTTTGACCCATTGAGTTGAAATGTGGTGATCTGAACTGAATGGGAGTCACCACTAACTAGTACCCGTTGCTCAGATTTTAAATATGATGGAATAGGAGTGGTGTTCTATTTACAGAAAAGATTCATAAAATAAATTAGGAATCTGATTTTGATTTGATATAGTCAACAGTCTTCAAACTATCAAATTTTATTTTCTTCTAATTTATTTCGTTTACTATATATATAGATAGATTCTTTCTATTTTTAAAAAGAATTTTAGCAAAAGTAGTATTACAAGATATTTATAAGGCATTTCTCAACTCTTAAACTAACTCTTGGAATCAGGTTAGTAAAACTGGAATTAATCTAGAGAGTATTTAGAAAGAGAGAAAACAAGAGCAAACAAAAGACTTAGGCACAAATATTATTTGCAGAAAACTAACCAATGAATTGTTTATATAATCAACTGCAAAGAGAAATTAACACTTAACTTTGCAAATCATTAAAATATACTCTGCCATATCTTATACACTTATTACTTGAACAACTGAAATTTGTATTCTTAACCAAGCATATGTTATTGTGAATCATTAATCATACAGAAACTGGCTGCCAGTACCAGTGATGTGGGAGAATGTTTGCTCCCTGGTGACAACAATACTGATTGGTTAAGTTTCAATGGTGAAGGTCCTTCTGTGATTTTCGAAGTCCCTAAAGTGAAAGGGCATAATTTGAAGGCAGTGACATTGTGCATTGTTTATTCCTCCCCAGATATCATGACATATGAAGGCCTAATTCTTAAAAATCTGTCGATCATTAATCACACAAAGATCACTCCTTATCTATATGAGGGAGACACCTTGCTTTCACTTAGAGATGAAGATTGGCAGAGTGTTATATCAAATCTTGAAGCTGGTGACAAAGTTCAGGTGGTTGTTGTTTTGGGGGATGGAATCATTGCGAAGAACACTGCAGTTTACCTCATTCATGATGAGTTGATCGACCAAAACATTGATGAATGCCAAGAAGATGTCATTGTGAATAGCATGGTTGTTGGTAAGAAAGAAGATGCTTCTAATGTTGATGATATGAGAGATAAGAGTTTCAGTGTCCCTGCTGTTGATGCTACACCTGCAATCAGTAATAAGATTCCTGTTTCCGGCACAGATAAAAAAGTAAGTGTCATGGATGTAAGTTTGTTACGTTCTATTTTATGATATAAGCATAATTGTTATCATTTTGGTTGTTGTAGTTCAAGTTGTTGGACAAATTGAATTGCTTCAACTGCAACAGAGCAAAATTGTAACAAGTTAAGATCTAATTTTCAAGGTATGATGGCCTTCCTATGCTGCTTTACTTCCCAGTTAGGCAAGCCCCTAGCCGAGCCTGGGTTCTCCTTGCCTCATAGCCCTGCTGCGCATACAGCACGGTTCTTGTATCATGGATTTTCGCTACGAATCTAACAACAAGTAAATAAACAAGCTGTAGTTTAAAATGAGAACGATAATGATGATTTCAGGTATCTTATCACCTTCTCTATCCAGATGGAGCTCGTTACTTGTGTCTTGGCCTTCATGAATCTAATTCAGAAAAGACTTAATGTGGGTTGTGCTTATTTGACTATTTGATGATCATACTCTCTGGAATTTTCGTTTTCCAAGCGAGTTCAAATTTTTCTGAAAATAAGATATGAGCATTAGTTTTACACAGAATCAGCAGACGAAATGAACAAAATAAGTACAAAAACATAGAGAAAGTAAAAGAGGAGAGAACTAATGTGTAATTGAATATGAAGTTTCAACAATTACATACTTCTTTATAGCATAGGCGAGTGTGAGCATACTATATAAGGTGGCAAAATGAATAAATGTACTTTTACATTTTTAATGACAGCAGAAAAGACTTTCTACAAGTTGATAATTTCAGCAGCAGTTAATTTGAAGTTCAAAATAGTAGCAGCACTCCCAAGATAAACTTAAAGGTAGTAGTAACATAAAATATAGGAGTCAAATAAAAATGCAAATATAACCAGGTCCTTAAAGTGCAATTTTGCTTTAAAAACTCTATCAAATTTAGCCTGCAACATAACATGGACGAAATAAATTGTATACTTTAAAATAATGTTCATAGATACTTAGACAATTAGCACTTACATTGTTATCTCCACCATGAACAGTGAAATTTGCATATGCTACCATATCATCAGCACAAACAATACCTTCAGCTTGTTGATCTGCATATACGAGATAAACCACTGTCTTCTTCACTGTGAATCCTAACCCCGCAACAACAACAATCTGCACTTTGTCACCGGCTTCAAGGATTGATGTTACCTTCTGCCACTCCTCATCTTTAAGTGAAGCCAGTGTATCTCCATCATAGACATAAGGGGTGGTTTTTGTGTGATTTATGATAAACAGATTTTTGAAAATATGGGCTTCTGACGGTACATTGTTTGGGGAAGAAGAATAGACTATACACAACAACACTGTCTTTAACTTACGCCCATTCACTTGAGGGAAATGGAAAGTTACAGAAGAATCTTCGCTACTGTATGCTAACCAATCAGGATTCTTGTTGCCAGGAAGCAAACAATCTCGAGGTACTCTGGCACTAAATTTCTGCACAATAAAAAAAACATACTTTAGAATTGGAATGTAAATATAAGGTGTAAATCTCATACAGTTAAAGTTTGAATCAAGTGAATAGGTTGACAATAGAGACAAACCTGAAAAATATTCTCTCTAAGTACCTCTGTGACAGCACAACTCATTCCCATTTGGATTAAAATTAAATTCAAGGAAATTTCAGCTTCAATAATGTCATGTTTGCTGCAACAACCAGCTAATAATAAGGTACTCCTTTTTGAGACATTTGATGCACTTGATGTTACTATCATTTCATTGCAGTTTGTGACCTTAAAAGTATCAGAAGCTACATCTGCTATTTGAAGTTGTGAGCCACACTCCAGCCCAACATTCTGAACCAGTGGAAGCCCTCTGATGATGGATGATAGGCCTTGAGAATTTCTATTTGGAACTATTAAGGAAACAATATTTGACAAGTCCAAAAATGTTTGCACTTGGGGTGAGAAATTATTTGTTGGAGAGGTCCATGACCAAATGATTGAAGGAAACACATTGCGCGATAATCCTTCAAAGTCGCACAAAGAAATATACACAATGCTCTTTAATCTTAGTAGTGCATGAGGCACTTGTGTTATGGCAGTTTTATCTGCCATCAAAGTTGCCAATGATTCCATCTGTTCTATGTCCTCCTCTAGCTTATCAATCAATGAACATCCTGAAAGAATGAGAGTTTTGAGAGATTTCAACTTGTAGATGCTTCTTGGAAGTACACGAAGCCCTGAACACCCTTTCAAATTGATTAGAAAAACTTGCTTGAGATGTTCAATGCTATGAGAAACCGAAGTCAACTTTGGGCAATATTTGAGTATTAACTTTTCAAGATTGGGCATATTTGAAAAGTCAGGAGTTTGTGTCAAGTGTTGAGAATGACTAAGATTGAGAATTTTTAGATTCTTCATCATCTGCAAGAATTTTAAGGAGATGAATTCAAGAACTAAAAAAAACTAGATTTGAATATATGAAACTTCACTTGAATTGTTTTTAGAAATTTGTTAATAGGTATATACTTTTTTTATAAGAATTTCATTAATATGAGAAAACAGAAATACAGAAAAGGTGGGGGAATAGGGTTCCCATATGAAAAAAAACAAAACACAAAACAAAACACAAAACAAACACCTATAAAAATGCAAAGCTCTCCAATCTTTCAACATGTCTAAAAAGATTATGAGCTTTGTTTTTCTCACTTGTTCTTGAAGTTTTCTTTGTTTGAGGTTTGCTATGTGACTATGTCCAACTACAAAAGTAAATAAAACTCAGAATTTATACCTGACCCTTCTTCCATACTAGGTCGAGTTTGCTATATTTGAAGTCAATGGCAACTAAATTTCCTTGATAAAAGTTTGCAGTTGTATATTCTGAAGGACATTCATGCCAGCACAACCATCGAAGATCTGTTGAAAGGTATTTAAAGTCTCCAACAAGTTGCACATTCGCAAACTGAAGCAATCTTAGTCTCTTCATCTCCTTAAATGCTTCTGTCTTTAAGTGGGTTGGATTCAGTGACTTTGACAGGTTCAAAGCAAGTCCCTCAATAGCTTTTGTTCCCTATAAATTATAGAAACCAAAAAGTAAAATTGGATTAATGGTAGCTAAAAGAGCACTAAAAATTTGAAAAAAAAAATCAAATAACTAAAACTCCAATCAGGTGGAATGATAAAAATTCAAGAGAACAGAATATAATTGAAGTTCCACTCCCTTGTTTGAAAATATAATTGAAAAGGATGAAACAAAAGTTTTCACAATATATCATTGTTGTTATATGAATTTGAAAACATACTTGAAATTCTTACCATGTCTTTTGATAATACATTAAGCACCTCAACTGGATTCCGCAACCTACTACGTTCCTCAGGTTTCATCGGCAAACTCTCGCGAATAACTTCTCTTCCCATGTCTCGCAGCAAACCATGCATGCCAAGTTTTCCCTTGGTGTCCACAGTAATAAGGCATCGTTCCATAAGAACATTCGTTCCAATTTCAGCTGAATGCCCGCAGCCATTTAATATATCAATCACATCATTTTTGTCCATTCCAATAAAGAAAAATGCTACATCAAGAAATATTTCTCTATCCCTATCATCACTTAGACCATCAAAACTTATTTTAAGCTTCTTCTGTACATCATTGTTTGGAATAGTTTTGAGTTTATTCAAAACACTCCTCCATTCATATACTTTCCTATTAAACAGATGTGACCCAATTACCTCAAGAGCCAGTGGCAATCTCTCACAATATGAAACAACTTCATTAGCAAGTGAAGCAAACTCTTCTTTTGGACACGGTTCTTTGAATGCATGCCAGCTAAAAAGTTCAATGGATTCTTTGTCATTTAACTCTTTCATACTATATAACTTGTCAATTCTAAGACAACGTAGAAGATGCTCGTCTCTTGTTGTGATGATTATTATGCTACCGGGACAGAACCATTCACGGCTTGCAGCTAAAGAATTTAGCTGCTCCAATTTGTCCACATCATCAAGTACAAGAAGAATCTTTTTCTGGCCAAGTCTTTTTTCCAATATTGACTTTCCAGATTCAATGTTTTCTACCTTTATTTTCGTTGTCCTAAAAATAGAAGAAAGAAGTTGCTGTTGTAAATAAAGAATTCCATTATCTTGATCCCAAACTTCTCTTATATTTAGGAGGAAGCACCGACCTTCAAACTCGCGGAAAAGTTTATTATAAATCGCTTTGCTAATGGTTGTTTTACCACTCCCTCCCATGCCCCATATACCAAGTAGTAGAGGATTTTCTTGCTGCTGGTCTTTTAACATTTCAATCACCTCTTCAACACGAGATTCAACTCCTACCGGATGATTTGCAACAAACAGTTCCTTCATGTCCAGCATATGAGTAATATGTTCAACAATGTTCTTAATATCCTCACTTTCATTCCTGCACCATAGGTACTAGAGATTATACAGACAGTAGGAGAAGATTTACAACTTTCTCAAGTTGTTTTAGTTTCATTGTAAGTATAATGTTGCTTAAAGTAAATAAAGACATGCAAGTTGGACAAAATTAAGTTGAATTATATCAATAAGAATTTCATAGGCATTTATATTGGAAGAAGTTAAAGAAAAAGAATTTTAGTATGCAATTCCAAAATTTAGAATTTATACAAACTTGCTAAAAAAAACTTTACATATTTAAACACCTGTTGAATAGAGATTTCTCCAAAATGTGAAGGATATTAATTAATTTACCTGGATTTTCGGATGACAAACCCCGCAATACACCCGACTTCACGGAGTGCTTTCCTCCAACTCTGCTCCTTGCCTTTTATTTTATCCGGATATCTTTTCATAAGGTTATCAAAAGCTTGTCCAAACTTACCAGTTTGATTTCGCACTTCTGAGGGATCTATATGGTAGAATACTGGCAGCACCTTTTGAGTTTTGTTTCTACAACATATCATGATGTCTTCCAACTCTTGCAAACACCATCTTGAAAATGCATAATTTGGTGACAAAATAATGATAGAAGTTTTAGACTCTCCAATTGCTTTCAGAAGCGAGATTGAGAGATTTTCCCCTCTTGCTAGCCCGTCTTCATCCTTGAAAACATAGATACCAGCATTTTCAAGAGATGCATAAAGATGTGAGATGAACTTTGAGCGAGTTTCTTTGCCTCGAAAGCTCAAGAATACATCATATGGCCTTTGCTGCATAAGTTTTTAAATGTGAAAATAAAACACACCGAACTAACTTTTAGACAAGTATTAAATCTATGCAGCATACACTATAAACTGAATTAAAAGTTTTTTATTCCATAGTAGCATACATTCACCTTAATTAAAAGTTTTTTAACAATTTATTATATTAAAAAATTTATTTTATTTATTAATGAATTTATTTTGGTAAAACGGGGGGCTGATTCGTGGCTGATTTTCAGTACGCACATTACATAATTATTAAAAATAGGGTGGAGAGGAGTGACAAATTTCAGGATTAAGGGAGTTGCAATTTTTTTTCTTTCTTTGTTATGTTCCAAAATGAGTTTCAAAAACAAATGGCAACTATAAATCAATTTATGTGCTCATAAACCATAACATCCTACAAACCTGAGGCTCAATCAATGATTCCTTCATATACATTTCTCTTCCGATGTCTTGTAGCAAACGATTCATGCAAAGCTTGTCCTCGTCAAACCACACAAGACTATGCTCTTCAAGTCCTTTAATTTCTCTTGGTGCGGCATTACGTCCAGCTTCTTGTAATATCTGACTTATATCATTTCGATTCATTCCAATAAAGATATGTCTCAAATAAGCTAGTTCAAGAAATATTTTCTTTTCTTCATATCCAACAGAATCTATGTTTTCTTTTAAAACCTGCCATACATCTAGAGAGGGGAATCTTTTGAAGCTGTCCAACACATTCTCCCACTCTTCTATACTTTTTTCAGATACAGCAGAGCCAACACCCACAAGAGCCAGTGGCAGTCCATCAGAATATTCAATTGCATAATTAATAAGACCAGAAAAACTTCTTTCAGGAGTGGCTTTGTTGAATGCGCTCCGACTAAAAAGCTCAACACATTCGTTGTAGTCCATTTCTTTCACTCTATATATGATTAACTCCAATCTCATGAAGTCGATCATGTTTAGTCCTTGTCGTGAAGATTATTATACTCCCTGGACCAAAGCATTCACGAGTTACTGGCAAAACCTCCAGTTCTCTTTCACTTCTCACATTATCAAGTATAAGAAGTACCTTTAAGCAACGAATTCCTTCCCACCATATATTTCTTGTTGAGTCAAAGTTTTGCGCTTTTGTTTTAACTTGGTCTTTCAAAAACAAAAGAAGCCTCTTTTCTATAAATTTGGAAGCCACCCATATTGGATAATCCCCCTTCCTATCCTGGATGCCTGCGACAAATTTTCTCACCTCGAAATTGTGGCTAATTTGGTTGTAGAGGGCTTTGGCAATTGTAGTTTTACCTATTCCCGCCATTCCCCATATTGCTATTATGAGGACACCATCTGCTTTCTGATTGTTTAAGAGTTGAATCAAATCTTGCACACGAGAGTCTACTCCCACCGGATGCTTTGCAATGAATAATTTCGTTGAATCCATCAAGGATGTAACATGTCCAACTATATGGCTCATAACTTCTCTCTTATTCCTGAAAAAAATATAAATATAAAGCATAATCATTAACCAATAATACAAATGATTGGGGATATTAGTTAAGTTAGAAAGTTTGTTAGAAATATTGATAGCTGTCACTATGATGTTAGGTAGTTATGGCATTGTTAAGTTAGTTAGCAGCACCCTAATCCCTCTATAAATACTAAGTACCCAACTTGTATCAATCACTTTTCATCAATCGTCATCATCAACAATGGATGAAAAATGTTAGGTAACATTTTTTATCAATATTAGCCAATACTTTGGGCCAACACTTTATTTTTAATTTGAGAAGTGCTATGGGACCAGCAAATTTTGTGATTTGTAACCATCAATTAACTATCATTGGTGTTTTTAATGGGGTGAGATTTCATCTCATGTTGTGGGATTATTCATTTTTCTTTTGATAGTTAAGTGCTGCCAGATTTTAATAAAAGTATTGGCTCCCTAGATTTTCTCTTTTAATTTTTTATACAATTAGAATTTAGGGTTTAGAATTTAATCTAGAATTAGTCAAATGTTAACAAAAAAATAATAATAAATTTTGTTAGTCACGTGCTATTGCTGGTTTTACTCGTTCTCTCTATCTTTATTTTCTCTCCCAACTCTCTTAAAACCCTCTCAATCTCTGGTACCTTCACAAACATTGTTCAATATGCACATTTATCAGAGAAACAGGATAAGAATTGAATGAGAAAATCACGTTCCACTCTAGTCTCCAACAAGCCAAAGATACTCAAAAGGTCATGGCTCATCAAGAATAAAGATCAAAGCATTAAAAAACATGGGAGAATTTAATTACCAGATATCTGGAAGAAACCTGGGTAAAATGGAAGCAGCTTGTCGAAGGGCGGTCTCATAACTCAGCATCCTGTTTTCATCCCTTGAGATACCTTGCAGAGTTAGCGACAAAATCTGCCCAAAATAACCGCTCCGATTGCATACTTGGGAGGGATCTAAGCAATAGAACACGGGCACAACCTTCTGATCTTTCCTCCGATGACACTCCATTATGTCCACGAGTTCTTGCAAGAATAAGGTTGATTCAGCATAAGCTATTGTGAAAACTATGATAGAAACTCTGCATCGTTCGATTGCGTCAGATATATTAGTCTTGGGCTCGGTGCGGTCTGCTAAAACATGCAGTCCAACACTTTTGAGTGCATCATAGAGACCTGAAATAAAAGGATGAAGGAACTGCAAACCGGAACTAATGTACGCATCATATATGAATTGGGGTTCCTGGTTTTGGGAAGACATAGCAGCGACTGGTTAAAAGTGATGCTCTGACTCAAATCATATACAAGCTGAGGCTTAGGAGGCTTATGGAGGAGGCTGGAAGATCATTTGTCAGTTCGTAGGAAGTTAGAGAAGAAGTAAACAGACTTGATACCTTCTTTGTAAAGCAAATCAAGTCAACGATAGTGTTCACTACTCTCTATGACACTGGAGTGCCTCTTTTTCGGTGAAAAAAAAAATTTAAATAGCGTAGTGTTTAATTTAAGGGTAGTGCTAGCAAGTTATTGGCCTAAACATACTTTCTAAATCTCCATTGTACATATTATAGGCTTAGGTCATTGGCTCTAAGGATTTTAATTATACTTTCTTTTTAAGGATTTTAATTATTTATTATTCTCTTTTATATTTATTTTGATCCCATTCATAAAATTAAAGATAAGATATCATAATTTATTCTCTTAAATATTAGAAAAATGAAAAAAATTTATTTTCTCCATAACACGGTTGGGACTTAGAAATGCGATGATTATGGACGCCTTATATATGTATACATTATTTATTATTATTATTTCAAAAAATATTAAAGTCATTAGAATTTATTATTTTTAGTTATTATTTAATTATTAATTTAAATTTTTTAATCTAATAATTCAATAATATATTCTATTTAATAAATAAATTTATTATTTTTGACTATCAGCTAACTAATAATATAAATTCTGATATTAATAGGAGGTTTTGTCAGTAATTTGCGAATACTTTTATTTTTATTTAATATTTTTTTTTTGTTTTCTATAATATTTTTTAATTCTGTAGAATGAAGAGTGAAGACTAATTTATTACGGATCTAAGTTCTATTTAAAGATTTATTATAAACTAATGAATTATTATATATATATAAAATAAAATTTAAATTTCTGATACTTCTTTAAAAAAACAAATGAACTGACCAATTAATCGATTTAAATTAATTTTTTATTTAATATTTATAATACAAAAATTGATATAAAGTTATATTTTATGATAAGTAGATCATAAATAATATATATTAAATAAAAATTTTTAGTAAAAATATTTTAATTTTAAATTTTAAATTATAAATTATAAATTTTTAAATAAAAAGTTTGATAATTAAAAAATTAATTAACATTAATTAATTAAAAATTCAATTTCTATATTTATGTGATAAAGCACTGAATCAGTTCACCCAACTTTTTATGTGTCTCGGTCGTGCAAGAAAGTCATTTGTGGTAACTGATACGATTTAAATTAAATTCCTCAATTTACATATATATAGTCTAATCACTAATAAATGGAAAGGGAATTTTTTTCCGGATGAAGTAGTCGTGATTCGTTAATGGATGTTTTCTATTTTTTTTAATTATTTAGTTAAATATGATCTCTTATTATATATTTTTTTAAATAAATTTACAAAAAATATTAAATAATAAAAAATATATTTTATTATACAATAAAAAAAATTGAGAGAATTTAATCTCTTAAAAAAATAATCCACTACTTTTAGTTTATAATGACATTTATTATTTTTAATGGTTTTTATTTTAGTATGGACTGCTGCATAATTTTTCGATAAGAGTTTATTTTTTATTATATTTAAAATAATTAATTATTTTAATTTTAAAGTCTTTTAATAAAATATTTATCTTTTATTTAATTTTATTTCATAATCTTTTTATTTTTAATTATAATACAATTAAAAAAAATTAAAAAGAAGTAGCACATATAACAATTCATTTCATATTTATTCTTCATGTTATTTTTATCGACTCGTTTCATTATAGTTTATTTTTCATAAAAAACACTACAACGAATAAGGATTTTTGCAACGGTCAAAAATCGTTGCCGTAAATAAAAAAAATCGTTAAAACTTTAAGTAATATTTTGGCGACAGTTTTTAACCTGTGGTATATGCGACTGTTAACAATGTTAATAGGCAACGATTTTTTACCTAAGGCAACGACAATAAAAAAAATCGTTTCCCTTGTTACCCTAATAGACCATAATTTTTAAAATAATTTTTAAACAACAGTTTACAACTGTAACAAGATACACAACGGTTTTATGCCGTTGTAACTTTATTACTAATTTGGACAACTGTTTAAAAACCGTTACCTTTTATGCTTTTTTTTTAAGAACGGTTTTAATATTATTCGTATTTTGTAGTTGTTTTTGACAATAATTTTAATATCATTATCTTTTGTGACTTTTGACAATAATTTTTTGTAGTTATGTATTTGTTTATTTTCAATGGTTTTCTCATATTGCATTGAAATTAGTATTCCAACTTTTTTTTTAATTTAATGTCAATAAATAACCTTAACTATTTGAATCAAATTACTAAAGAAAACTAATAAAACATTTACCATCAAATTCGATTCATAAAGTATTCTATAAAATTCACATACATTACATCATTATTGTAAAATACCATAATACCAATTTAAGTCATAACAACCTTTAACTATATCATTTTTACAAAATATTCAATAACAAAAAAGTTGAAATAATTAAGTAGCATATATGTTTATTATTATGTCCATAACTTCATGACTTTTACTTTCTGGCATTTGATCTTCAAATTTTATAACATTAATTAAGTTCTTTTTCCTCTTTAAAATAATTTTTCTGTGAACAAAACAAAAAATAATAAATCAAATATAAAACTACATTTTTCTAATACTAATAATACTTGCTAAGAAAGAGATCAGAGAAGGAGAAGGAGTTTAGTTGCATTAATCAGTAAACTTGCTAAGAAAGAGATCAGAGAAGGAGAAGGAGTTTAGTTGCATTAATCAGTAAACTAAATTATGACTTATGAGAATGAGATTAGATGCATGTTTCAAGACATACAATACAAATTGCAAATTCTAGAAAATTAATAAATAATTAGTCAATAAATTAATTATTATTCAAAAAATTATAATTTAAGAAAGTAGAAATATTAAAAATACAAATTTTGACACTAATTTTAAAAATTTTAATCTAAAATTAAGTCAACAGACCGAATCAATTAAACAGAACCCAAACTAAACCCAAGGCCCGCTTATATAAACATGACTTAGCCCTTTTCTTCCTCCTTATTTCACTAGAAGTACACTAAATAAAGAAGTGAGTTAACGTGCGTAACCCACTTTCAATTTTCAATCGATTATAACTTTTAATTAGGAGCTCCGATTGACGAGTCGTCAGCGGCTACGTGTTCGTCTCGTAATTCTCTTCAATTCTATCTGAACAAAGTGGTAAGAAATTTGTATTTCTCGTCTAGTTCTTTCTCTTCTTAATTTCGTGGGTTTTGAGTTTAGGTATTGAGTAATTGAATAATTTTGATGGTTTAGGTGAACTCTAGCAGCGGATAATCACTGTGTTTTGTCCTATTGATCTATGGGTACGGTAAGAAACTGTTAAACCCTTGTGAATCATTGAATCAGTGAACCCTATGATAATTATAGTGATTTTGTGTAAATTAGATTGTATTCTTGTTGATTTGGAGTTTAATTGGACGGTTTGGAACGAAATTCGGGTGATTAAATTTGAGGAATTGACGTTTGGAAGTGATGAGTTTGGAAAACTCCAAATTAATTTTTGTGATGAACAAACATTGTTAAAATATCTAATTACAAAATTATTAATACAATATATGCTAATTAATAATTTTGTAATGCAGGAACTGAATTGGGCCGAAAATAAAATAAAATGCTGCAGCCCAAGTGTGAATTTGCTTTCCAAATCAGCATTGATTCAAAAACATTCAATGATATATGGCTGAATTGTTGTAATGATTTATTGGGCTAGATTAACATTGGTACAAGCCCAAAAGTAAGCTTCCCATGTTTGATCTGAATCCAATATACATCAGGAAAGCAAATGCTTTTATTTGGGCCAAGAATAATCCTTATTGCAACCAAGCCCAAATTATTAATGCTTCCATGCATTAACCGAATCCATGAAGCTTCCAACGGATTTCATTGCTTACTAAAAATGGATTTCAAATTTAATATGCTAAGCTTTGGAACTATGAGAGAGAACTTGACTTTGATTTGATGGGAATCATTATGATTAGTGTTGCACGCCACCCAGGGAAGTAAAAGCAAGCTATCTTCATTTAATTTGTTTTGAATTGCTTTTCTTTACTTTCTCTGTTCTCTCTCATCTCTTTCTTCTTCTCTCTTCGGTTATTACACAGGAAATATTGGTAGCCATGGAAGCAAATGCAAACTACCGAAAGGAAGGGAGGATAAGCTACAAGTCCATCAAAATGATGGCAACAACAAAAAAAAAAAGGTATGTAGTGGCTGAGATAATTACCAAATATGGTTAGATTTGGTGAGTTAATCTCGGATCCTCCATACCCAAAAAGAAAGAAGAAGATTTGGCCAGCAGAAAGATCTTGGAGGCGTGACTTGTCTTCGTTTCTGATCAACCACCACAGGGAGTAGCTAGAGTGGCGAAGTGATGGTTGAAGGCAGAGATTGAAGCAGATGAAGTCATCATCATCATAAAGCATCAAGGGCCAGAAGTCCATCTTGGAGAGGAAGCCAAGGATGGAGCGCTTGGATTGATGAAGAGTGATGACCAAGGAAGAACTAGAGGTATTTGCATGTTGGTTTTTACATGTGTTACCTCTTCTCTCTGTATGGCCGAACCGGTTTTTGTTGAAGGAAAGGAAGCTGAGCTCGGGTTTGTGTTTCAACTGTGAAGGCTTCACTTCTCTATAAAAGAGGTGAACAGTCATGGTTTGATTCAAGGAGTAAGATTTGAGAGTGCAAGGCACAGAGTTCTCAGAGCTACCTAAGCTAGCAGTTCTCTTCTCCTTCAATGTCTTCTGTTTTGTATTTTTCTGTTTAATTTTGTCATGTCTTGAGTCTCATGGAAAAAGGCAAACAGTGAGGTTTGTAAGAAAAAGCCATAGAGCGGAAAAAGGCAGAGAGTGCAAAATTAAAAGAAAAAGCCATAGATGTCTTAGAGTTCCTTTGTACATCTGTGTTGTGTTTCATGATTCTGTGGGAATTCCCTTGTAAGTTGGGTTAGCACTTTACAAGTTGTAATCTGGAGGATTATAGTGAAATTCCATCATTGTTGTGATGGAGACTGGATGTAGGCTGCACTGCACTTAGCAGCTGAACCAGGATATATCTGGGTGTTATTTTCTCTCTCTCTCTCCTACTTCACTTCTGTTGTTTTTAAGATGCAACTTCAGAAATGTCTCATGCCAAGTGACGAGACAAAATGAAAATGTCTCGTGACTAGGGACGAGATAAAACAGAAAAGTCTCATCTAAAGTCCAGCAAGTTCTAGCAAGCGAAAAAGGGGCTAAGATTCAACCCCCCCTTCTCTTAGCCACTGAAACCATCAGGAAGCTTGGAGCATATGAAAGAAAAGGTTTTTGAGGAGTTTCAAGCTTAGGGAGGAATTGGCCAAGGTATGGTTTTGGTTTTTCGTCGTTAATATTTAATGTCACGTGAAAACTTAGCTAAAAGACCTTAAGATAAGAATGAACTGAATGAATTATTGATGGATTGTGTATATGGTATATAATGTGTGTACAAAGGATGAGTGAATTTGTATGTGTTGAATTGTGATATTGATGAGTATAAAATAATGATTGTTGATGTGTTGAGGGTTGATGGTGGGTTTGTAAATATTGAATTGAATGGATTGGTTGAGAGATGTGTGATTCAATTTTGTAAACGGTTTGTTATTGAAGTTGGTAGGTTTTTGAAAAAGATTTAATATTGAAATTGGTTTGATTTTAAAATAATTTGATACTGAAAATGATTTGAATGACTGAGAGATGTTTGGTTTGGTGGTTGGTACCCTTAAAGGGTGACAGAAATTCAAGTTTTAGAGGAGATGTTGCTGAAATTTTTATGAAAATTGGAGGCTTCATTCGAAGTGGTTATTTAGAAAGATTTGGGTTTAAGGATTTTATGATTTGATTTTGAGTTTTTAAGAAAACGATTACATTTTGAATTTGATTTATTTAGAAAAAAATGAATTAGAGCTTTCAAACAAGAAGAAAAGTTTTTTATTTTTTTATTTTTTTTTTGCAAGGATTTTTGAACTATATACATTATTTATAGAGCCTCGGATCAAACATGAATAGTAAAATGCTATACAAAGATATGCACAATCTCCTTTATACTCATTAGTATGTAGAACTCAATCTTCTTAGGTGGAAAAGTTTAGATTATTAATCAGACATAACTTGAATAAGATTTTTTGATTCTATCATTAAAATGTATTCTACTACTTAATAGCATCCTAAAAGTCATGTGCACCTCTTGTTGCATCCTCTCTGGAGCCAATACTTACATTCCTGTCATCAATTTCACATTACATAAACAATTTTTGTAAAGTTGGGTACCAGAAAAAGTGAATGACTTACATGAATTATTAACTTGGTGCTTCATAAATTAAAACCATTTAATGATATACATTTAATAGAAATCAACAAGCATAAAATTTTCTAAAACCTTTAAGAGTGTGCATTGAAACATTGTTCGGGAAAAAGTATGTGCAAAAGTTTTTTAAAAAATGATATCTGAGGTTAGAAGGAAAACTTATAATTAGATCTAGGCAACAAATTAAATTTTACTTTTCTTAGCCTACTACACTTACGGCGTTAGCACTTGAGGTTCTTGGATCACATCTATTCTTAATATATAAAAGTAGATACATAAGCATGCACCACATTATTTTTGAGACATTTCTTTCCTCTTACTAATGCCATGTCAGCAATATTGCTTATTTGGCACAACTTTAGAATCAACCACTCAATTCTTGCCAAATCAACTATTATTTTTAAATCAACAAAAAAATAAAATATACAAATAAAAAACTAAAAAATAGAATCCAATAAATTTGTAACCTCCAAATATATTGAATTCATATTCCTATATTTATTATATCTTACCGTTATAAACAATACAATAAATTTATAACCGCAACAATTAATATATAAATTAAAAATTTAAAAATTGAAAATTATATTTTATTATTATAATTATGTTTATTATAATCACTTTAATTTTTGCCAATGAATTATACCTCAAATGACACAGTCTCCCATATTGGTCGCAAGTTCGAATCTCTGTATCTTTGGTAAAAAAAGTAATTATTTTAATTTTTAGAAGTAACACTAGGTAGTAGGTACAAAGAATTATCATTGTAGTTTTTACTTATTATTAAAAACAAATTCTATTTTATTTTACCAATATAAATTTTGAAAAGAATATTTAAAAACTAAAAAAAAAACAAATTTATTAAAAGAGTATCAAAACGAAACCAAAAAATATATGATATTAGACATACATTTTCATATTAGATACATTCGTAGTATATAAGATGCATCATGCATGCATGTTTACCTCAAAACACTAATTAACTATTTTCTTTTTTTTTTAACTAAAAATGTTTAACTTTTAGTTTTTGTTGCGTATATTTGTACATATAAGATGCATCATGCATGGATACAAATCTAAATATATAATTATTACAATAATTATGTTGACCGCAACCCCATAAGTTTAGGCTATTAACTACGTCAATTGCATTGCCAACTTTAGAATAATTATTATTTGGCACAACTTTAAAATCAACCACTCAATTCTTGCCAAATTAACTATTATTTTTAAATCAACAAAAAAAATATACAAATAAAAAACTAAAAAATAGAATCCAATAAATTTGTAACCTCCAAATACATTGAATTCATATTCCTATATTTATTACATCTTACTGTTATAAACAATATAATAAACTTATAACCGCAACAATTAATTTATTAATTTTTATAAATAACGTAATAAACATCCATATTACAAATATCATAATAATATTATTAATCATAATAAATTTTACGTTATAAGTTTTTAAATTCCGTACCATTTAAACTACATATATAAGTCTCTTATCACTATTCCTTCACATAACATCAAATTTAGCACAAAAAATTTATTTCCGACCTGCACATCTCAAACTTACTCAATAGAGCATCATTCTTTTAGACCAGAACGATTAGAAATGGAATAACTATCCAAGATCTAATGGCTATGCAATGAGAATCTGATGATCAGGTATGACAAAAAAAAAATCACAACATGTATCATACATTCATACTTACTCAAATACCATATACCTAATGATAACATAAATTGAATATTGGAATAGGAAAAGATCTTCACAATTTTAGCAACTATAAATGAAATTGATGACAAATTAGAATGGAACTATGTTAAATGTAAAAAGTGTCAGAAGAAATCATATAAAAAAAAGAAACTACATTTGTGGCACATGTAATCAAACACCACAATATCCAACAATAAAGTAATTCTATATACTTTTCATAATCTCATCTATCAAATTATTAGTTGCTAGCCCAATACTTATTTTAGGTTCAGAATTCAATTAAAGGTTTTAGATCAAAGTGTTACAACAACTTTTGCACTATTTGATGGTGACGCAAAAAAATTTATTGGGCACAACTGCTTCAAATCTAATGACATTTCAGAAAAATAATGACATTGAAGTACCACCCCGTCAAGAGATTAAGGAGAAAGAAAACCATACAAATTCAAGACACATATTCGAAAGAAGAACATACATACAAAGACGGAACCAAATAATACAATAGAAAGTGCATCAAACTCAACAATTTATAAAGAACATATCTTCGTAAGAAAAGAAGAAAGCACCAACTCTAACAACCAACAAAAAAAAGGAGGACGAGCACCAAATAAGATGACTAAGTCTATCAACTAAAACAAATGCAAAAATCAAACCACCAAATAAAAATGTCACTTTGTACAATTCCAACATCCAAATCTTTTGTACTACAAATTATTTAAAATAAAACACCCTCTAAATTTAACTTCAATTTACACATATTTAATTTATTTCTACAAAATATAACAATTTTTAATATTTATTATATACTATCATTAATTTACCGTGTCTCATTCTAGTTTGTTTAAAAGGGGAATACAAGAGTGGATAAGTGCTTTGGAGAAACTCAAAAACATTCCCAATGAGCAAATACAAAAGAAGCTGAAAATAAGCTTTGATGGTTTAAACGATGATGAAGATAGGGAAATATTCCTTGATATAGCTTTTTTCTTTATCGGAATGGACAAAGACGAAGTAATTGATATATTGAATGGCTGTGGATATTCTACTGAAATTGGGATCAGTGTTCTCAGGGAACCATCTCTTGTAACAATTGACTCTAAGAACAAACTTAGAATGCATTATTTGTTGCGAGATATGGGAAGAGAAATCATTCGTGAGAATCTACCTTTACCCGAAGAACGCAGTAGATTATGGAATCCAGAAGAAGTGCTTGATGTCTTATCAAAAGACATGGTATGAATCTCATGGATTTTTATTTGATTTTTGAGTTGTATATTGTTTCTTGGATCCTAATAAGATATTGGGTTTCAAAAATCATTTAAACTCACTAGAGGCTACAAATAATTATCTAACCATGGCATTTTGTTTTTCTGTTTATTTTATTTTAAAGGGAACAAAAGCTATTCAGGGACTTGCTTTGAAGTTGTCAAGGATGAAACCAATTCATTTGAAGACCAATGCTTTTAGGAAGATGAAGAGACTAAGATTGCTTCAACTTGGTGGTGTACAACTCGATGGAGACTTTAAATACCTCTCAACCGATCTTCGATGGTTGTCCTGGCATGGATGTTCTTCAGAATATACAACTATAGGTTTTGATCAAGGAAACTTAGTTGCCATTGACTTCAGATATAGCAATCTCCAGCTAGTATGGAAGAAGAGGCAGGTACGATTATTTATGATGTAACAATAAACAATTATGCTAGGTGTATTTTAAAATCATTCACCAAAATCACTCACCAGACTGTACATTAAAATACAAAAAACATATTAAAAATAAATTTAATTATAAATATATTTATACACAAATATATTATGACTATTTTTTGTGTGCACGTAATATTTTTAAATAATAAATTTTAGGTAAGCCACCTCACCTGATATTTGTACATTATATTTACACTTGCCTTGCATGTACTTGTCCAACATGCATTAAACTTCTTTAGTTTACTTATTTAACTAGAGTGAGACATGCGCAATGCGCGGAGAGGTAGATTATTTATAATATATAGTGTATTTTAATAAATGTTATATTAAAAATATGTTAGAGAACATATTATAAATAGATTTTGAATTTATTTATTTTTAAAAAAGACATAAATTATTTATATTAGAGTTATATAAAACTGTATTTTCATTTTTTTTATTTTTCGTTTTGCATTAATTGCTACACTTTGTCTTTTCTTACATTTTTTGTTTGTTTGTAAATAAAAATATTATATTAAATTTAAGAAATTTTTTACAATTAGTATGAGAGATTAAGAAATGAAGAATAGTAAGAGTCTTAATATGTATAAGACTATAAGTTGTAAAATTTGAATATTTGTAACTGAAAATTTTTTTACAATTATTATTATTATGCCACTTTTAATGTATGTTTATTGCATTTAATTAGTACTTGATGTTTCAATTGAATAATAATAGATAAGAGTTTTTTGTTTTAATTTTTTTAAAACATTTTATTTTACTAAATAATGATTGGTTGATTTTCATCTTTTGCCAAGTCATTAGAATTACTGATGTAACATCATTAATAAAAAAAGATGGCTTAAACTCATTGTGAAAAGAGTTGATATCAGTTTTTATATATTATAAATAGATAGCTAAATAAATAGATAAATAGATAGATAAATAGATTTTGATATAACATACTACAATATTTCTCTTTTTTTTTTCCTTTCTTATAAAACCACCATCCTGCCTTCCCACTCCGCTCTACTTTCCACCACTATAAGTATAATTTTGAGGTGGGTGTAATTCGGACAAATTTCAGGGTGAGTATAATTTAGGGTAAATTTAAATATGGTTTCTCATATTGTAGCTTTTAATATTATATCATAAAATGGTTAAAATTTTTTAAATTGTAAATTTCATCAATATAGTATAGAGCAGGTAGGCTGAGTTTTTTGAATATTGTGAAAATGTGTGTTTCTCTTTAATATTTTTCTTTAGGTGAGTTTAATATTATTATAGGAGAGAAAGAATTTTTTGTCAGAAGATACAAAACGTCTCGGATGTTTTGTACATGATTTAAATTTTTTTAATAAATAAAACCAAAACGGCACTACTGTTTTGTTAGAAATAAATAATTAAAAAAATAAGCATAGATGAAAACGGCATTGCCGTTTTGTCTAGGAGGCAAAAAATTTTTAATTTAAAAATAGAAAACGGCGGTGCCGTTTTGTGTTGAAACAAATTTTACCGTTGAAAATGGTCAAAATGGTGGTGACGTTTAGTATAAGTATGAATAAAAAAAATTTAAAATTAGCTATATAAGGTATGCTAGTGTTATGCGAGAAACACATTGAGTAGAGTAGAAAGTGAACAACACAAAGTTATTTACCTTCAAATTTCCAGAGAGCTTAGAGCTCTTTCTTCTTTAGCAGTTGAATTTGTTCTTACTTCTTTAGTTGCTGAAGTTGTTCTTCATTCTTTAGCAGTTGAAGTTGTTCTGCACCTGTTGAGTGAAATAAGTTGTGGGTAAATGTAATAAGTATATAAAATGGAGAGTTATGTTAGTTTAAAAATATATTTCAATGATCAGATTTTGTATGATACACATGAGGGTGTGAGTTTTTTGTGTGAGAATCTATGTGTTATTATTGTTCCTCTTTCAATAACATATGAAGGACTTAAGAGTGTACTCTGTTAGAGTGTAGGTCAGCAAGGCCGGAAGAGAGTGACCAATATTTTATATAGGCAGCCTGTGTTAGTATTTGGTGGTTTCGTTCAATTTCAAGTAATGCACGTGGCTGATGAAGCTAGTATATAAGGAATGTTTTCGACCTACCATCAAACTAGAGCACGAGCCTCACTTATCGAGTTATATGTTAAGTTCGAAGAAATTGAAGATATTGATTTTTCGGAACCCAATATAGACTGGATGGGTTATAATACCGAAAGTGATAAAAAATTTGAAGGTAATTATGAAGTTGTTGGTCCAACTGAAGATGTGGAAGAAGATTATATATCAGTTGAGGGAGATGTAGCAGATATTGCTAATGCACTAGTGAATCAACATCCATTGGGAGAGCCATCGTTTATATATACTTTGAATCTTGATGCCATGCATGTTCCAAAATTTCCTGAATATGTCAATAGAGGTAATTTTTTATTATTATTGTTGTTGTTAGGAATATTTGAATTATTATTAGTATTGTTACGTTGTTATTATTATTATTATTACTAATTATTATTAGTCTTTTTATGAAACGGAGGTTATTATTATTATTATTATTATTATTATTATTATTATGCCTTACAAGAATTATTTGAATTATTATTAGTATTGGTACGTTATTGTTATTATAATTAACACTAATTATTATAAATATTATTATTAGTATTATTATCTAACGGAGGTTATAGAAATTATTATTATTATTATTATTATTATTATTATTATTATTATTTTGTTTTATCATTTGTGCAGTTTCTACTGTTGTCGTAGATGGTGAATTCGTTGTTGGAATGGAGTTTAACTCTAAAGAAGCTGTGATTGCAGCAGTTAAAGGTAATATAAATGGTCTCAAATGGAATAAGATGTGGTGCAATTCGGTTGGGACTATATGCATCCCACACAAACTGTAAAAACACATTAAATCTCAAAGTTATAAATGAGCAATCATGAATTTAATATAGCATAACATCAAATCTAAATGACGAAACATATACTCCGTCCGGAGAAAGATCGTCCAACCTTCTCCTGACGTCAGCAGTTGTCCAATTTTTATATTGCTCGATAGCTGATTGATAATCATTCCACCTGGCATATTGCAACAACTCATTTTTATAAAAATTTGGACATAACTTCCCCTAAAACTGGACTTAACCACCCTTAAGGGTTCCCTCAATTCATAAATCATTTCAACCATCAACCACTCACCACATCAAATTAAATCATAAGTCATTCGTAATATCAGTTACTACAGTAAAAATCACTAAATCCACATCTTAGCTAAATTTTACCTGCGAGCAAATGGAAAAGTAGTATCCATCGGCAGTGGTCCTATTGACGGCATTCGTAACTATGCCCATACAAGGAGCAATGACATAGGACCATCAATGTCCTTGCAATCATACCTAGATGCCCGACATAAGGATCGATACATGTGTGCAAGGCAAGCTGAACCCCAATTAAACTTGTGAATTTGAGAAAAGTCACGAAGCAACGACAAATACTTCCAATGCACACTAATTCCAGACTTGTCACTAAATAAGGTTGTTCCAAATAGACACATTATGTGACATTTTACATAAATTTCCCTACTTACTGCGCCATTCAAATGTTGGCGCCGCTTTAGGGTGCGGAACCATGCTAGCTTGACTCCGCTTCCTCTATAGTCGTTCGGGCCAGGAGCAATACCAAATTGGGTCATGCACTCATTCTCTAACCCATTTGTGCTGTGGTCAGTTGATCCAGTAATTGGCAAGCCGTGAGTTCGGAGTCCAAAAATCATGGCAACGTCCTCCAACGTAGTTGTGTACTCGCCGTGTGGAAGATGAAATGTGTGCATCTCAAGCCGCCACCTTTCAACTAGTGCATCTATAGTTGGACCGTGAGACATGATCCTTCCAATCTGAGATATATGATAGAATCCGCTCTCTCTGAGTTGTTCTTCCACCCTAGCATCATATGAGTCTATTTGGTGTAAGTGTCTACTGTGCAAATTTCTTGAACCCTGATAACAAAAATAATAACTAACCGTCAATAACCAGAACTAGTCAATATTACCAAACTAATACTCGGTTTAGTAACAAATATAATTAATAATTACTAAAAATCAAAATAATTTATAATTACTAATTGAATTATTAATTATTAAGCATAACAGTAAACACAAAAATTACTTACATATATAGGATGTTGAAGATATTCTGATATATGCTCGTCAGCACGTGTGATGTCACGTTTTTCCATTTTTGTCTTTAACGCTACATTAAAATAATATAAAAAAAAATTACTTATATTTTTTCTTTTTTCTTTTTTACTAAAAACAATAATAATAATAACTCTTAATCTATTTACTAAATACATATCCTAAAAATTACTAATTATCCGATCTAAATATGTTGCCATTATTTTTCAATATATATTGCAAAAATATCTAAAATTACTAAACATACTAAAATTTAATAACAATGATTTTGTTTTCTAATAATTAAATAAAATAAAAAAACATAATGGTATATATATATATATAATAATAATAATAATAATAATAATAATAATAATAATAATAATAATTCAATTTTATTATTAAAAACTACACGCACTACATATATAAATTAACTAAAAATTTAAACTAATAAAAACTGAAACACCTAATATTTTATATAAAAAAAAATTTAAAAAATAACCCATGCTCATTAGATAATAATTAAGGCTATATATTTTAGTTAAAATTTAACCTAAAAACCTAAATCACTAAAAAATTATATCCAAATTAAATAAATAATTCTGTTTTGAAATCAATTATTTTAAATAAAACTAAAATTAATAAATTTTTTTTGAATAAATTATTTAAGATATAACTAAAATTACTAAAAACGTCTATTTTTCAAAAAAGTAAAAATTAAAACAAAACTAAACAAAAATTCTAAAGAGACTTTTTTCTCACATAAATTATATAAAATCAAACTAAAATTAATAAAAATTCTGTTTTTTAAAAAAATTAATTAAACAAAATTAAAATTAAAAAAATATATACTAACATTCAACGAATAATATAATATACACTAACGATACGCTAACAATTAATACTATTATTATAATTATAATAAAGATAATATATTTTTTACTACTCCTAATCAAGAACTAATAATTAATTTATTCATCTACGTAATCAAAAAATTATTTTAAAAATATTATATACTGTTTTTTTTTTAACTTTTACTTCAAAACAATAACATTAACCCTAACTAACTACTAATAATACGTTTAAAATACTAACCTTTTTTAATCTTTGACTGTTGCCATTTTTCTTGTTGCGGAAATGTGGAGCTGTCGTTTTTTTTGTTGTGGGGATGTGGGATAAACAAAATGAAGAAGAAAGAATGAAGACTATGGATAAGAATAATGAGACTATGGACTGAAGAAAAAAGAATGAAGGAAGAAGAGAGTTGGCATTTTCATCAATGTGTGAGAAGAGAGAGGAACCTGCCACGTGTTGATCATGCACAACAAAATGTCGGTAACATTTTGATCAAAACGTTAGTGACGTTTTCCACATAACGGTGTTGATGTTTTTCTTGCAGCATTTGACGGCTCCCATAGCGACGTTAAACTCTCCTCAGCTGTATGGTCATTTTGGTGGGTAACACCACCTTTGGCCCAATATTAAAAAAAAAAAGTTCGCAGGTAGCTTCTTCGTTTATTTATTTACTTTTTATTGAATTTTTTGCAGACGTTAATGAAGTTGGAAATTCTCAATCTTATAAGAGAACGGGAATACGGAAAGGACCGACAGATAGAGACAATAGAGTAACTACAGTAGCGACAGATTCCTCCTCTACCCTCTTCTGCTCCTTGGATGAACTCGGCTATTGCAGAAAGTTCACTTCAATAAATAAGACTGTGAAAGACTTCTCGATTCACTAGCACAGCGCTTCTTCCGCTTTTTTCTGACCGAATTGATAGCCTATCCCGTGAATAAAGCCTCCCAGCACTCGCAGGGGGCGGATCGGGAGATCTAAGACGGCATCCCCGAGTAAGTAGGCGATAGAGGCGAACGCTTTATTTAGGGATCCCCGGATATTCTATCTCACATCGGAAACGGGCTCTGCCCTTCCTAAGGATCATACCTTGTTCCAGCTCAAAGCCAGAAAGCTACTTCTTCTTTCTTTTATCTAACCTCTATCCATAACAAAGCCGGTAGTTCCCTTTAGTCTGTTTCTAAGAAGCTAAAACAGCTAAGAACGAATTAGCTCTTGTGGCGCTGCTGGATGCTTCTGATCAATAGAACATGAAGAGGAGTCGGCCAAAAGACCTTTCGGCCGGCCTTGCACCACCGGGATGAATGAATGGGAAAGCCTGGAAGTGGAAATGATTAAGAATTACTTTGCAAACAATAGACAAAAGGGGACGGGTAGGTGCAAAGTAGGAAGCTGCCTGGCCAAATAAGTCATTCTCAATATTTGACAGAAACTCCTGACTTTTCAAACATTCCTAATCTTAAAAAGTTAATACTCAAATATTGTTCAAGGCTATCTTTGGTTTCCCATACCATTCGAGATCTTAAAAAAATTCTTCTAGTCAATCTGAAAGGTTGCACAAGCCTTCGTATACTTCCAAGAAGCATCTACAAGTTGAAATCTCTGAAAACTCTCATTCTTTCTGGATGTTCACAAATTAACAAGTTGGAAGAGGATTTAGAACAGATGGAATCTTTGACAACTTTGATGGCCAATAAAACTGCTATAACACAAGTGCCAAATGCACTGATAAGATTGAAAAGCATTGTATATGTTTCTTTGTGTGGCTTTGAAGGATTGTTCCGTGATGTGTTTCCTTCAATCATTTGGGTCATGGACCTCCCCAACAAATAACCTCTCACCCCAAATGCAAACATATGCAAATGTTTCATGTCTTGTTTCTTTAACTATGCCAAATAATAGCTTCCATGGTACATCATCCATTATCGGAGAGCTCCCAAATATTCAGAGTATCAGGTTAGAAAGCGGTTCACAAATACAAACAACCGGAGATTTTATTTTCTTCTAATTTATTTCGTTTACTATATAGATTCTTCCTATTTTTAAAAAGAATTTTAGCAAAAGTAGTATTACAAGATATTTATAAGGCATTTCTCAACTCTTAAACTAACTCTTGGAATTAGTTAAGTACACTCAATTATAAATTTATAATACATAGTAAAAATGGAATTAATCTAGAGAGTATTTAGAAAGAGAGAAAACAAGAGCAAACAAAAGACCTTAGGCACAAATATTATTTTCAGAAAACTAACCAATGAATTGTTTATATGAACAACTGCAAAGAGAAATGATTAAATTAACACTTAGATTTGCAAATCATTAAAATATACTCTGTCATATCTTATACACTTATTACTTGAACAAGTGAAATTTGTATTCTTAACCAAGCTTATGTTATTGTGAATCATTAATCATACAGAAACTGGCTGCTAGTACCAGTGATGTGGGAGAATGTTTGCTCCCTGGTGACAACAATACTGATTGGTTAAGTTTCAATGGTGAAGGTTCTTCTATGATTTTCGAAGTCCCTAAACTGAAAGGGCATAATTTGAAGGCAGTGACATTGTGCATTGTTTATTCCTCCCCAGATATCATGATATATGAAGGCCTAATTCTTAAAAATCTGTTGATCATTAATCACACAAAGACCACTCCTTATCTATATGAGGGAGATACCTTGCTTTCACTTAGAGATGAAGATTGGCAGAGTGTTATATCAAATCTTGAAGCTGGTGACAAAGTTCAGGTGGTTGTTGTTTTGGGGATGGAGTCATTGCGAAGAACACTGCAGTTTACCTCATTCATGATGAGTCGATCGACCAAAACATTGATGAATGCCAAGAAGATGTCATTGTGAATAGCATGGTTGTTGGTAAGAAAGAAGATGCTTCTAATGTTGATGATATGAGAGATAAGAATTTCAGTGTCCCTGCTGTTGATGCTACACCTGCAATCAATAATAAGATTCCTGTTTCCAGCACAGATAAAAAAGTAAGTGTCATGGATGTAAGTTTGTTACGTTCTATTTTATGATATAAGCATAATTGTTATCATTTTGGTTGTTGTAGTTCAAGTTGTTGGACAAATTGAATTGCTTCAACTGCAACAGAGCAAAATTGTAACAAGTTAAGATCTAATTTTCAAGGTATGATGGCCTTCCTATGCTGCTTTACTTCCCAGTTAGGCAAGCCCCTAGCCAAGCCTGGGTTCTCCTTGGGCTCCTTGCCTCATAGCGCTGCTGCGCGTACAGCGCGGTTCTTGTATCATGGATTTCGCTATGAATCTAACAACAAGTAAATAAACAAGCTGTAGTTTAAAATGAGAACGATAATGATGATTTCAGGTGTCTTATCACCTTCTCTATCCAGATGGAGCTCGTTACTTGTGTCTTGGCCTTCATGAATCTAATTCAGAAAAGACTTAATGTGGGTTGTGCTTATTTGACTATTTGATGATCATACTCTCTGGAATTTTCGTTTTCCAAGTGAGTTCAAATTTTTCTGAAAATAAGATATGAGCATTAGTTTTACACAGAATCAGCAGAGGAAATGAACAAAATAAGTACAAAAACATAGAGAAAGTAAAAGAGGAGAGAACTAATGTATAATTGAATATGAAGTTTCAACAATTACATACTTCTTTATAGTATAGGCAAGTGTGAGCATACTATATAGGTGGCAAAATGAATAAATGTACTTTTACATTTTTAATGACAGCAGAAAAGACTTTCTACAAGTTGATAATTTCAGCAGCAGTTAATTTGAAGTTCAAAATAGTAGCAGCACTCCCAAGATAAACTTAAAGGTAGTAATAACATAAAATATAGGAGTCAAATAAAAATGCAAATATAACCAGGTCCTTAAAGTGCAATTTTGCTTTAAAAACTATCAAATTTAACCTGCAACATAACATGGACGAAATAAATTGTATACTTTAAAATAATGTTCGTAGATACTTAGACAATTAGCACTTACATTGTTATCTCCACCATGAACAGTGAAATTTGCATATGCTACCATATCGTCAGCACAAACAATACCTTCAGCTTGTTGATCTGCATATACGAGATAAACTGCTATCTTCTTCACTGTGAATCCTAACCCCGCAACAACAACAATCTGCACTTTGTCACCAGCTTCAAGGTTTGATGTTACCTTCTGCCACTCCTCATCTTTAAGTGAAGCCAGTGTATCTCCATCATAGACATAAGGGGTGGTTTTTGTGTGATTTATGATAAACAGATTTTTGACAATATGGGCTTCTGACGGTACATTGTTTGGGGAAGAAGAATAGACTATACACAACAACACTGTCTTTAACTTACGCCCATTCACTTGAGGGACATGGAAAGTTACAGAAGAATCTTTGCTACTGTATGCTAACCAATCAGGATTCTTGTTGCCAGGAAGCAAACAATCTCCAGGTACTCTGGCACTAAATTTCTACACAATAAAAAAAAACATACTTTAGAATTGGAATGTAAATATAAGGTGTAAATCTCATACAGTTAAAGTTTGAATCAAGTGAATAGGTTGACAATAGAGACAAACCTGAAAAATATTCTCTCTAAGTACCTCTGTGACAGCACAACTCATTCCCATTTGGATTAAAATTAAATTCAAGGAAATCTCAGCTTCAATAATGTCATGTTTGCTGCAACAACCAGCTAATGATAAGGTACTCCTTTTTGAGACATTTGATGCACTTGATGTTACTATCATTTCATTGCAGTTTGTGACCTTAAAAGTATCAGAAGCTACATCTGCTATTTGAAGTTGTGAGCCACACTCCAGCCCAACATTCTGAACATGTGGAAGCCCTCTGATGATGGATGATAGGCCTTGAGACTTTCTATTTGGAACTATTAAGGAAACAATATTTGACAAGTCCAAAAATGTTTGCACTTGGGGTGAGAAATTATTTGTTGGAGAGGTCCATGACCAAATGATTGAAGGAAACACATTGCGCGATAATCCTTCAAAGTCGCACAAAGAAATATACACAATGCTCTTTAATCTTAGTAGTGCATGAGGCACTTGTGTTATGGCAGTTTTATCTGCCATCAAAGTTGCCAATGATTCCATCTGTTCTATGTCTTCCTCTAGCTTATCAATCAATGAACATCCTGAAAGAATGAGAGTTTTGAGAGATCTCAACTTGTAGATGCTTCTTGGAAGTACACGAAGCCGTGAACACCCTTTCAAATTGATTAGAAGAACTTGCTTGAGATGTTCAATGGTATGAGAAACCGAAGTCAACTTTGGGCAATATTTGAGTATTAACTTTTCAAGATTGGGCATATTTGAAAAGTCAGGAGTTTGTGTCAAATGTTGAGAATGACTAAGATTGAGAAATTTTAGATTCTTCATCATCTGCAAGAATTTTAAGGAGATGAATTCAAGAACTAAAAAAAAAAAAACAAGATTTGAATATATGAAAATTCACTTGAATTGTTTTTAGAAATTTGTCAATAGGTATATATTTTTTTTATAAGAATTTCATTAATATGAGAAAACAGAAATACAGAAAAGGTGGGGGAATAGGGTTCCCATATAAAAAAACAAAACACAAAACAAACACCTATAAAAATGCAAAGCTCTCCAATCTTTCAACATGTCTAAAAAGATCATGAACTTTGTTTTTCTCACTTGTTCTTGAAGTTTTCTTTGTTTGAGGTTTGCTATGTCCAACCACAAAAGTAAATAAAACTCAGAATTTATACCTGACCCATCTTCCATACTAGGTCGAGTTTGCTATATTTGAAGTCAATGGCAACTAAATTTCCTTGATCAAAGTTTGCAGTTGTATATTCTGAAGGACATTCATGCCAGCACAACCATCGAAGATCTGTTGAAAGGTATTTAAAGTCTCCAACAAGTTGCACATTTGCAAACTGAAGCAATCTCAGTCTCTTCATCTCCTTAAATGCTTCTGTCTTTAACTGAGTTGGATCCAATGACTTTGGCAGGTTCAAAGCAAGTCCCTCAATAGCTTTTGTTCCCTATAAATATAGGAACCAAAAAGTAAAATTGGATTAAGGGTAGCTAAAAGAGCACTAAAAACTTGAAAAGATAGTCAAATAACTAAAACTCCAATCAGGTGGAATGATAAAAATTCAAGAGAATAGAATATCATTGAAGTTCCACTCCCTTGTTCGAAAATATAATTGAAAAGAATGAAACAAAAGTTTTCACAATATATCATTGTTGTTATATGAATTTGAAAACATACTTGAAATTCTTACCATGTCTTTTGATAATACATTAAGCACTTCATCTGGATTCCACAACCTACTGCGTTCCTCAGGTTTCATTGGCAAACTCTCGCGAATAATTTCTCTTCCCATGTCTCGCAGCAAACCATGCATGCCAAGTTTCCTCTTAGTGTCCACAGTAATAAGGCATCGTTCCGTAAGAACTTTTATTCCAATTTCAGCAAAATGCCCACAGCCATTTAATATATCAATTACATCATTTTTGTGCATTCCAATAAAGAAAAATGCTACATCAAGAAATATTTCTCTATCCCTATCATCACTTAGACCATCAAAACTTATTTTAAGCTTCTTCTGTACATCATTGTTTGGAATAGTTTTGAGTTTATTCAAAACACTCCTCCATTCATATACGTTCCTATTAAACAGATGTGACCCAATTACCTCAAGAGCCAGTGGCAATCTCTCACAATATGAAACAACTTCATTAGCAAGTGAAGCAAACTCTTCTTTTGGACATGGTTCTTTGAATGCATGCCAGCTAAAAAGTTCCATGGATTCTTTGTCATTTAACTCTTTCATACTATATAACTTGTCAACTCTAAGACAACGAAGAAGATGTTCATCTCTTGTTGTGATGATTATTGTGCTCCCAGGACAGAACCATTTATGACTTGCAGCTAAAGAATTTAGCTGCTCCAATTTGTCCACATCATCAAGTACAAGAAGTATCCTTTTCTGGCCAAGTCTTCTCTCTAATATTGATTTTCCAGATTCAGTGTTTTCAATCTTTATTTTCGTTGTCTTGTAGATAGCAGAAAGAAGTTGTTGTTGTAAATGAAGAATTCCATTATCTTGATCCCAAACTTCTCTTATATTTAGGAGGAAACACCGACCTTCAAACTCATGGAAAATTTTATTATAAACCGCTTTGGCAATGGTTGTTTTACCACTCCCTCCCATGCCCCATATACCAAGTAGTAGAGGATTTTCTTGTTCCTGGTCTTTTAATAGTTGAATCACCTCTTCAACACGAGATTCAATTCCTACGGGATGATTAGCAACGAACAATTCCTTCATTTCCAGCATATGAGTAACTTGTTCAACAATGTTCTTAATATCCCCACTTTCATTCCTACACCGTAGGCACTAGAGATTATACACACAGTAAGAGAAGATTTACAACTTTCTCAAGGTGTTTTAGTTTCATTGTAAGTATAATGTTGCTTAAAGAAAATAAACACACGCAAGTTAGACAAAATTAAGTTGAATTATATCAGTAAGAATTTCATATGCTTTTATATCGGAAGAAATTTTAAAGAAAAAGAATCTTAGTATGCAATTCTTAAATTTTGAATTTGTCCAAACTTTATATATTTAAACACCTGTAGATAGAATAGAGAGATTCCTGCAAAATATGAAGGATATTAATTAATTTACTTGGATTTTCGGATGACAAGCCCTGCAATGCATCCAACTTCACGGAGTGCTTTCCTCCAACTCTGCTCCTTGCCTTTTATTTTATCCGGGTATCTTTTCATAAGATTATCAAAAGCTTGTCCAAACTTACCAGTCTGATTTCGCACTTCCGAGGGATCTATATGGTAGAATACTGGCAGCACCTTTTGAGTTTTGTTTTTACAACATATCATGATGTCTTCCAACTCTTGCAAACACCATCTTGAAAATGCATAATTTGGTGACAAAATAATGATATAAGTTTTAGACTCTCCAATTGCTTTCAGAAGCGAGATTGAGAGATTTTCCCCTCTTGCTAGCCCGTTTTCGTCCTTGAAAACATAGATACCAGCGTTTTCAAGAGATGCATAAAGATGTGAGATGAACTTTGAGCGAGTTTCTTTGCCTCGAAAGCTCAAGAATACATCATACGGCCTTTGCTGCATAAGTTTTTAAATGTTAAAATAAAACACACTGAACTAACTTTTGGACAAGTACTAAATCTATGCAGCATACACTATAAACTGAATTAAAAGTATTTTATTCCCTAGTAGGATACATTCACCTTAAGTAAAAGTTTTTTAACAATTTATTATATTAAAAAGTTTATTTTTATTATTAATGAATTTATTTTGGTAAAACGGGTGGCTGATTCGTGGCTGATTTTCAGTATGCACATTACATAATTATTAAAAATAGGGTGGAGAGGAGTGAAATTTCAGGATTAAGGGAGTTGCAATTTTTTTTCTTTTTGTTATGTTCCAAGAAGAGTTTCAAAAACAAATGGCAACTATAAATCAATTTATGTGCTCATAAACCATAACATCCTACAAACCTGAGGCTCAATCGATGATTCCTTCATATACATTTCTCTTCCGATGTCTTGTAGCAAACGATTCATGCAAAGCTTGTCCTTGTCAAACCACACAAGACTATGCTCTTCAATCTCTTTAATTGCTCTCGATGCATCGTGATGTCCAGCTCCTTGTAATATCTGACATATATCATTTCGGTCCACTCCAATAAAGAGATGACTCAAATAAGCTAGTTCAAGAAATATTTTCTTTTCTTCAGATCCAACAGAATCTATGTTTTCTTTTAAAACCTGCCATACATCTTGAAAGGGGAATCTTTTGAAGCTGTCCAATACATTCTCCCACTCTTCTATACTTTTTTCAGATACAGCAGAGCCAACACCCACAAGAGCCAGTGGCAGTCCATCAGAATATTCAATTGCATAATTAATAAGACCAGAAAAACTTCTTTCAGGAGTGGCTTTGTTGAATGCGCTCCAACTAAAAAGCTCAACACATTCGTTGTAGTCCATTTCTTTCACTCTATATATATGATTAACTCCAATCTCTTGAAGTCGATCATGTTTTGTTCTTGTCGTGATGATTATTATACTCCCTGGACCAAAATTTTCACGACTTACTGCCAAAAACCCCAGCTCTAGGTCACTTCTCACATTATCAACTATAAGAAGTACCTTTAAGCAACGAAGTCCTTCCCACCATAACTTTCTTGTTGAGTCAAAGTTTTGCGCTTGTGTTTCATCTGGGTCTCTCAAAATGAAATGAAGCCGCCTCCTTGTGTAATCCGCCACGCTATCCTGGATGTCTGGGACAAATGTCCTCACCTCGAAATTGTGGCTAATTTGATTGTAGAGGGCTTTGGCAATTGTAGTTTTACCTATTCCCGCCATTCCCCATATTGCTATTATGGGGACACCATCTTCTTTCTGATTGTTTAAGAGTTGAATCAAATCTTGCACACGAGAATCTACTCCCACCGGATGCTTTGCAATGAATAATTTCGTTGAACCTATCAAGGATGTAACACGTCCAACTATATGGCTCTTAACTTCTCTGTTATTCCTGAAAAAAATATAAATATAAAGCATAATCATTAACCAATAATACAAATGATTAGGGATATTAGTTAAGTTAGAAAGTTTGTTAGAAATATTGATAGCTGTCACTATGCTGTTAGGTAGTTATGCCATTATTAAGTTAGTTAGCAGCACCCTAATACCTCTATAAATACTACCCAACTTGTATCAATCACTTTTCATCAAAAGTCATTGTCAACAACAGATGAAAAATGTTAGGAGCCAACATTTTTTTATCAATATTAGCCGATACTTTGGGCCAACACTTTATTTTTAATTTTTTAGTAAATTAGAATTTTAGGGTTTAGAATTTAGTCTATAATTAGTCAAATGTTAACCCAAAAAAAATAATAAATTTTGTTAGTCACGTGGTATTGCTGGTTTTACTCGTTCTCTCTATCTTTGTTTTCTCTCCCAACTCTCTTCAAACCCTCTCACTCTCTGGTACCTTCACAAACATTGTTCAATATGCACATTTATCAGAGGAACATGATAAGAATTGAATGACAAAATCACGTTCCACTCTAGTCTCCAACAAGCCAAAGATACTCAAAAGGTCATGGCTCATCAAGAATAAAGATCAAAGCATTAAAAAACATGGGAGAATTTAATTACCAGATATCTGGAAGAAACCTGGGTAAAATGGAAGCAGCTTGTCGAAGGGCGGTCTCATAACTCAACATCCTGTTTTCATCCCTTGAGATTCCTTGCAGAGTTCGCGACAAAATCTCCCCAAAATAACCGCTCAGATTGCATACTTGGGAGGGATCTAAGCAATAGAACACGGGCACAACCTTCTGATCTTTCCTCCAATGACACTCCATTATTTTCACGAGTTCTTGCAAGTACAAGGTTGATTCAGCATAATCTATTGTGAAAACTATGATAGAAACTCTGCATCGTTCGATTGCGCCAGATAAGAAAAGTTTATTAGTCTTGGGCTCGGTGCGGTCTGCTAAAACATGCAGTCCAACACTTTTGAGTGCATCATAGAGACCTGAAATAAAAGGATGACGGAACTGCAATCCGGAACTAATGTACGCATCATATTCTTGGTTTTGGGAAGGCATAACAGCGATTGGTTAAAAGTGATGCTCTGACTCAAGTCATATATAAGCTGAGGCTTAGGAAGCTTATGGAGGAGGCTGGAAGATCATTTGTCAGTTCGTAGGAAGTTAGAGAAGAAGTAAACAGACTTGATACCTTCTTTGTGAAGCAAATCAAGTCAATGACACGGTTGGGACTTGGGAAACATCAATATTCAATATTATATGTACAAAAAATATTAGAATCATTAAAATTTATTATTTTTTTGTCATTATTTAGTTATTAATTCAATTTTTTTAGCTAATAATTTAACAATATATTCTATCCGATGAATATTAGAAAATTATTAAAATTTATTATTTTTAACTAATAATACAAATTCAACATCAATATTCAATATTATATGTACAAAAAATATTAGAATCATTAAAATTTATTATTTTTTGTCATTATTTAGTTATTAATTCAATTCTTTTAGGCTAATAATTCAACAATATATTCTATCCGATGAATATTAGAAAATCATTCAAATTTATTATTTTTAACTAATAATACAAATTCAATTGCTAACCGAGGTTTTGCCCGTAACTCGTGAATACTTTTGTTTTTATTTGATATTTTTTTTAACTTTGTAAAATAAAGACTAATTTATTACGAATCTAACTTCTATTTAAAGATTTATCACAAACTAATGAGTTATTATCTATATAAAATGGAATTTAAATTTCTGATACTTCTTTAAAGACAAATGAGCTTACCAATCAATTAATTCAAATTAATTCTCTATTTAATATTTATAATATAAAAACTTATGTAAAATTATATTTTATGACAAATAAATTATAAATAGATATTAAATAAAAAAATTTTAGTAGAAAAACTCTAATTTTAAATTATAAATTTTAAATTTTTAAATAAAAATTTTGATAATTAAAAAATTAACTAATATTAATTAACTAAAAATTCATTTAATATATTTATGTAATAAAGCACTGAATCAGTTCACCAATTTTTGTGTGTCTCAACCGTGCAAGCTACGCTCTAAGCCTCTAATAAATCATTTGTAGTATCTGATATGATTTAAATTAAATTTCTCAATTTACATATATATATAGTGATGGTAATCAATGGCTAAGAGAAGGACGGGTTGAATCTTAACATCTTTTTGCTGAGTGTTACTTTCTGCCCTTTGAAATATCTTTAAGAGATTTTTCTTTTTTTTTGTCTCGTAACTAGTCAAGAGACATTTTCTTTTTGTCTCGTAATCAATCAGGAGATATTTTTCAATTTTGTCTGCTATGCAACAGAAACAGAAATGGAATAGAAGAGAGAGAGAATCACACCAAGAAATATCCTGATTCAGCTGCTAAGTGCAATGCAGTCTACATCCAGTTTCCATCACAATAATGATGGAATTTCACTATAATCATCTTGATTACAAACACCAATTATCCCTAGGAACTACCCTTCCTATCCGGGACAAGTCCAGAATCTATCCCCAATACTGAACTTGACTTGGTCACCTACCAAGCTTTCAACTGCTAAGTGCTAATCCAACTTGCAAGGGGATTCCCACAGAATCATGATACACAACACAGATGTACAAAGGACCTCCAAGACATCTATGGCTTTTTCTTTAATTTTGTACCCTCTGCCTTTTTTCACTCTTACAAACCTCACACTGTTTGCCTTTATCACCATGAGACTCAGACAGACAAAACTAAAGAAAATACAAAATAGAAAACATTGAAGGAGAAGAACTTCTGTTAGCTTGAGTAGCTATGAGAACTCTGTGCTTACTCTCCTTGATTCCAACCCTTGGTCGTTCACCCTTATTATAGAAGGGGAAGCTTCCAAGGTTAAAATCGGTCCAACCGAGCCAATTTCTTCTTCTTCAACACCAAAACCGGTTTGGACAGAGAGAGGAGAGAGGGAAACCGAAATCAAAACAACATGCATGTACCTCTCTCTCATCCCTTCTCATCAAGCTTCATCAATCTGAGCCTTCCATCTTGACTTTATCCCCAAGAAAGATTTCTGACCCTTGACGAACTCTTGATCCTTGACAGCTCCATCTGTTCTATTTTTGCTTCTTCCTCCACGTAGCTACAGTAGCTACCTTCTGTGATGAATGAACAAAAAGTAGAAACGAGCTTCACCTTAGGGATCTTCTTCTCTGACCGAATTGGATTGCTACCACTTTAGACATGGAGATCTTGAAGCTTCTTCTCCACATCTTGTCTTTAGTGGCAAAAATCCTAGTCACGCGATACTGTATATCTTCTTTTTGCAAGGGCCATCATCACTTTGGCCGCTTGCTTCTTCCTAGCTTCTTTGCTTCTTCTTCTGATAGCTTGCATCTTCTTCTACTGACAGATGAAGTGACAGAAACATAGAGAGAGAAGAGAAAGAAGAGAAAAAGGAAACTCTGTAAGCAATGAATACAATTAATCCAAATTAAATTCCACTTTCATTTTCCTATGTCCAGTGGCATGTAAAGCATTAAAAGCAATCAAATCAATGTAGACTTTCTCTTTCATGTTATCAATGTAATTAACTTGGTTTAATTGAATTTGAATTCCATTCCTTAGTGGGAGTAGGTAACCGAACTCAATCATGCTCCATTTCATTCTTCCTTATTTCAATTTCGGACCCATGATGATATTGGGCCAGGACAATTATATCTTGGGCTTTGTTATCAGTTTTCATATCCCAATCAATACAAATAATAATTCAGCCATAATACTTGAATATTTTTGTACCACATGCTGAATATTTTTCCAACCTATTGGGCTTTTTGTTGCATATGTCCATTGATCAAAATACTGCACTCAAAACAGAAATTATTAATCAAATAATTTTGAAACCAAAATTAAATTAATAATTCCTAATAATAATTTTTAACAATGTTTGATCATCATATTAATTTGAAGTTTTCCAAACTCATCAATCTCCTCCTTGATGACAAACATTATTATAAATTGAATTGAAAAAGGGTAAGGATTAAGAGTACTTCCCTTGAAGATTTTGGATCCTCCCCCTTTCCATTTGTCACATAGCTCCCCCTTGATATGTGCCATTTTTATTAGTGAAAGCATTACCTGTAACATGCTTAGAACAAGCTTACTACAGTTCCAAAAAAAATTACAATGTATTCAACATATGGAACATTAATAACATGTTGAATAACTTAATTTTTGAGCAGACGTATAATGATAATCAAAACTTGATTTGTTATCTTTTAGATAACTTTCTTCTCACAAAAAAATAAACATAAAGTATGCTTGAGTACTTTCAGAGTACATTGCAACAATTAACCAAGACTCAACATACTTAACATCAACATATTCAAAATGAACATTTCCTGCCAAACACTTCAATCAAAAAAATTTCCAGCAACATAAAGTTCAGCCAACATATAAAAAAATGGCAGAAAATCATTAGATCAGCATCATCAGAGAAAAACATTAATCAGCCCTAATCAACCCCATTTTCTACTTTCCTCCCCTTTTTTGTCATCAGGAGGAGAACCTGCAAAATAGTTAGAAAACCTGCATAATGGATATACATAATATTTGATTAACATAAAAAAAAAGAAGTTCAAAGTATTCGAGTACAATCATCCATCAACAAACAGTTCAAAAAACAGTACTAAATCCAAAGGAGCAAAAAAAAAAACTAGAAATTGTTCAAAAGAATGGGCAACAGTGAGCCTAATCAGTTAGGCATCAGACAGATTTATATCTGAGTCAGAGAGATTATCATCTTTGTCGGAGTGAGCCATGTCCTTTTCAAAGCTCTTGAGCAGCAGATTGATCCTTTCATTACACTTTGTCCATGCCTTTTCATTTTCGTAGGCTTGCTTGCGAGTTTCTTTGCAAGAACGCACCATCAAATTGGACATGTTTGAAAGTTCATTTAGAACATCCTTGATTGATTCAGAAAGCTTAGATGGCTCAGGATGACGACTTTCCAGATCACTATCAGATGACATGGATGTCATTGAGATTTTTTCCTTTTTTCCTTTCATGGTTCCAGGAACTCCGCCTCATTTTATGGTAGACACCCTGTTTTCTACAGGCTCATTGATTAAATCAACATTGAAATATTCAAAAATACATGTCAGAAAAATACCATAAGGCAGATTCGCCTTCTTATCACTGCGAACACAATCCCACATGTGTCGCACCATGAGATAAGCAAAGGAAATTGATGAAGAAGTAAGAATAGCAAAGAGAACTAGGGTATCACAGACAATTACTCTCTGATAGGAACCACTCTGTGGCATCAAAATATGGTTGATAATGCGGTGAAACAGCGCTCTCACAGGACCGAGAGCTTTGTGAGTTAGAATAGTTCCATCTAGAGTAGAAAAATTTTCACAGACCTGAGTTATGGCTATCTGAAGAGAAATCCCGACTTGAGAGTCCCATTTGCCTGACATATATGCTGTGGCTCCTTCATTTGTATACCCTAAGGCAGCACTAATAGTCTCTCTGTTCAAAGTCAGATGCACATTCTTGACATAAGAATGTATCGTTCCATCATGATACATCATGTTCGCATAAAACTCGCGAACCAGATTTGGATATACCGGCTTTTGAATCTTGAACAGTGGAGTCCACTTGAGATTGTCAAACAGAGCAGTGAAGTCAATTCTTTTTTTGCACTTAGAGTCTCCAGATTCATTATGTGAGAGGCACACAGATGACGGTTAACTAGAACTTGAGAATGGAACTCGTAGGCAGCGCAAGATATGAACCGAGCCGGATCAAAGTGAGAGTGATTCTTATTGAACTTATTTTTGAAGTCTAGAGAATCCCAGTTTGGTGGTTCTCTAGTGTTGCGGAGAATGTAACCCTTCGAACGCTGAGAGGTTCGGCCAGAGGGATGGGGAGTTAATCGCCGTGGAGGTGAAGGAGGTGGAGATGATTGAGAGGCTTCTTCTTCTTCGGCCATAGTCCCCTTCTCCTTTCCAATCTTCCTGCGTGAAGAGGTACGTTGATGAATCACTTTCTTCCTCATAGATGCAGTTGAGTGTGAAGAGGGGGATGAGGATGAAGCAAAGTGTATATGGATATGGGTGTGAGTTTGGGGAGCAGAGGAGGATGGAGAATTTTTGGAAGAGGGGGTTCGGTTGCTTCTTCTTGTAGCCAACTTCTTTCTCATGATGAAGGTGGAAGAAGTATAAAGTGAAAAGATGAAGGGATGACCGAATGGGTTGGAATGTGGAGAGAGGTTACAACCGCATTAAATACTGAGTGGAGAGAGGATTATTAGAATAATGGGCATTCAATGGAACGGTTATCCATCAAGAAAATTTTAAAATTAAAAAGTAACTGAAAGATCTTTTCCTTGAATCAAGGGAGAGAATATGAAAAAATATTTTGATTTGACATGAACTCTCCCTATAAAGATATGATGTGATAACCTCCAAAAATTATTTTAATAAAAATATGATGGAGAACTCAAAACGGGCTAGAGTCAAGGAGGGGTCACATGGGCTCAAGTTGACTGGCACCAAGGTTCAGTCTCCCCTTGTTTCATGGCTTGTTTATCGCATAGCCAGATTTGTCTCCTTGCTTCCTATGAGACAAAAACAAACAGAATCATCAAAATTACAATTTTTTTACAGCATTCAGATCTATCATTCCTAAACTGTTCCTTAATGAACAAAACCTATCTTCACACAAAGGTTTAGTGAAAATATCAGCAAGTTGTTCTTCGGATTTCACAAATTGAATATCAATAGTACCTTTTTGCACATGTTCTCTAATAAAATGATATATAACTTCAATGTGCTTAGTTCTAGAGTGCCAAACAGGAAGAAATGTTTATTGCACTCATATTATCACAAAATAAAGGTATGCTATTGATTTTCAATTTATAATTCTCTAATTGAGTTTTTAACCAAATTAATTGAGAACAACAAGCAGAGGCAGATATGTATTCAGCTTCAGCCGTGGATAGAGCAACGGTGGCTTGTTTCTTGCTTGACCACATGTTTAGTGAGCTTCCAAGAAAGCAACACATTTCAGATGTGCTTCTTCTATCCACACGATCTCCCGCATAATCTGCATCACAAAACCCCACTGCACAAAAATTATTAGATCTAGGATACCATAAACCAAAGTCACATGTTCCCTTAATGTATCTAATGATTCTTTTGATGGCCGAACGATGTGATTCTTTTGGGTGAGATTGAAACCTTGAACATACACCCACACTTTGAACAATGCCCGGTCTAGAGGAAGTAAGATACATAAGTGAGCCTATCATTCCTCTATACCGAGTTTCATCCACATATTTGCCATTTTCATCCTTTTCAAGTTTAGTATTTGGATGCATAGGTCTTCCCATTGGTTTGAAATTTTCAAGGCCAAATTTCTTGATTAATTCTTTTGCATATTTACCTTGGTGAATAAAAATACCACTAGGAGTTCGTTTAATTTGGAGACCAAGAAAGAAAGTTAATTCTCCCATTAAACTCATTTCAAACTCACTAGTCATAAGTTTTCCAAACTTTTCACACAAGGTTTCATTGGCCGAACCAAACACTATGTCATCCACATAAACTTGAACAAGTAAAATATCATCATTAGATTCTTTTATAAACAAATTAGTATCGGTGGTACCCCTTTGAAATTTATTTTCCAACAAGAAGGCACTAAGCCTTTCATACCAAGCTCTTGAAGCTTGCCTAAGGCCATAAAGAGTCTTTGAGAGTTTAAAAATATGATTTGGAAATTCTTGATTTTCAAAACCGGGGGGTTGAGCAACAAATACTTTCCTATCTATAAAACCATTAAGAAAAGCACATTTGACATCCATTTGGAATATTTTGACCCCTTGTGGGTAGCATAGGCAAGAAGCAACCTAATTGCTTCCATTCTTGCTACCGGGACAAAAGACTCATCAAAATCAATACATTCCTCTTGATCGTAACCTTGGGCCACTAATCTAGCCTTGTTACGAACAACACTACCATCCTCACCCAATTTATTTTTAAAGATCCACTTTGTACCGGTTACCTTCTTACCATTTGGATTTGGTACAAGTGTCCAAACCTCATTCTTTTCAAATTGAGCTAGCTCTTCTTCCATGGCTTTGATCCAAGAGGGGTCTTCAAGAGCTTGGTTCACATTGAGAGGCTCCAATTGGGACAAGAAGGCGACATTGCTTGGTTCCAATTGCTTCTTGCTTGAGGATCTAGTGTTTACGCCTTGGGAAGGATCACCAATGATAAAATCATGGGGGTAACCTTTCAAAAACTTTCATTCTCTTGGCCTTTGAGGTAAGGTTCTGCCTTGATGAGCTTCAGCAGTCTGGTCTGTTCCGGATTCTCTGACTGGTTCAGGAGACAAAACTGAAATGTCTCCTCCATCCTGATGAGACATTTCTGGACGGACAGGTTCTTCACTTGGGACAGTTTTGGGATTTTCTTGACTTGGTTGATGGTTCATATCAGCTTCACTTCCTGTATCATCATCTAAAAGGGTACTGGAAATTGAATTAGTATCATAAAAGGACACATGTATGGATTCCTCTATGGTTCTATGTTCCTTGAGGTAAATTCTAAATGCTTTGCTAGTGGTGGAGTATCCAACAAACATTCCTTCATAGGATTTTGGATTAAATTTTTCAAGATTTTCTTTATTGTTAAGTACAAAATATTTGCATCCAAAAATGTGGAAATACTTAAGATTAGGTGGGGTTCCTTTCCATAGCTCATAAGGAGTTTTCTTTAATCCTTTTCGAATGATAGTCCTATTCAAAATATAACAAGCTGTATTTACAGCTTCAACCCACAAAAATTTTGGAACATCATTTTCACAAAGCATAGCCCTAGTCATTTTTTGAAGGCTTCTATTCCTTCTTTCAACTACCCCACTTTGTGGAGGAGTCCTATGACATGAAAAGTTATGTACAATTCCAAAATCATCATAGAATTTTTCAAAATCTTGATTTTCAAATTCTTTTCCATGATCACTTCTTAAGTGGGCAATTTTTAAATCTTTTTCATTTTGAATCCTTTTACAAAGAGTTGAAAAAGCATGGAAAGCATCATTCTTATGAGCTAGGAAGAGTACCCAACCGAATCTAGAGTAGTCATCCACCTCTACCAAACCATAATGTTTACCTCTTAAACTTTGAATTCTAGTGGGATCAAAAAGATCAATATGCAACATTTCTAATGGTCTCTTAGTGGAAATTCCATCTTTTGGTTTAAAAGGAGATTTTACTTGTTTGCCTAGTTGACAAGCATCACAAGTAATATCCTTATCAAATTTAATGTTAGGAATTCCTCTCACCAAGTTTTTCTTAACTAGCTTAGAAATTTGGTACATGCATGCATGACCTAATTTCTTATGCCAAAGCCATTTTTCAGATTCAAGTGATGTAAATCATGTTACTTTTTGATCTTTTAAATCCTCAAGAGTCAATCCATACACATTATTACACCTTTTAGCTTCAAACAAAATTTTTCCAGATTTTTCACAAATAACTAAGCAATCCAAGTTTCTAAAAATAACTTCATAACCAAGATCACATAATTGGCTAATGCTTAGTAAATTGTGTTTCAACCCATCAACAATAAAACATCATTTATGAAGGAAGAAAAACTCTTACCAACTTTACCTATGGCCACTATCTTTCCTTTTTCATTATCACCGAAAGTGACAAACCCTCCATCATACTCATGAAGCTTGATGAAAAAGGTTGTCTTTCCGGTCATATGCCTAGAGCACCCACTATCCATCTACCACATGTTGTCCTTTCGCTTGGATGCTAGGCAAACCTGCTCTACGTGATCTGCCATGAGGCAAGTTTGAAACTTGGTTTCTGATTCTTCATCTTGATCAGAATCGTTTTCCAAGTTTTCCCAAAAGGCCATCAGTCCTTTCTTCTTTCCCTTCTTTGGCTTTTCCTCCTTCTTCAGTTTAGGACAATCAGATTTGAAGTGCCCAACCTCTTTTTTCAGTTGTAGCAGATCACTTTACTAAAATCTTTCTTTGGTCTCCTTGAGCTGCTCCCTTTGCTTCTTTCCTTCAGTTTTACCATTTTCAGATGAGTTATCACTGGATTCATCATCCAGAGGGTTAGTAACAAAATAAAATCATTTTCAGATGAGTTATCACTAGATTCATCATCCAGAGGGTTAGTAACAGATTTGAGAGCTATTCCTTTCTTTTTTTTTTTTTTATCTTTTTTCAAATATATGTTTTTAAAGGCAAGTAAATTTCCTCTCAAATCATCATAAGTCATAGAATCAAGGCCACTACTCTCAGATATCACTATTGCCTTAGTTTCCCACTCTTTTGTGAGACTTCTCAATATTCTCCTCACAAGCACAGATTCAGAATACGTGATCCCCATAGCATCCAAGCCATTGATGATGATGTTGAATCTTTCAAACAGTTCATCTATCGATTCTCCTTCCTTCATTGAGAACATTTCATATTCTCTGTTCAGCATGTCTATTCTGGTATTCTTTACTAGGGTTGTGCCTTCATGAGTGATTTAAATTTTGTCCCAGATTTCCTTTGCCATTGTATATCTTGATACCCGTCAGTATTCCTCGAAGCTGATCACACAGTTGAGCAAGTTGATAGCTTTGGCGTTGAGCTCCACCTTTTTTCTGTCTTCTTCTGTCCAACTGACTTCACTCTTGAGGGGAAACCACACCATTAGCTCCTGTAGTGGTTGGAAATTGAGGACCTTACATGATTATCTTCCAAAATCTATAATCTACTGATTGAACAAAAATCTTCATTCTTTCCTTCCAATAAGTGTAGTTCTTTCCATTAAAGAGTGGATGTCTGTTGCTTGACTGCCCTTCTGTCAGAGTGTAGGTCACCAGGTTTGAGCCACTGTTATCTGCCATCAGGATCTTTTCTCCAAGCTGCAAAGCTTGATCTCTTTGAGACCAAGCTATGATACCAATTGATGGTAATCAGTGGCTAAGAGAAGGAGATGTTGAATCTTAGCCCCTTTTTGCTAAGTGTTACTTTCTGCCCTTTGAAATATCTTTAGGAGATTTTTCTTCTTTTTGTCTCGTAACTAGTCAAGAGACATTTTCTTTTTGTCTCGTAACTAGTCAGGAGATATTTTTTAATTTTGTCTCTTACGCAACAGAAACAGAAATGGAGTAGAAGAGAGAGAGAATCACACCAAGAAGTATCCTGGTTCAGCTGCTAAGTGCAATGCAGCCTACATCCAGTCTCCATCACAACAATGATAGAATTTCACAATAATCATCTTGATTACAAATACCAATTCTCCTAGGAACTACCCTTCCTATCCGGGACAAGTCTAGAATCTATCCCCAATATTGAACTTGACCTAGTCACCTACCAAGCTTTCAACTACTAAGTGCTAACCCAACTTGCAAGGGGCTTCCCACAGAATCATGATACACAACACAGATGTACAAAGAATCTCCAAGACATCTATGACTTTTTCTTTAATTTTGTACACTCTGCCTTTTTTCACTCATTGACTTTTTCTTACAAACCTCACATTATTTGCCTTTTTCACCATGAGACTCAGACAGACAGAACTAAAGAAAATACAAAATAGAAAACATTGAAGGAGAGGAACTTCTATTAGCTTCGGTAGCTATGAGAACTCTGTGCTTACTCTCCTTAATTCCAACCCTTGGCCGTTCACCCTTATTATAGAAGGAGAAGCTTCCAAGGTTGAAACCAGTCCAACCGAGCTAACTTCTTCTTTTTCAACACCAAAACCGGTTCGGACAGAGAGAGGAGAGAGGGAAACCGAAATCAAAACAACATGCATGTACCTCTCTCTCATCCCTTCTCATCAAGCTTCATCAATCTAAGCCTTCCATCTTGACTTTGTCCCCAAGAAAGATTTCTGACCCTTGATGAACTCTTAATCCTTGACAGCTACATCTATTCTATTTTTGCTTCTTCCTCCACGTAGCTACAATAGCTACCTTCTGTGATAGATGAACAAAAAGTAAAAACGAGCTTCACCTTAGGGATCTTTTTCTCTGACCGAATTGGATTGCTACCACTTTAGGCATGGAGATCTTGAAGCTTCTTCTCCACATCTTGCCTTTAGTAGCAAAAATCCTAGCCATGCCATACTGTAGATCTTCTTTTTGCAAGGGCCATCATCACCTTGGCCGCTTGCTTCTTCCTAGCTTCTCTGCTTCTTCCTCTGATAGCTTGCATCTTCTTCTTTCCTGACAGATGAAGTGACCGAAACATAGAGAGAGAAGAGAGAGAAGAGAAAAATGAAACCCTGGAAGCAATAAATACAATTAATCCAAATTAAATCCCACTTTCATTTCCCTGTGCCTAGTGGCGTATAAAGCATTAAAAGCAATCAAATCAATGTAGACCTTCTCTTTCATGTTACCAATGTAATTAAACCAAGTTAATTGAATTTGAATTCCATTCTTTAGTGGGAGTAGTGACAAACCCCAATTTGATGGTTTGTTTTGTATTGATTTTTGGGGATTTTATCACCTTTTACCCATATTTATTCAAGAAATAGCATGGTTTTGTATATTCTCCTTTAATTGTGCTTGAATGTGAAAACATGCTTTTTAGGACTCAAAATAGCTAAATTTAATTCACCTTGATTCTATTAGATGCCTTGATATGTTTGTTAAGTGATTTAAGGTTTAGGAGGCAAAGATTGGATCAAGGGAATGAAGAAAGAAAGCATGAAAAGTTGGAGAACTCATGAAGAAATGGAAGAACCGGAAAGTTGTCAAGCCGACCTCTTCGCACTTAATCGGCCATAACTTGAGCTACAGAGGTCCAAATGATGCGGTTTCAGTTGGGTTGGAAAGCTAACATCTGGGGCTTCGAAACGATATAAGATTTGCCATAGTTGCATCGCGCATAGGGGCGCGCACGCGCACGGTACGCGGACGCGCCGATGGTGGCACATGACCCACTTAATGCAAACGTGGCCAGCGATTTTAGAAGCCTTGTGGGCCCAATCCAACTCATTTCTGATGCTATTTAAGCCAAGGATTGAAAGGGAATCAAGAGACTTTTGATACTTTAGATGTTAGTTATCATTAGTTTAGTCTTAGCTTAGTCTAGTAGTGAGAGTTAGTTTCTAGAGAGAGAAGCTCTCACTTCTCTCTAGAATTAGGATTAGGTTTAGTTCTTAGATCTAGATTTTAATTCATCTTCGTCTACTTCTATCTTCTCAATTCCTTGTTGTTACATTCATTCTTCTTCCATCCTTTTGTTGTAATTTCCTTTATGTTGTTCTTGCATTTGGTTGTAGATCTACTTTTGTTCCTTCCTTTCTCTTTCAATTCAATTCAAGGTAAATCATAATAATTGTGTTCATTTGATTTGTTGTTGTTTAATTCCTTGCAAATTGAGTAGTGTAGATTTACCTTTCTTGCAATTTTACTATACTTTCCTTTTATGCCTTCCAAGTGTTTGATGAAATGCTTGGTTGGATTTTAGAGTAGAATTTTATGTTCTTGGCTTGGAAAGGTAACTTAGGAACTCTTGAGTTATTAATGTCCAAGTAATTGGTGATTGGGATCCATTGACTCTAGTTCTCACTAATTGAATTAGTGGAGAGTTAGGACTTATGGACTAGGATTGATATAGCTCATTTGACTTTCCTTTACTACTAGTTAGAAGATGATTTAATGAGATTAATCCTTGCCAATTCTCATATTGTGGTTAGCGATTAGGATAGAGATCCTTGACCACCAACCCTTGCCAAGACCTTTTTAGGCCTTAGTTTACTTTCTTGCCATTTATCTTTCATGCCTCTTATCAAAACCCCAAAAATGATTCATAACCAATAACAAGACACTCTATTGTAATTCCTAGGGAGAACGACCCGAGGTTTAAATACTTCGGTTTATAGATTTTAGGGGTTTGTACTTGTGACAAACAAATTTTTGCATGAAAGGATTATTGTTGGTTTAGAGACTATACTTGCAACGAGAATTCATTTGTGAAATTCTAAACCGTCAAAAATCCAATCATCAAAATGGCGCCGTTGACGATTGGATTTTTGACGGTTTAGAATTTCACAAGTGAAATCTCGTTGCAAGTATAGTTTCTAAACCAATCACTAATCCTTTCATACAAAAAGTTGTTTGTCACTAAAACAAACCCCTAAAATTTATAAACCGAAGTATTGGACCTCGGGTCGTTCTCCCTAGGAATTACAATAAAGTGTCTTGTTATTGATTATGAGTTATTTTGGGGTTTTGGATGAGGGGCATGAAAAGTAAATGGCAATGGAAATAAACTAACTACTATAAAAGCTCTTGGCAAGATATGAGAACTAGAAGTCCTATCCTAGTTATCCTTCTCAATTGTGATGAGAATTGTTCATTGCTACCACTTAGTCAACCCTTACTAAAGAAAGGAAAGTCAAGTGGATGAATTGACTTGAGCCACAAGTCCTAGCCAACTCCCAAGGAGAGACTAGCCTTAGTGCACTCCAAACCAATTAGCAATCTCTCCAATTATCAATCAACAAAGGAATTAGATAACTCAAGTGTCGCTAATTACTCTACCTAAGCCAAGAGGAACAAAATCTACACTAAAATCCAACCAAGCATTTCATCAAACACTTGGAAGGCACAAAAGAAAAGTATAGTCAATCACAACAAGAATGAATTCTAACTACAATTGAATGTAAAGAATTAACAACAACAATCAAGGAAATCACAATTATCATGAATTACCTCAAATTGCATTATTGAAAGAAAACCAAGGAACAACAATATATCCAAAACAAAATGAAGAATTACAATTATTAAAGCACACAACTAGAAAGAGGAAGAAGAGAAGATTAGGAATTGGTGAATGAAAAGTGAATCAAAGCATGAGTTAAACCTAGATCTAAGAAGAGAGATTAACCTAAACCTAATCCTAATCCTAATCCTAGAGAGAAGAGAGAGCTTCTCTCTCTAGAAACTAACTACAAAGCTCAAACTAAGCTAATTATATCTAACTTCTAAAGTATGAAAAGTATGAAAAATCCTAAGTGATAATGATGCCTTCCCCTTAATCCTTCATCCTTTTATTCCTTTCCTTTAGCAATTTGGCGCCAAAAATGGGTTCAGAAACCCTCTCAAATCGCCAGGCACGTGTTGCATTAATGAGGTCATGTGCCAGCATCGGCGCGTGCGCGCATGGTACGCGTGCGCGTCCCTGGTCGATTCTGTAATGTGCGCGCGAGCGCCTTGTGCGCGTGCGCGTGCATGGCTGACTTTGCTTCTTTGACTTTTTATGCTTCTCTCCACTTATATGCTTCCTTCCTTGCTTCCTTTGATCCATGCCTAGCCTATTTCAACCTGAGGTTACTAGCAAACACATCAAGGCACCTTATGGAATCAAACAGAAACTAGAATTCACCAAAATAAGGCTTAAAAAGCATGTTTTTACACTTAAGCACAATCATGGAAGAGATAACAAAACCATGCTAATTCTTAGGCTAAATGTGACAAAAGGTTATCAAAATGTTCTAAATTCAAGGCAAAACAAACCGTCAAATTGGGGTTTGTCAAGTAGGTAACCGAACTCAATTATGCTCCATTTCATTCTTCCTTCTTTCAATTTCGGACCCATGATGATATTAGGTCAGGACAATTATATCTTGGGCTTTGTTATCAGTTTTCATATCCCAATCAATACAAAAAATAATTCAGCCATAATGCTTGAATATTTTTGTACCACATGCTGAATATTTTCCCAACTTATTAGGCTTTTTGTTGTATATGCCCATTGATCAAAATACTGCACTCAAAACAGAAATTATTAATCAAATAATTTTAAAACCAAAATTAAATTAATAATTCTTAATAATAATTTTTAACAATGTTTGATAGTCATATTAATTTAAAGTTTTTTAAACTCATCATGTAGTCTAATCACTAATCAATGCAAAGGAAATTTTTGTTCGGGTTAGGTGGTGGAACCACATTAGAATTTAGAAGTAGTCGTGAATGGATGTTTTCTATTTTTTTTCAATTATTTAATAAAATATTATTTTTTATTTTATATTTTTTAAAATAAATCTATAAAAAATGTATAAAAAATATTAAATAATAAAAATTTATATTTTATTAAACAATTAAAAAATAGAGAAAATTCATTCTTATAAAAATAACCCACTATTTTTAGTTTATAATTACATTTATTATTTTTAATGGTCTTTATTTTAGTATGGACTGCTGCATAATTTTTCAATAAGAGTTAACTTTTATTATATTTAAATAATTAATTATTTTAATTTTAAAGTCTTTTTAATAAAATATTTATCTTTTAGTTAATTTTATTTCATATTTTTTTATTTTTAATTATAATACAATTAAAAAAAAAACTAAAAAGGAGTAGCACATATAACAATTCATTCCATATTTATTCTTCATGTTATTTTCATCGATTCATTTTATTATAGTTTATTTTTCATAAAAAATAGTACAACAAATAAAAGTTTTTATAATGGTCGAAAACTGTTGTCATAGATCAGAAAATCGTTCTTAAAACTTTAGGCAACGTTTTGGCGATAGTTTTTAACTTATGGTATATGTAACCGTTAATAATATTAATAGACAACGATTTTTTACGTAAGACAACGACAAAAAAAATAAACTGTTGCCCTTGTTATCCTAATAGACAACAATTGTTACAATAATTTTTAAACAACGGTTTACAACTGTAACAGGATAGACAGCAGTTTTACGCCGTACTTTATTACTATTTTGGACAACGATTGTTTTTGTGCTTTTTTTAAGAACGGTTTTAATATTATTGACATTTTGTAGTTGCTTTTGACAACAATTTTAATTCCATTGTCTTTTATGACTTTTGACAATAATTTTTCGTAGTTTTGTATTTTTTTATTTTCAATAATTTTCTCATATTGCATTGAAATTAGTATTCCAACTTTTTTTTTAAAATTTAATGTCAATAAATAATTTTAACTATTTGAATCAAATTATTAAAAAAAACTAATAAAATATTTACCATCAAATTTGACTCATAAAGTATTCTATAAAATTCACATACATTAGATTATTATTGCAAAATACCATAATACCAGTTTAAGTCATAACAACTTCTAACTATATCATCTTTGTTAAATATTTAATAACAAAAAAAGTTAAAGTAATTAAATAGCATATATGCTTATTATTATGTCCACAACTTCATGTATGACTTTTACTCTCTGGCATTTAATCTTCAAATTTTATAACATTAATTAAATTCTTTTCCTCTTTAAAATGATTTTTCTGTGAGCAAAATAAAAAATAATAAATCAAATATAAAAACTACATCTTTTTTATTCTAACAATGCTTGCTAAGAAAGAGAGAAGGAGAAGGAGCTTAGTTACATTAATCAACAAACCAAATTATGACTTATGAGAATGAGTTTAGGTGCATATTTGAAGACATACAATACAAATTATAAAATTTAGAAAATTAATAAATAATTAGTTAATAAATTAATTATTATTAAAAAATTAAAAAATTAAATTTTATAATTTAGAGAAGTAGAAATATTAAAAATACAAATTTTGACATTAATTTTAAAAATTTTAACCCAAAATTAAACTAACGGATCAAACCGATTTGACAGAACCCAAACCGAGCTCAAAGCTCACTTATATAAATATGACTCAGCCATTTTCTTCCTCGTTACTTCATTAGAAGTACACGGAAAAAGAGAGTTAACGTGCATAACCCACTTCTAATTTTCAATTCATCGTAACTTTTAATTTAAAGTTTTGATTGACGAGCCGTCAGCAGCCACAAGTTCGTCTCGCAATTCTCTTCAATTTTATCTGAACAGAATTGTAAGAAATTTTTATTTTTCATCCAGTTTTTTCTCTCCTTAATTTCATGGGTTTTGAGTTTGGGTATTAAGGAAATGAATAATTTTGATGGTTTAGGTGAACTCTAGCAGCAGATAATTACTGAGTTTTGTCCAATGGATCTATGGGTAAGGTAACAAACTGTTAAACCCTTGTGAATCATTGAATTAGTAAATCCTATGATGATTATAGTGATATTGTGTGAATAGGATTGTGTTCTTGTTGATTTGGAGTTTAATTGGGCGGTTTGGAATGAAATCCGGGTGATTAAATTTGAGGAATTGACGTTTGGAAGCTTGGAACTTGTAAAAGGAGAGGTTTTTGAGGAGTTCCGAGTTTAGGAAGGAATTGGCCAAGGTATGGTTTTGGTTTCTCGTAGTTAATGTTTAATGTCACGTAAAAACTTACGCTAGAAGACCTTAAGATAGAAATGTCCTAAATGAATTATTGATGAATTGTGTGGTATATGATGTGTGTACAAAGGATGAATGAATTTGTATGTGTTGAATTGTGACCTTGCTAAGTATAAAATAATGATGATTGTTGATGTGTTGAGAGTTGATGGTGGGTTTGTAAAAATTGAATTGAATGGATTGGTTGAGAGATGTGTGATTCGATTTTGTAAATGATTTGCTATTGAAGTTGGTAGGTTTTTAGAAAAGATTTAATATTGGAAATTGTTTGATTTTAAAATAATTTGATATTGAAAATGATTTGAATGACTGAGAGGTGTTTGGTTTGGTGGTTGGGACCCTTGAAAGGTGGCAGAAGTCCGAGTTTTAGATAGGGACGGACCTACCTAGGATTATGAGGGGAACTTCCCCACTCTTATTTCAGTTTTTTTTTTTTAAATATAATACATATATAATATTCCCTATTTTAAATTTTAAATGACTCTACTACAAATAAACTTAACCCAATTATTTAAAGTCTTAAGTCCATTTTATCTTTTTATCATTTTGATTATTAGTTAACCTAATCAAATTTAGATTTTTTTCATTCTCAAATCTCAACCGTCACCACTTCTTTATTCTCTTAAACCCTCTTCTAAGTTTCATATTTTCAACTCTCTTTTTCTATTCCCTTTTTAGTGGTCATCTTCTCTTCATCAAAAGGTAAATTTTAAATTCTCTATTTTTTTATATAACTCTCTATGACTTTATGTATCTTTCAATTTCATTGTTCCTCTTTTTGATATTTTCAATTACAAATTTTAATTCAAGCAATTATAATTTAAGTATTAATCTAATTTTTTATTCTCTTCATGAATTTATATGTTTGATTTTATTCTCAATTTAGTGATCCTTATTATTTATTTGTTTATCTTTTGTTCTATTTTATTATATGTAACTATGTTGCATATAAATTTCTAAAGTCAATTGATCAATTTACTAATTTAGAATATATATTTTTTATTTTTAGAAATAGTAATAGAAAATATTTCAAAATATATCTTTCGTTCTATTTTATTATATGTAATTTTTGGTTTTTTTTATTCGAATAATTAATGTACATTTTTATTTTTTTTTAATTTGGATTAATATATCTTTTGATTATAATGTATATTATTTTTGCCACCCCAACATAAATTTTTTGGGTCCGTCACTGGTTTTAGAGGAGATGCTGTCGAAATTTTTATGAAAATTGGAGGCTTCGTTTGAAGTGGTTATTTAGAAAGATTTGGGTTTAAGGATTTTATGATTTGATTTTGAGTTATTAAAAAAACGATTACATTTTGAGTTTGATTTATTTAAAAAGAATGAATTAAATTTTGAGTATGAATTTTTGATGAATGATGATGACATTGAGACTAATTGTTGACCCTCTGTCGCAAGATGTGACTGGACACTTCAACTCCCTAGATTTTTCTATGGGCATATATATATGAATTTGAGCTTGGGTTGTCTCACCCATGGATAAATTGAGCTTAAGATTTTTCTATGGAATATTATTGATCTTGGAATTTGACTCCATGGAATATTATTGAACTTGAAATTTCATTCCATAGAATATTATACTATTGAGCTTGTAGTTTGACCTCGTGGAATATTATATTATTCAGTTTGGAGTTTGACTCCATGAAATATTATATTTGAGCTTGGAGTTCGACTCCATAGATATTATTTTTGAGTTTAGGGATGCGCGCACAGAGGGATTGTCTAATGATTAGCTACCAGGACATGTCGGGTTACCTATATAACCGACAGATGAGACTCATCAGCCATAGAATAGGCATACATCATATGCATTTGTTTGTTTTGCTTGAGTGTGCATTATTTTGGTTTGCTTAATTGCTTAACTCTACTTATCTGCTACTTTTTCTACTTGCTGTAATTGCACCTCTATCTGTGTTTTTCTTACTTGAATTGTATGTGTATTATTTTTAAGAAACCCCTCTTGGTGGAAGTGTGAGGGGGTGTAAATCCTGTAAAATTAGTAAATAATTAACCAATAAATTAATTTTAATAAAGGAGATTAGAAATACAAATTTTATATTAAAATAGGATATAGCTAATTAAAACGAAAATTTTGATACTAATTTCAAAGAATTTGGCATAAAATTGGGTCGAACTGGCCGAACCGATCAAATAGAACCCAAAATGGGCCCAAGGCCCAAAATCCACTCACCAATTATGATCTTCAGCTCATAACATTTCCCTTCATTCCTTATTCATGTTCCAAGGCCAGGGAGGAAGAAGGTGAGAAACCAAAACCCTAACCTCCAACTCAATTCACCATAACTTCTTGCTCCGAGCTCCGATCACCACACTGTTTGTGGCCACGCGACCACTGCGTCGAGCTCTACGAATTTATCGAAATAATTTTATAGGTAAGCCTCATTCTCACTCCAATTTTTCTACTCCTTTGATTTTCGAAAATCTTGAGCATACATGTTGAGGATTTGTTGGCTTTGATGTTACAGGTTCAATCTAACCTATGAAACTTGTTGGTTTTAGTTCGTTTGGTTTGTGGGTATGGTAAGAATCCTAAAACCTAGCTATTTTTTATTTTGATTATGTTGGATATTGAGTTTTGTGGTATCTGTATGTATATATGTGTTAGGTGTGTATGTATGCATGATATGGAGTCCTTGAAACCATTGGAAGCTTGATTTGAGAACTTGGTGGGTGTTAGAGTTGAATTTTGGTGATTGAAGCCTTGCCCTTTTTTGTCTAAGTGGGCTGCCTTGAAAAATACGTGGAAATCGGCCAAGATATGGTTTAGGTTTCACGTATGTAATAAAATATATAATGTTCTGTCAATACCTAGGCTAGTTGACTATAAGATAGGAATAAATATATGAGCATGTAAATTGATTAGTACTTAATGATAAATGTTGAATTTTAGCTTAATTGTTGATGATGGAATTGGACTGCTAACTGATGACTTATTGGTGCTTGTAAAGTGGGAAAAAGAATGGATATGAGTTTGTGGTGGTATATTGGTGTATGTTGTGACTAAGATCATAAAATTTAGGTATGAGATTATGAGCATATTGATGTATAACTGATTAGACTTTGGTAAAATAAATGGCATGTGGCTACATTAAATATATGTAATGGAAGTATGACTTGTGTTTGGTTTAATGAAAATTGAGGTTTGAAGTTTTTTGAGTAAAACTGATTTTTGGCCGAACTTCGCCAAAGTATAACTTGGTTTCCGGATCCCTAAATAATTTTACATTTATTTTATATGAAATTGGGTCCGTGAAGTTTACGACGTTCAAAGAACGGAAGAAAAAAGATTTAAAACGAAAAAGTTATGCGCGTCGGAAGTTTAGGGTCCAAAAATAAAATTCTGCAGCTTTTTCAGATTCAGCAAAATTTTTGAAAAAACCTACTCCCACGCGTACGTATGGTCCACGCATACGCATGACCTGAGATTTGCGTACGCGTCCAGCTGCTCGCAACGCGACTAACCCTTTCGGGTTGCGAGTAAGGATTTTCATTCCCACGTGTATGCGTGGCCCCTATTTTAGCAAATCTAGGTTTTTAAATTTTAAACCTAATTTCAAACTTCTAAACCTCTATTTTCATTCTTTTAGTAATAGAACCTAATAGTAAGCCTAGTAATTAGTTGAAGTTAGGAAATAGAGATAACTTGGAAATGAATAAAGACTTTTAAAAGGTAATAGGGGGTTAAGGGAGATGGTACTTGATTATTAAGGATGATGAAAATGGCATATAAGGCAATTAAGAGAGAGTAAAATAATGTTGAGAAAGATGTGATGAGCTATGAATTATTATTGAGAATGAAAATGATATTTATGAGAAATGATTGGATACATTCAACTTGGGGTGTTGTCTCCCCCATGTCAGCATGGGGTGTTATCTCCCTATGTCAGTTTGGGAATCGTCCCATGGATAATTTTGAGCTTGGGGGTAATGTCTTCCCTTGTCAGCTTGGGATCCTGCCCATGGTTATCATTGAGCTTGGGGTGTGTCTCCCCCATGTCAGTTTGGAATTCTTTCCATGGTTAATTTCTACAGTTAGTTATCAGGATATGTCGGGCTGGCTACGTAACCGACAGTTGATATCAACAGCCATATGATAGGCATACATCATGTACATATTGTCTGATTTGCTTGCTTGTGAACTATATGAGATTGCCTACGTGATTATAATCTGTTATTTGTGATAATTGTTAACTGTATTACTTGTGAACTACTTGTGTTTGCCTTGTTTTGCTTGTTTGTCTGTGAACTCATAGGAGACGGAGGAACGGAGGGAAGGTAAAAAAGTTTAGTGTATAGGTTAGGTTTAGTTAGGTTGAGAACCTTTAGACAACCACCTATTTATGACTTTTGTTTTTAGTTCCTTAAGTTTCATATATGAGTGTCGATGTTCTACGATTGCCTCTGCCATTTTCAAGACCTTATATCTTATGTGCGTGACACCTTTACCATGCTGAGAACCTCCGATTCTCATTTCATACTGTATTGTTGTTTTTCAGATACAAGTCAAGAGTCACTTCGCTAGGCATTTGGAGCTTCTGCAGTGAAGTGGTTTCATTTTAGGTTTTACTTTTGATAATTTGATTTATATATGTGTATAGACTCTCCTCATATGTTTATGTTCACCTTAATTTTGTACCTCTTAGAGGTTTATGGAGAACTAGGATTTTATGTATGTATTTTGGGCTTTGGGCTATGTATATATGTATGTAAATATTCTCCGACCAACCTTAGTTTCGCAGATTGAGTTAGGAGTTTGTTATTTTGTATTCTTGTTCCTCTATTCCCACTTTTTGCTTAGTTAAGCTTATGAACTGTAGTTTTCTTCACATGCAAGTAATCTCGTTTCCTGAGCGATGCGCTTTTTATTTTGCGATTTTGCTTTACTCATTTTTTAAGGCTCCTTGTATACCGTATCCTCTTCAATATTATTATGTATATATTTTATTTTTAAAGGTCGTAATACCTTGCCACCTCAGCTTTATTACTTAAGCATAAAATTCTGTGTAGTAGGATGTTACAGGGGGTTGTTCCACCGGTGATTCGAAGGATTGGAGGAGACAGAAAGTAAAGTTTTAGGTTAAAGTTAAATTTAGAACTTGAAATACCTTAGATACCTTACTTAATTTCTGGTTTAGTTGGATTTTTAAGTTGAAATCTAAGTGTCGAAATTCTATGAATGCCTCTTGTCACGGCCCAAAATGAGCCATGACTGGCGCTCAAGGAAAATAATCCCCTAACAAGTCTAACAAACTCAAATATAAGCTGAATAAGAAAATTTCAAATATTTTACAAGTTTTAAAATAAATAGTTATACATTTTTTAACAAAAATTAAAATAATTAAGAATAGTTGGATCCTACCTGGGACATATGGAGTAGATGACGTGTAAGAATTCAACAAAGAATAGATACTCATTGCAGATCATTGCTCTTGAACAGAAAGGCTCACATCACCAAATATTTATTCCTGAAAAATATTTTTAGAAAAATAGGGTGAGTTTTGTAACTCAATGACTAAACAATACATCTATAATCGACATGAGACCATATAAACATCATTATTTAAGTAATTTTTAATTAGAAAACAATAGTTGATAATAATAAGTGAATCAATAAGGGAGTTCTCATACAGAAATCAAATAAAAAGTCCACACTTGGGTGGCTCTACCTCAATGGATAACCCTTTCCTCTCGTGTGTCCTAACAGAATAACAGATCTAACGTGTGGCCTACACATTAGGCTAGCAACATCCCTGCTAGCTGGGGTTTGAGTTAGATGTATCTAAATTAAGTTATAGTCACCGTTAACTACGATTTTCTAATACGAGCCTCCCAAACCAATTCAAACATATAATTTCAAATACAAAAATCTTTAATCTTTCAAATATATAAGGTATCGAATCAAATCAAATCATATTATACTTTTTCATCAGAATCTTTTCCAATCATACTTTTTCAATCATACGACATTCCAAACATATTTCACAATCTTTAAACTAAGTTAATACCAACAAATACTTCAATGCTTCAAAAACATATATACAAGTAAATTCAAACATCTTAGAATAATGCAAAACTTCATAAAAAATATATATGGTCTCATGTATAGTTCTGAAAGTATAAACTTCATAAAAACAAATTATTTAATTTTAATTAATCAATTATTCTAATCAATTTAAAACCGTTTAAGGCAAATATAGTGAGTATAATTCAAAGATCATAATAGATATATGTCAAAATAATTATAGATACACAATCAAACAATTATAAATGTAAAGCATACTCACAATTTGGTCCCAAAGCGCAGAATTTGGATTGGGGCAGCGACAAGGTGGAGCTGGCGATAGTTTGGGTTAGTGACAGGAACTGTTCAGCTCCACCAGTGGCACCAACAGCTCCTGCTCCAGTAGAAACCAAGGTTCACCCGAACGGCAACACAACAGCGGTGACGGAACAGCCCTCTATTCACGGCGGCTCCTCTCGCACATCCTATTTCTCTCTCTCTCGTCAAGCTCTCTCTTCTCTCTCAACAATGGCGACGACGACTTGGCATGGCGGCGGTTGAAGCTCAGCGACGATGGAGACAAGGCGCAGCGACATCCAGCGGCTTCTCCTTCCTCCGCGCAACCCAAACGGCGATGATCCAGGCTTCGGCGGCGGCACAAATGGCGATGAAGGTGGCTGGCTCCAGCGATGATGACCAGTCGCAATGAGGACGACAATGGCGACCCTCCAGCACGCCCAAACAGCTTCCCTCTCTCTCCTCGCGTTTGCCTCTCTCTCTTGTTCATCGTTGGCGACAACAACGGCAAGTTAGATGACGGTGAGGCGCGGCCCCGGTGCGGAAGCCCTCTCCCTCCTCTTCTTCCTTCTCTCCTCCTCTCCCTCACTCTCTCGATCTCCATCTTTCTTTTCTTTCTTTCCTCAACTCGTGGGTGTGTGCTGTGAGGAAGAGGGTGAGGGGAGTGAGGGTGTGTGCGGCAGTGAGAGGTGAGTGAGTGTGTTAGAAGATGGTTAGGGTTTGGTTTGGAAAAAAAGGGGGAATAAGGGTATTGAGGGATTTTATACCTCTGTCTTTTTCGATACTTTTTATATTAACTATCCAGACATCTTTACCATGTTGAGAACTTTCGGTTTTCATTCCATACACCTCGCTGATTGTTTAGAATTTCCGATGCAAACGAAGTTGGATTTTATTTTTTTTTGAGTTTCTGATTTTTTTTTTACTTGAGAGACAGATGTCTATTCTATAGTTCGAGTTATATTTTGGGTTGTATAAATATATATAATTACATACTCTTGTCGGCCTTAGTTTTGCAGCTCGAGTCTAGAGCTTGATATCTATATTTCTTGGATCTGTATATTATATTTTTATCATTCTTTTGATCTCACATATCCGTTTAACGATAAACCTTGCGAGTGTAGTATTGTTATATATTGGGCGGTAAAGTTTTCAATAGTTCTTCCGTTGGTCATGCTTGTTGGAGCCCTCATATATTGGAAGAGAGTGTGGTGTTGTTAGAAAGTGGTCAATTGTTCTTGTTTGATTTGGAGTCTCATTATCATGGTTCGAGTACTTCTTTTAAGGGGACTAGGTTGAAAGTTCTGTGGAATGATTCGGGTTATTGTAGTGATTGTGTATGGGTGAGCTGTGAATTTAGTTGGCATCCTCGGATTTTGGTGGTTGCTCGCACTGATGCTGTTTTCTTAGTTGACTAGAGATCCAAGGAATGTAACGTGAGTTGCCTAATGAAGATTGATATGTTGCGTATGTATGCTCCAAGCGAAATCGAGTAGTTTCTTGCCTTGTCAAAGGCAGGTCCTAACCATTTCTTCTGCGCAGTGGCTTCTAGCAGTCTTTTACTTCTCATTGATGTGAGGAAGCCTATGATGCCAGTGTTACAATGGATGCATAATATTGATGAGCCTTGTTACGTAACTGTGCTAAGCTTGTCTACCTTGAGGTCCAACTCAAGGGAAGATGCTTTCAAGTTGGCTTCTGAGTCTGGATATTGCATTATACTGGGATCATTTTGGAATTGTGTGTTTAATCTCTTCTGTTATGGACCTGAATTGCCATTCCGAAAAGGATATATTGCTTCGAAGCTTTCAAATATTAACAAAGCATTCTGTGCCTGGGAGCTTCCGTCTGATATTGATTTATCTGGCTGCAAGTGTCATTGTGGAGATTGTCTCTTAAGGGAAGAGCTGTCAAAGGACGCTCTTCCTGAATGGATTGATTGGCAGCTGAAGAAAGAGATTGTCTTGGGTTTTGGAATTTTAAGCAGTGACCTGGCTGCCCTACTTTGTGAACCAGATGAAAATGGTGGATTTACACTGATAAGGCTGTTGTCATCTGGAAAGTTTGAATTGCAAAGATATCATGCTTGTCGGGCTTCAACTAGGAACTTAGATCATTGCCACAAAGAAGAATTATGGCTGGACAAACACTTGCATCCCTTCAGTGAGGAGGAATACAAATTTCAAAAAAGATTTCATTACCTAAAATTGGCTTACCTTCAGGCATATATTAGTGATAGTCTTTCTAAATTGCTACACAGGAAACTAGAAAAGAGTCACATGCAAACTCGACAGAAGGAATCTTCTGCGAGTAAAGTGCATGAGTTTTTGTGTGAGAAATTAAATGCTTGTGGGTTTGGTCGGTTAAGATCATCTGCTGCAACTGCTGCTGTCTTTAAAGATATAAAACCACCAACAAGCCTTCATGAAGTTGCTTTAAGGAGACTTTGGGCTGACTTGCCTATGGAGGTGTTACAATTGGCATTTTTGAATTATTCTCAATGTCCGCAAGTTGTAAACAAACATAAGATAGCTTTAGATTTCTTAGTTTTACCCGAGCTTCCTCAGTTGCCTCCATTCTTCTTACGGAAATCTTCACACCACAATAATGATGACATTGTGGGTCCAGTTAGGCCATTTCCATTTCTACTTGTGCTAAATGAATTTTACAACGGGTGCTCAAATTTGGAAGATGATGAGTTTTCCATAGAAGCAGAGCTTGGCCTCAAGTACAATGAAGTAATGAAGGTGGCTAGTAACATAACTGTTTCAACTGATTGCTCTACGGAGATATCTCTTTCTGATGATCAAGAGGAAGCTTGGGATGGTTCCTTGAAACAAAAATCTTTTTTTTTCGTATCGGCCAATGGCATTCAATTGCTCTGCCAAAGATTTTGTTACAGGGGACTCTGTTTATAGTGATGAAACTTATGATACATTTATATTCCATGTCCGGAAGTCCAGGGAGCAGACAAAGCTCTTGGACAAGAGGTATTTGATAATCATTGCCCTGTTGAGTTGAGTCTTCATGCTCCATTGGAAATCTCTGAACCTCAAGGTTTAAAAGCATATAATCTACTGAAGAAACATATGTCAAAATGAGAACAACATTTTGATTTGTATAAGGAATTTTGTATCCAATCTAGATTTGAAAGTGGTAGTTAACAGGTGTTCCTTCATTTTTTGTCCTTGTCCCCATAGATAAACGTAAATGAGTTTTATCCTCTGAAACATATGCTCTTGGCTGATTCTTCGGGAAAATATCAAATATGCGATGCATTGTATATACCTTTTTCCCTTTTTGGGTGTTGAAGCAAGTTTGAGGTCAGCTTTCATAATTTTCTTGGTACAATCAGGTGGATCCTTTTAGTACTTTAACACATCTAGTGATTCTTAATCTGCCATACTATGGTTTTAACTTAGCTATGGGCTATCTTTTAGCTCCTCATATTTTACTAACATATACTAGAATTCAATAACATATTTGACTTTTGTAAAGTGCATTTTCAAAATTGAGGACGGTGAGGCAGGGGGATCTGGTGGAGAGTTGGGTTGGAGCTTGGTTTGTGTTAGAGGAAATGAAATCCGAAAATGTTAAATTGTCAGACCATAAGATAAACCAACTTAGTTCATGGTTGACAATTTTGTCAACTAAAATGACTCATCCATATAATTAGATTTACAGGGTCTAGATAGAGCTTTATTTAAACCGAGAAAACAAAGACAAATTTGCAAGGCGACGGTTTTCAACTATATACATTATATATAGAGCATAATATTTGAGTATTAACTTTTTAAGATTGGGCATATTTGAAAAGTCAGGAGTTTGTGTCAAGTGTTGAGAATGACTAAGATTGAGTATTTTTAGCTGCTTCATCATCTGCAAGAATTTAAAGGTGAAAAAATTAAAGAAAGTGAAAAATATAGATGTAAACATGTGATAGTTCATTTAAATTGTTCTTACAAAGTTGTTAACAGGTGTGCTTTTCTTTTCTTTTTAGATAAAATAAGAATTCCATTAAGGTGAGAAAAAAGAGCAAAACAAAAAAAAAATTGGTGGTGGATTAGATTTCTCCTGTAGAAAAGCAAAACACAAAACAAAGAGCTTTATAAAAAAGAAAGGAAAGCTGTCCAATCTCTCAACATGTCCAAAATGATCATGAGTTTTACTCCAAATAAATGCTAAGCATTGTTTTTCTCTCTTGTTCTTGAAGTTTTTTTATTGATGTTTGCTCTGTTCAACTACAAAATGTAAATAAAACTCAAATTTATACCTGACCCTTCTTGCATACTAGTTCAAGTTTGCTATATTTGAAGTCAATACCAACTAAACTTCCTTGATCAAAGTTTGCAGTTGTATATTCTGAAGGACATTCATGCAAGAACAACCATCGAAGATCTGTTGAAAGGTATTTAAAGTCTCCAACAAGTTGCATATTCGCAAACTGAAGCAATTTGAGTCTCTTCATCTCCTTAAATGCTTCAGTCTTTAACTGAGTTGGATTCAATGACTTTGGCAGGTTCAAAGCAAGTCCCTCAATAGCTTTTGTTCCCTATAGATTATAGGAACCAAAAAGTAAAATTAAATTAACGGTGGCTTAAAGAGCATTAAACAATTTATAAAAGTCAAATAACAGAAACTACAAACAGGTGGACTGATCAAGATTCAGGACCTTGTTTGTAAATATATTTGAAAAGGGTGAAACAGAAATTTTCACCATATATCACTGTTATATGAATTTAAAAACATACTTGAAATTCTTACCATGTCTTTTGATAATACATTAAGCACTTCCTCTGGATTCCACAATCTACTCCGTTTCTTAGCTTTTGTTGGCAAACTCTTGCGAAGAATTTCTCTTCCCATGTCTCGCAGCAAACCAGGCATGCCAAGTTTCTTCTTATTGTTCACAGTAATAAGGCATCTTTTCATAAGAACATTTATTTCAATTTCAGCAAAATGCCCACAACCATTTAATATATTAATTACATCATTTGTGTCCATTCCAATAAAGAAAAATGTTACATCAAGAAATATTTCTCTATACCTATCATCACTTAGACCATGAAAACTTATCTTAATTAAGCTTCTTCTGTACATCGTTGTTTGGAATAGTTTTGAGTTTCTTTAAAACACTCCTCCATTCATATACTTTCCTAATAAACAAATGGGACCCAATCACCTCAAGAGCCAGTGGCAATCTCTCACAATATGAAACAACTTCTTTAGCAAGTAAAGCAAACTCTTCTTTCAGACATGGTTCTTTGAATGCATGCCAGCTAAAAATTTCAATGGATTCTGATGCCGGGACGTTGCTTGGGCCACTAATCTTGGCGAGGTTAACAACCCCACTATAGTGAAAGTAGCCAAGAACCCATCTTGGTTGGCTAAGCCAAGGATGCACCTCTTACTCTCAAAGAGCCTAGAGGAAAATAAGCACACAGCTTATTTCAATATATAACTCAATCAATTCAACTCATAAACAAAAGAGGTACGTACGCATATTTATACTAGTAGAGAAGGGGGAACTTTCATGACTCGGGCGATGTGGCACTAACTCATAACACAAAATAATAATATATGCTAAACTAGACTACTTTAATTAACGACACAAACATAAAAATACATGCTCCTGCATCAAATTCTTTGTCATTCAACAAACAGTTCCTTCATGTCTAGCATATGAGTAACATGTTGAACAATGTTCTTGATATCGTCACTTTCATTCCTGCACGGAAGGCACTAGAGATTATACACAGTAAATAAGATTTACAACTTTCTCAAATTGTTATAGTTTCTAGTTACTTTGTAGGTATAATGTTGCTTAAAGTAAATAAATACATGCAAATTAGATAAAATTAAGTTGAATTATATACAAGTAAGAATTTCGTATGCTTTTACATAGGAATGAATTAAAGAAAATGAATTTTAGTATGCATTTGCTAAATTTAGATTTTAAACAAACATGCACAAAAAATTTACATCTTTAAGCACCTTCTGAAGATAGGAGAGGAATAGAAAAATGCTCAAAATACCAAGTGATCCGTTAGCTATAACCAAGATCAATCACATCTTTATACAAATATTTATATGTAAATTTAATGACTAATTATTTATGTATATACAGCATTTTGGGAAAGATAATCTTTTTTTTTTGGTGACTGGGAAAGATAATCTTAGACACTATATAAATAATTATAAATTTACGATGTATATTTTTGTGATTAAATTTTTATTATTTCAAAAAATATTTTTCTATTCATATTCATAATTATGTATTTTAATTTATTTTATAATATTTATTAATCGCTACTGTTATTTATTTGAGTCCGCGGGTCTCATTCTCATTATATAGAAAGCATCAAACATAATTTAAACGCAGAATAGTAAAATGCTATAAAGATCAGAGATCTGCAGTGTCTCCTTTATAGTCCTTATTATGCAGAATTTAATCTTCATTGGGTGGAAAAGTTTGGACTATTAATCAGAGATGGCTTGAGCAAGATTTATTTTATTCTCCCATTAAAGCACTACTTAATAGCATCCTAAAATAGTTGCAGTTAATTTGGTGCAAAATAGTAGCAACACTCCAAGATAAACTTAAAGGTAGTAACTGATAGCATACATAGAGTATAGCAGTCAAATAGAAAACATATATTAATCAGGTCCATGAAGTGCAATTTTGCTTTAAAAGCTCTATCAAATTCAGCCTGCAAGATAACATGGACATAAATAAATTTTATATTTCAAAATAATGTTTATAGATACTTAGACTATTAGCACTTACTTTTTCATCTCCACCATGAACAGTGAAATTTGCATCTGCTACCATATTATCACCAGAAACAATACCTTCACCTTGTTGCCCTCTGGTTTGGTCAACTTGTTCAGCATATATGAGATAAACTGGTCTTCTTCATTTTGACTCCTAACCCAGCAACAACAATCTGCACTTTGTCACCAGCTTCAAGGTTTGATATTACTTTCTGCCATTCCTCATCTCTAAGTGAAGCCAGTGTATCTCCATCGTAGACATAAGGGATGGTCTTCGTGTGATTTATGATAAACAGATTTTCGACAATAGGGCCTTGTGATGGTACATTGTTTGGGGAAGAAGAATAGACTATACACAACAACATTGTCTTTAACTTCCGCCCATTCACTTGAGGGACATGGAAAGTTACAAAAGAATCTTCACCAACGAATGTTAACCAATCAGGATTCCTATTGGCAGGAAGAAAACAATCTCGAGTTACACTGGCACTAAATTTCTGCATAATGGAAACATTCTTTAGTTTTGGAATTTTAAGTGTTATGCCTAAATCTCATACAGTTTAGTTTTAATCAGGTGAACAAGTTGATATAATAAATAGAGAGACAAACCTGCAAATATTCTCTCTAAGTACCTCTGTGACTGAACAATTCATTCCCTTTTGGATTAAAATTGAATTCAAGGAATTTTCTGATTCAATAATGTCACCTTCACTAAAACAACCATGTATTGATGAGGTACTCCCTCTTGAGATATTTGATGCACCTGATGTTACTACAATTTCATTGCATTTTGTGACATTAAAAGTATTACGGATCTAGATAAAAATGCATCTCGATAACATCAAAACCAGTAAACAAAAATGCTATTGATTGCATAAAAAATGATGCAATAATTTTAAACCACTAGAGGAAACAAAACAAATAGTACTATAGTAGGTCATGTATGTTGATCATATTCTTATTTTTGAAATAATTTTCTTGGCTTAGATTCAATAGCAGTGAATTCCAAATAAAATAGTTAGGAATGATGCCTTTTTCTACCATTTCTAGGAAGAGTTGCAAGGCTTTCTGAAGATCACCCTTCTTACATGTAACATTAATCAAAGGACCATAAGTTTCTGCATTGGTTTCACACTCTCTTGCAGTGATATCTTCCATGAACTTCAATGCACTTTCAATTTTTTCTTGTCTGCAAAAACCTGCAATGATTGCATTAAATGTAGATGGAACTGGAAAGCTGTTATTGGCAATCATTTCATTCATCAGCTCAACTGCTTCTCGGACGCAACTGTTTTCAGATAATCTGCGAACTAGGCAATCATAAACTAGAATACTTGGAACTCCACCTTCATCAATCATCTGATCATAGACCCTCTTTGCATCCTCAATACTCCCCTGCTTACAATGTTCGAAAATCGTCATGCTTCTGTCAACAGCTCTTGGAAACATCTTTCCTAAGTTTGTTAGAAATTCAACTGCTTCATCAAAACGGTTCTGCTTGAATAGACCATATATTATGCTATTATAAGGACTAATGTGCCCTCTAGAGCCTTCTTTGCTTTCCTCCATCAACTCCAAAATTGAAAAACCTTCATCGATTCTTCCTTTTGAACACAACCCTCTAATTATCGTGTCGAATGTAGCAAAGTTCCATTTGATCCCATCTGTTTTCATGTCATTAAAAAGATCCAAGGCCAAATCTAACATCCCAGAATAACAAAAACCAGATATGAGTATGTTATAGGTGTCTACATTTGGAAGACACTCAAGACAGCCTCTACTCTCCATTTGCTTCAGGAAATGAATCCCAACTTTTACTTTTCCTACTCCACAAAACCCCTTTATCAAGGTGTTATAAGCCACAACATCAAGTGAAGCCCCCATACACTCAACTCTGTCCAAAACCTCAGCAGCCTCCGTTACACGGCCGGCCTTGCAAAGACCTTCCACAACCTTAGTCACGGAGACAATATCAGGAACAAAATCCATGGCAAAGCTCTTCTCCAGCATCACTAAAGCCTGAACTAAATTCTCCTCTTTGCAATACCCGGATATAAAAATGTTAAACGTGACATCATTCGGTTCCACCATCTCATATATCAAGCTTCTAGCCCTCCCAACTTTTCCATTTCTACAAAGTGCATGAAGCAAGGTGTTGTAAATCAGAGTGTTTGGTGTGACCCCTCTGCTAGACTTTATCATCTGCAAGAGCTTAAAGCCCTCACCAATCCTATTGGTCAAGCAGAGCCCTTTCATCAAGATCCCAAAAGTATAATCATCCCCGACTACCCCCGACTCCATCATACTCTTCCTATAAAACTCCCTAGCTATGTCAATGTCCTCCTTCACAAGGACATCAAGAATGGAGTTGTATATCTTCAAGGAAGGGCTGCTATGAAACTTGTACACCAAGTCCAGGACCTTGATGACTGCACGAGTCATGCTGGCACGGCCGAACCCCCGGACAATTGTGACGAAGATTTCATCGCCAGGAGGGATGCCGATTGAGTCAGGCATTTCGTCGAGCAGTTGCTTAACGTTGTCAAAATGGCGGAAAGTACATAGCTTATGGATCAAGGCACGGTATGTGGATTGAGAGTGGGTGAAGTTGGGTAGCGAGGAGGCCCATCTGAAAGTTTCAATGGCCTTGGAAGTGGATTTCTGTTCAAGAATTAGGTGGCAGACATGGTCCTGTGATGGGGTAGCAGGAGCAGAAGCAGAAGAAGTTGATGAAAGTGAACGAATTTGGAAGGTGAGAAAACGCATGAGAGTGAAAGATTTGGATAATATAGAGTTTTGCAATGCGTTGTAGAGCTTTGGGGGCGGCATTATTTGAAAGGGCCAACAAAATTCACAAAAGGTTTTACCTTTCAAGTAAATGAATCTGTTTCTGGAAATGGGTTATGTAAAGATAGTAACTTTGATTTGATTATAATGGTTTTAACTTTTAACTTGGTCCATGAAAATCCCATTTAGGCAATGGCCTAAAGTGTTAGATCCAAGATTGTACCATGTTCATGTTGTAATGAACTAATTACTATAGTTGTCAGAATTAAATCGGTGTTTAAAAATCGGTCAGATTCTTAGTTTATTAGTTCAATTGATAAATTATTTATTGAATCAATAAAATCGATCCTACATAAATAAAAGAGAAAATTTCACTCCCTTCTCCTGTAAAATGTTAAAATAATATTTTTTTTCTCCTCTATTTATAAAATGTACATTATCCTCTTTTATAACTTTTAAAAAATCTCATCTTTAATCTATTTTAAATTTTTTCGTGTTAATTAATGTTAACTTTATCTATTTTTTTAAAAAAAATTATTTTTTACAAAAATATTCTTTAACAAAAATTTAATTTTTTTTATTATTAAATATTACTTACCAAAATACTATTTAATAATTATTTTTTAAAAAAATTTAATAATTAAATTATGATTTTTTACCAAAATTTTTGTTAATAATTTTTTATATTTTACTATTAATTTTTTCATATCAATATATATTATTTTAACATTAAATAAAAAAATCTTACCATTGTTAATATGTATAACAATTAATATATATTGATATTGAAAAATAATCTTAAAATAATATATATTGATATAAAAAAATTAATAGAAAAATATAAAAAAATTGTTAACAAAAATTTTGGTAAAATCATAATTTAATAATTAAAAAATTATTGAAGGATAGCTTAGAAAAAAATAATTTAATTATTAAATTTTTTTAAAAATATTTTGATAAAAATATAATTTAATCAATAAAAAAATAATTTATTAAAAGATATTTTAGTAAGCAAAATTTAATGAGAAAAAATTATAATTTTTGTTAAAGGGTATTTTTTAAAAAAATAATTTATTTTTTCTTAAAAAATGGATAAAGTTAACATTAGTTAACATAAAAAATTTAAATTGGATTAAAGAGAAAGTTTTTTAAAAGTTATAAGGGAGGAGAATGTATATTTTATAAATAGAGGAGAAAAAAGTGTCATTTTAGCATCTTGCAGGAGAAGGGAGTGAAATTTTCTCTATTTTATATAAAAGAATCTATTAACAAGTATTAAACCTAAATTAATATAAAATACATGACAACAATCAATTATCAATTTCTAAAAATACGTAATAGAAAAATTTCAATTAGTATTAAACCTACATTAAAATAATATTAAACCTTCTATATGTTACAAGCAGGATCTAACTATTCTTAATTATCTTAATTTTTGTTAGAAATGTATAATTATTTATTTTAGAACTTGTAAAATATTTGTAATTTTTTTATTCAACTTATATTTGAGTCTATGTTGCTATGAAATTATTTTCCTAGAGTGTCGGTCATAGCTCATTTTGGACTGTGACACAATTGAGGAAGGTGATGAATTTGTTGACCTGGCTATTTATGCAAATGGAAGCGTCGACAATGCTAAAAGCGACCAATTTGATGAAGCCAAACATAGCAACAATGAGAACATGGACATCAGGATAACAAGGTCAACAAGGAGACAATGGAGCAAACCATTTTGGAACAAAAAAGGTAGAAGTTTGATGAATTTATCTCTCATTCTAATAAAGAGCTAATTAGGAGATATAAACAGTCTATATTTATGGTTTTAGAAACCCATAGTTTGTTCCAAAAAGTGTGGAATTTGGTTTCTGACAACTGCAACTAAGCTCTCTGTCCACTTCATTGATTCTTTTTTTCAAGCAATTATTGTTGAATTTGATTCCGTTACATTGAAGTAGTTATGTCCAACCAGTAATGGAAATCCAATCCCTCAAGTAAGAGAGCATTTATGGCAACATCTTACTCTCCTTTTCTTCCCTTATCATTACAGGTTATGCCTCCTTGTCTGGCAATTGGTGATTTTAAATTTTTAATGGTGTCTTATACCCTCATGAGGTTAGAGGTGGTCTGTTTAAGATGGATCCTGGTCTACCGAATCTGAAGATTTAGGGAGAGAAGCCAATCTTTTCTTCCAACAATTATTCTCATCAATTGAACCGATTGATTTACAAGTCTTGGCAGAGCAGCAACTCCCCTAATTGGTTGTAGAAATCTTCTTAAAAATGTTTCTAAAAATAAGGTGAGAACAACTATTATGAAAATGGGATCTTTCAAGGCATCAGATAGAGCCAGATGGGTTCCATCATGAGATTAATCAGAGGAACTGGGAGATTCAGCTAAGTACAATTCAGATATCAGGTAACTATGTAACTAGCTGGATATGATGCTTTAAAACAGCAGAGAGGTTATATAAGATGGTTAGAGCCTGAGCATCAAGTGCAACATATTTGTTATCACAAGACTTAAGATAGATTATATATCTATCAATTTTTTTTTTTTAATTTGTTGTACACCTAAAAAAAGAAATACCAACAGAAAGAGCTGATTAATGTAATTTTAATTTTAAGCAGGTGACATTGTCAACTATAGGTTATATTATTAGTACTTCAAAGGTTCAAATGTTTTCCATCATATTACCTTTAGTGAGAACTAATTTGGCTCAAGATTCACAATTTGTCAACTAAAATGATTCATTCATATATTATAAGTTTACAGGGACTACTTAGAGCTTTCAACCAAGAAGAAAAGTTTTTTTTTTCTTTTTTGCAAGGGTTTTTGAACTATATACCTTATTTATAGAGCCTCGGATCATAATCTAAACATGAATAGTAAAATGCTATACATAGATATAAACAATCTCCTTTATACTCATTAGTATGTAGAACTCAATCTTCTTGGGTGAAAAAGTTTAGATTATTAATCAGACATGACTTGAATAAGATCTTTTGATTCTATCATTAAAATGTATTCTACTACTTAATAGCATCCTAAAAGTCATGTGCACCTCTTGTTGCATCCTCTCTGGAGCCAATACTTACATCCCTGTCATCAATTTCACATTACATAAACAGTTTTTGTAAAGTTGGGTACCAGAAAAAGTGAATGACTTACATGAATTATTAACTTGGTGCCTGATAAATTAAAACCATTTAATGATAAAGATTTAATAGAAATCAATAAGCATAAAATTTTCTAAAACCTTTAAGAGTGTCGTGCATTGAAACATTGTTCGGGGATAAGTATGTGCAGAAGTTTTTTAAAAAATGATATCTGAGGTTAGAAGGAAAACTTATAATTAGATCTAGGCAACAAATTAAATTTTACTTTTCTTAGCCTACTACACTTACCCACAATTTCAACTCAAATTGACAAGTCACACAATACTCTTTGGTGATCACACTCTCTGGAGTTTTCGTTTTCCAAGTGACTTCGAATTTTTCTGAAAAAATATATATAAACATTAGTTTTATAGACAGATCAGCAGAGAAAATGAACAAAAAGTAAGCATACAAATGGAGAGAAAGTAAAAGAGGAGAGAACTAATGTGTGATTGAATATGAAGTTTCAATAATTGCATACTTGCTTTATAGTATAGATGAGTAATAGCACACTATATAAGGTGGCAAAAGGAAGAAATGTGCTTTTACATTTCTAAACAAGAAAAACTTTCTAAAAGTTGATAATTTCATAGCACTTAATTTGAAGTTCAAAATAGTAGAACCACTCCTGATAAACTTAAAGATAGTAACATAAAGTATAGGAGTCAAATATAAAACGGATATTAAAAGCTCTATCAAAATCAGCCTGCAACATAATATGGACATAAATTTCATATTTTAAAATAACGTTTCTAGATACCTAGAGAATTAGCACTTACTTTTTCATCTCCACCATGAACAGTGACATTTCCATCTGCTACCATATCATCACCACAAACAATATCAATTGGTTCACCATATATGAGATAAACTACTATCTTCTTCACTATGATTCCTAACCTAGCAACAACAATCTGTACTTTGTCTCCAGCTTCAAGGTTTGAAATCACTTTATGCCATTCCTCTTCTCTAAGTGAAGCCAACGTATCTCCATCGTAGAGATAATGAGTGGTCTTTGTGAGATTTATGATAAACAGATTTTTAATAATATGGCCTTCAGATGCTTTGATGTTTGGAGATGAAGAGTAGGAGACACACATCATCATTGTTTTTAACTTGAATCCATTCACACGAGGGACATCGAAATTTACAGAAGAACCTTCTCCGCTGAATGTTAACCAATCAGGATTCTTATTGCCAGGAAGCAAACATTCTCCAGGTACTCTGGCATTAAATTTCTGCATAATCAAAACATACTTTAGCATTCGAAGTTTAAGTATTAGTTGTAACTCTCACGAGTTAAATTTGAATAAGTGAATAATATATATTTGTATGAGCAAAACATCAAAATAGTATCCTAAGGATTTTGATGTTGACAAAATAGGCTACAAATAACAAAAGAAAAAGTTTCTTGTGGCGAAAATCTTTGAGATACAATTCTGGTGGTGGTTTACTCATTATAATTAAAGACCCATAAATTCATGGATCTTAGAAGGTGATCCAATGGTTATGGAAAATAATTTAATATATGGCTGAGCTTTAGCATGTATGAATTTCAATGGTCAGCATTTCCAACAATATTTTGAAATACCTAAAAAAATTATAAAAAAGGAAAGAAATTATAAACTATTTTGATGATATACAACAACCATTTTAGCATATTTCTATCTCAAGAGTTATAAAAACAAAGAATAAAATGATAGACCACAGATATAGACAAACCTGCAAAATATTCTCTCTGAGTGCCTTTGTGACAGAACAATTCATTCCCATTTGGATTAAAATTGAATTCAAGGAATTTTCTGATTCAGTAACATCACCTTCACTGCAACAACCAACTGATGATGCACATGATGATACTATCATTTCATTGCAGTTTGTGACATTACAAGTATCTGAAGCTACATCTCCTGTTATTTGAAGTTGTGAGCCACACTCCATCCTAACATTCTGAACCTGTGGAAGGTCTCTGATAATGGATGATAGGCCTTGAGAATTTCTATTTGGGACTATTAAGGAAACAAGATTTGACAAGTCCAAAAGTGTTTGCACTTGGGGTGAGAAATTATTTGTTGGAGAGGTCCATGACCAAATGATTGAAGGAAACACATTGCGCGATAATCCTTCAAAGTCGCACAAAGATATATACACAATGCTCTTTAATCTTAGTAGTGCATGAGGCACTTGTGTTATGGCAGTTTTATCTGCCATCAAAGTTGCCAATGATTCCATCTGTTCTATGTCCTCCTCTAACTTATCAATCAAAGAACATCCTGATAGAATGAGAGTTTTGAGAGATTTCAACTTGTAGATGCTTCTTGGAAGTACACGAAGCTCTGAACACCCTTTCAAATTGATTAGAAGAACTTGTTTGAGATGTTCAATGGTATGAGAAACTGAAGTCAACTTTGGGCAATATTTGAGTATTAACTTTTCAAGATTGGGCATATTTGAAAAGTCAGGAGTTTGTGTCAAGTGTTGAGAATGACTAAGCTTGAGAAATTTTAGATTCTCCATCATCTGCAAGAATTTTAAGGAGATGAATTCAAGAACTAAAAAAAACTAGATTTGAATATATGAAAATTCACTTGAATTGTTTTTAGAAATTTGTTAATAGGTATATACTTTTTTTATAAGAATTTCATTAATATGAGAAAACAGAAATACAGAATAGGGTTCCCATATAAAAAACACACAACACAAAACAAACACCTATAAAAATGCAAAGCTCTCCAGTCTTTCAACATGTCTAAAAAGATCATGAGCTTTGCTTTTCACACTTGTTCTTGAAGTTCTCTTTGTTTGAGGTTTGCTATGTCCAACCACAAAAGTAAATAAAACTCAGAATTTATACCTGACCCTTCTTCCATACTAGGTCGAGTTTGCTATATTTGAAGTCAATGGCAACTAAATTTCCTTGATCAAAGTTTGCAGTTGTATATTCTGGAGGACATTCATGCCAGCACAACCATCGAAGATCTGTTGAAAGGTATTTAAAGTCTCCAACAAGTTGCACATTCGCAAACTGAAGCAATCTGAGTCTCTTCATCTCCTTAAATGCTTCTGTCTTTAAGTGGGTTGGATTCAGTGACTTTGGCAGGTTCAAAGCAAGTCCCTCAATAGCTTTTGTTCCCTATAAATTATAGGAACCAAAAAGTAAAATTGGATTAAGGGTAGCTAAAAGAGCACCAAAAAATTGGAAGAAAAGTCAAATAACTAAAACTCCAATAAGGTGGAATGATAAAAATTCAAGAGAATAGAATATAATTGAAGTTCCACTCCCTTGTTTGAAAATATAATTGAAAAGGATGAAACAAAAGTTTTCACAATATATCATTTTTGTTATATGAGTTTGAAAACATACTTGAAATTCTTACCATGTCTTTTGATAATACATTAAGCACTTCCTCTGGATTCCACAACCTACTACGTTCCTCAGGTTTCATTGGCAAACTCTCGCGAATAATTTCTCTTCCCATGTCTCGCAGCAAACCATGCATGCCAAGTTTTCCCTTAGTGTCCACAGTAATAAGGCATCGTTCCATAAGAACATTTATTCCAATTTCAGCTGAATGCCCGCAGCCATTTAATATATCAATCACATCATTTTTGTCCATTCCAATAAAGAAAAATGCTACATCAAGAAATATTTCTCTATCCCTATCATCACTTAGACCATCAAAACTTATTTTAAGCTTCTTCTGTACATCATTGTTTGGAATGGTTTTGAGTTTATTCAAAACACTCCTCCATTCATATACGTTCCTATTAAACAGATGTGACCCAATTACCTCAAGAGCCAGTGGCAATCTCTCACAATATGAAACAACTTCATTAGCAAGTGAAGCAAACTCTTCTTTTGGACATGGTTCTTTGAATGCATGCCAGCTAAAAAGTTCAATGGATTCTTTGTCATTTAACTCTTTCATACTATATAACTTGTCAATTCTAAGACAACATAGAAGATGCTCGTCTCTTGTTGTGATGATTATTATGCTACCGGGACAGAACCATTTACGGCTTGCAGCTAAAGAATTTAGCTGCTCCAATTTGTCCACAACATCAAGTACAAGAAGTATCCTTTTCTGGCCAAGTCTTCTCTCTAATATTGATTTTCCAGATTCAGTGTTTTCAATCTTTATTTTCGTTGTCTTGTAGATAGCAGAAAGAAGTTGTTGTTGTAAATGAAGAATTCCATTATCTTGTTCCCAAACTTCTCTTATATTTAGGAGGAAACACCTACCTTCAAACTCACGGAAAATTTTATTATAAACCGCTTTGGCAATGGTTGTTTTACCACACCCTCCCATGCCCCATATACCAAGTAGTAGAGGATTTTCTTGTTGCTGGTCTTTTAATAGTTGAATCACCTCTTCAACACGAGATTCAACTCCTACGGGATGATTAGCAACGAACAATTCCTTCATTTCCAGCATATGAGTAACTTGTTCAACAATGTTCTTAATATCCTCATTTTCATTCCTGCACCATAGGCACTAGAGATTATACACACAGTAAGAGAAGATTTACAACTTTCTCAAGGTGTTTTAGTTTCATTGTAAGTATAGTGTTGCTTAAAGAAAATAAACACACGCAAGTTAGACAAAATTAAGTTGAATTATAGCAGTAAGAATTTCATATGCTTTTATATCAGAAGAAATTTTAAAGAAAAAGAATCTTAGTATGCAATTCCTAAATTTAGAATTTGTCCAAACTTTATATATTTAAACACCTGTAGATAGAATAGAGAGATTCCTGCAAAATATGAAGGATATTAATTAATTTACTTGGATTTTCGGATGACAAACCCTGCAATGCACCCAACTTCACGGAGTGCTTTCCTCCAACTCTGCTCCTTGCCTTTTATTTTATCCGGGTATCTTCTCATAAGATTATCAAAAGCTTGTCCAAACTTACCAGTCTGATTTCGCACTTCCGAGGGATCTATATGGTAGAATACTGGCAGCACCTTTTGAGTTTTGTTTTTACAACATATCATGATGTCTTCCAACTCTTGCAAACACCATCTTGAAAATGCATAATTTGGTGACAGAATAATGATAGAAGTTTTAGACTCTCCAATTGCTTTCAGAAGCGAGATTGAGAGTTTTTCCCCTCTTGCTAGCCCGTTTTCATCCTTGAAAACATAGATACCAGCATTTTCAAGAGATGCATAAAGATGTGAGATGAACTTTGAGCGAGTTTCTTTGCCTCGAAAGCTCAAGAATACATCATATGGCCTTTGCTGCATAAGTTTTTAAATGTGAAAATAAAACACACTGAACTAACTTTCAGACAAGTATTAAATCTATGCAGCATACACTATAAACTGAATTAAAAGTTTTTTATTCCGTAGTAGGATACATTCACCTTAATTAAAAGTTTTTTTAACAATTTATTATATTAAAAAATTTATTTTTATTATTAATAAATTTATTGAGTTGCAATTTTTTTTCTTTCTTTGTTATGTTCCAAAAAGAGTTTCAAAAACAAATGGCAACTATAAGTCAATTTATGTGCTCATAAACCATAACAACCTACAAACCTGAGGCTCAATCGAGGATTTCTTCATATACATTTCTCTTCCGATGTCTTGTAGCAAACGATTCATGCAAAGCTTGTCCTCGTCAAACCACACAAGACTATGCTCTTCAAGCCCTTTAATTGCTCTTGGTGCGGCATTACGTACAGCTTCTTGTAATATCTGACTTATATCATTTCGATTCATTCCAATAAAGAGATGTCTCAAATAAGCTAGTTCAAGGAATATTTTCTTTTCTTCAGATCCAACAGAATCTATGTTTTCTTTTAAAACCTGCCATACATCTTGAAAGGGGAATCTTTTGAAGCTGTCCAATACATTCTCCCACTCTTGTATACTTTTTTCAGATACAGCAGAGCCAACACACACAAGAGCCAGTGGCAGTCCATCAGAATATTCAATTGCATAATTAATAAGACCAGAATAACTTCTTTCAGGAGTGGCTTTGTTGAATGCGCTCCAACTAAAAAGCTCAACACATTCGTTGTAGTCCATTTCTTTCACTCTATATATATGATTAACTCCAATCTCATGAAGCCGATCTTGTTTAGTTCTTGTCGTGATGATTATTATACTCCCTGGACCAAAGCATTCACGAGTTACTGGCAAAACCTCCAGTTCTCTTTCACTTCTTACATCGTCAAGTATAAGAAGTACCTTTATGTGAGGAAGTCCCCACCATTTATCTCTTGTTGAGTCAGCGTTATGCGTTTTTGTTGTAACTCGTTCTTGGAAAAATAATAGAAGCTCCTCTTCTAAACTAGACGTTCTTGATGAATTTTTCATTATTCTATCCTTGATGTTTGGGACAAATTTCTTCACCTCAAAGTTGTGGCTAATTTGGTTGTAGAGGGCTTTAGCGATAGTTGTTTTACCTATACCCGCCATTCCCCATATCGCCATTATCAGAACACCATCTTCATTCTGATTATTTAACAATTGAATCAAATCTTGCACATGAGAGTGTACTCCCACAGGATTCTGTGCAACGAATAAATCTGTTGCATCTAGCAAAGAAGTAACATGTCCAACAATATTCTCTATAACTTTTCTTTCATTCCTACAAAATATAAATCATAGAAGGTTCATACACCACAGTTAGTGATACAAATATTGTTCAAAATATGGGAGAATTCAATTACCAGATATCCGGCAGAAACGTGGGTGAAATGGCCGAAGCTTCTCGAAGTGCGGTCCTATAACTCAACACCTTGCTTTCATCTGTTGAGTTTCTTTCCAGAGTATCTAACAAAACTTCTCCAAAATAACCGCTCTGATTGCTTACTTCTGAAGGATATAAGCAATAGAACACAGGCACAACCTTCTGAACTTTGCTTCTCCGATGGCACTCCATTATTTTCACGAGCTCTTGCAAACACACGGTTGATTTAGCATAATCTGTTGTGAAAACTATGATAGAAACTCTGCACCCTTCAATTGCGCCAGATAAGAAAAGGTCATTAATGTTGGGCTCTGTGTGATTCCCCAAAACATATACTCCAGAACCTTTGAGTGCAACATAGAGATGTGAAATAAAAGGATGAGGAGGGTTTTGGGGTTCGCCACTAATGTACACATCACACATCGTTGTTCTGTAAGGATTGAATGTGGATTGGGGTTCCTGGTTTTCGGAAGACATAGCAACGACTTGAATGATCAAGCGAGTGAGGGTGTAGGAGGTTTCAAAACTTAGAGAAGTACCCAGAGAGCTTACACCTTCTATGTTGAGTCCCATTGAACAAACCAACGTCTAAAGGCGGGAAAAACGAGAGGTAACAACTAACAAGACAAGTGGACAATTTTTCATTTAGATGTATGCAAGAGAAAATTATTATTATTATTATTATTTAGTTGGGCAGTGATTTATCCAATGCTGCTTGCTTAGGCTATGAAAGGAACAAGGATCCTTTGAAATTCTTACCAAGTGGATTTTTGGAAAGGTTTGGTTGTGCTATCATGGGCACCCTAGCTTCAAATCCTTAGTCACCATTTAGTTGGTGGGTTCCTAAACCATTGTGGTTGCCATGTCCCATATACCTAGTACAGGATTTTCTTGTTGCCGGTCTCTTAATAGTTCAATCACCTCTTCAACACGAGATTCGACTCCTACTGAATGATTAGCAACAAACAATTCTTTCATGTCTAGCATATGAGTAACATGTTCAACAATGTTCCTAATATCTTCACTTTCATTCCTGCACCGTAAGAATAGAGATTAGACACATACTAAGAAAAGAGTTATAATTTTCTCGAATTGTGTTACTGCATCGCAGTTTCTTTGTAATTATGAAGCTGCTCAATGGAAATTAGACAAAATTAACTTGAATTACTTCATATGTATAAAAATTTCATATGCTTTTATATAGAGAAGAAAAGAATATGAATTTTAGTATGCATTTACAAAATTTAAAAATCTAAACAAACATGCTTAAAAAGATCAAACATTTAAAAAACAACCATATTACACTAAAAGTATAAAATATAGGTTGGAATACAAAATACACATTTAAAATAAATTAATCAACATATGTATTTATACACGAATACATAATGGCTAATTTGGTAGCTGATTTTTGGTGGATAGATTATAGATAACATTTTTATTTAAACTATATATATGAAGAAGATATTACTTTACCTGGATTTTCGGAGGACAAAACTTGCAAGGCATCCAACTTTGCAGAGTGCTTTCCTCCAACTGCTCCTTCTGTTTTATTTTCTGTGATTTTTTCATAAGATTTTCAAAAGCTTGTCCAAACTTTTCAGTTTGATTTCGCACTTCTGAGGGATCTATATGATAGAATACTGGCAGCACCTTTTGAGTTCTATTTTTACAACATATCACGATGTCTTCCAACTCTTGTAAACACCATCTTAAAAATGCATAATTTGGTGACAAAATAATTAGAGGTTCTAGACTCTCCAATTGCTTTCAGAAGCAAGACTGAGAGATTTTTTCCTCTTGCTAGCCCATTTTCATCCTTGAAAACATAGATACCCGCATTTTCAAGAGATGCCTGAAGATGTGAGATGAACTTTGAACGAGTTTCTTTGTCTCGAAAGCTCAAGAATACATCACATGGCCTTTGCTGAAACACACAAGAAAACTAGTTACTAACACTAATCAATACAATATGTTTCAAACGCACAATTTGATAGTATATTAGGTTTTAAAAGGAAAAAATATTGATAGTTATTTAAACAACTGATAATAAATAATCGTATGAATATCAGATTTAAATTTAGGGCAAACTACTAAATTGGTTCTTTGTTTAGGCTTAATCCTGATTTAATTTTTAAAGTTTTTAATTTTAATGTAGTCCTGTCGTGAAATCAATATTAAATAATTAAAATTAATGTTCTACCAAATCTTAATATCCTTCTCTAAAGAAGAAGTGCAAACTTGAGAGGCACAAGATCAGCAACGGATGTATCACCGTGAGCCACTGGCCTTGGTTCAAGCACGTAGAGAACATTTTTGAAAACTCGCTTTTTGCGGGAAAATTCGCCGGTAATGACAAGGATAAGGCCATTATCACCTCTATCACAGGAGACTCCTTTGACAACCGAAGAGTTTGGTTATATAAGTTTTCTATATCTGAAAATTGAGTTTCGTAAATTATTTAACATTGATTTCACGGTAGAACTACATTGAAACTAAATAAAACTTTTTAAAATTCAAATAAGATACTTTAAACCTTAAGAACCAAAACAGGAATAAATCTAAACATAGAAGACCAATTTAATACTTTACCCTAAATTTAATATTAAGATACTGCCGAATTTACATGTTCAAGTAAGCAACCGTTTGGATGAAGTTTAGGTGGTGGATGTTACAATACTTATGTATTGTTTGGAATTTTGAAACTCCTTTACTTTATTAATATTATAATGTGCGTTGGTACAGCATTCTAAAGGGTATTTTATTAATGAAATTTTTAATATATATTGATAAGATCATTAAATAATTAATGTATTCTTCTTATAAAACTACAAACACATTAATTATAACTTCTAAAATATATTTTCAATAAGATGGCAATTATGATTATTATTGAGATTTTTTTTTATGACTTACTATTAAAAATTTAACATGTTCTATTGGTATATAAGTTATTAAAATTATTAAATTCGTTTATAAATTCTAATTAATTAATAATTTTAAATTTTATTTATTTTAATTATTTATTTGATATTATAATTTTTCTCATAAAACTTGTTTATATATTACTTTTTTTTTTCATCTATAACATCATGATTTTAAAAATTAACTATATTATAATGTACCATTTAATTAGAATATTTAGATTCTCTAAATTTTGAATTTCACTTTAGAGGATAAAGTATGATCTCTCACCATTTATTTTATAGATAGGACCAAGAAAAAATATGAGAGAGAAACTATTCAAGGGTGAGAGATCATACTTTACCCTCTAAAGTAAACATTCAAAATTTAGAAGATCTAAATTCTTAATTATGATATATATTATATATATATATATATTAGGAACAGAATTAATATTTTTTAAAGTGTTATTTTAAATTAATTTGTCAAAAGATACTTCAAAAGAAAAAGGAGATATTGAAAATAAATTTAGATGCATTGAGGTATTGCATAATTTTTTTTTTTTAAGATTTTATTGGAAATTTTTATTTTAGGCTATTAGTTGAATGTAATTTTAGATTTTTATAGTTAAAACTAAATTTAAAAATAATTTTAAGTAAATAGCCACAAATCAAGGAGTAGAATAGTGTTACATTATCGTCAGATTGGTAACTAGAGTTGTTGTTTCTAATGTTTAATTCATGAAGTTAGGATGTAATCGGATTGGCTTGGGTTGGATTTGGAAGAAATTAAGAACCGAACTGATTAAATTTTATCGCTTTGAAATAGATCGGGTAAATATGTTTTTGTGACTAAACACGAACCGATCATATCAGTTTGCATTGATTTGAATATTGAATTATAATTAGATTTCTAAAAAAAATACAACGAAAAAAATAAAAATAAAAAGAAAAAAATGTAAATGATGGTTGAAGTTTAATTAAGGTTAAATGAAAATTATATAAATGATATATTTTTAATATATAAATTGTATATTTAAATTTTTAAAATTAAAGTTAAATTCATAAATATTTTTAAGTAATTAATGGTATAGAATTTTTTCCCTTTTAATATGCTTACACAAACTAAATGGTATTTTCATCTTTTTATTTTAATATATTTAAATAATATTAATACTAAAAGAATATTTTTGTCTTTTTAATTAAATAAATTTTAAATTAAAATTAAATAATTTTAATCTTAAAGGGTATTTTTTAGTCTTTTAAAATTAGTACTAAAAATATGTTTTGATTTTTTTATTTTTTAAACTTTTTATTTTTTTCAATTATAATAATGTTATAATAGTTTTTTTTAATGTTTTTTTGGTAATTTTTTAAATATTATAATAATCTAATATGAGTAATATTAATAAAAAAATATAATAAGCTCAAACTGACCAAAAATAAAATAATAATTTTAACCCAAACAAATTTTAAATAAAAAATTATAAAATAATCATAAATGCTAATTTTTTTTTTCTAACTCTTTAAAAGAAATTTTAATACTCCAAATTTTCAAGGAGTATAGAATTGCGTCCCAGTTTAGGTTGCATAAATTTTAAAAGATGTGAAAATAAAACACACTGAAATAACTTTCAGACAAATATTAAAAGTTCTATCCTTATCCTCAGTATTCTTGAAATGTACATCTTCCCTTACAACATTTAAATAATATCATCTTTAATTTATTTTATAATGTTGATATTAACTTTAACTTCGTGAATGTTTTTTTTCTTTTGTATCGTTGGTGAAATTCTCGATCTGTAAGGGGAGAAAATGTCAGCACTCTGTGTTTATAAGATTATTGAGTTTGAAGAACTAACAACATTTTAAGATAATGATTAAACATTATTATTGAGTTAAAAACTAGTTATGTGTCATGAATTTTCAAATGTTTAAAAAGCGGACGATTTTAACTCCCAATGACGGATTGGGCAACCCAAAGAAACTCATAAAGAAATTTCGATCTATAATGATAGTAAACAATGTTTTTGACCCTATTTTATGTCCTTTTTTTTTTATCTTTTTAAATTGTCCTGCATTTGATTGGTTTTGTTCTTTATCTACAGATTCTATTTCTCATTTTCAAAAATTAGCAAAGCTTTTTAAGATGAATTCGTTGCATCTTCCATTTACCTACATGATTTCGACTACTTGAACACAATCAAACAGGGACAAAACGTAAGTTTAAAAGACTATATTACTCATTTTACGAAGGTGACAATTACTATCCCAAATCTTCATCCTGAGGTACATTTACACGTAATCAAAAGCGGACTTCGGCCAGGTTATTAACTGTATATCTGGAGGTTTTGCAGGTGGGGGAACGTCAAACTCCGCCCGAAAACGCAAATACCGAGCTATGCTCTCGATAGAGGGTGCTTCCAATAACACCCAGTCACCTCCTCATTTCCCATAAATGAAATTCCAACCATCCGACTTCAACATAAACACCACCAATATAGATGATCCGGTTGTCATTTCTACCCAATTGGGCGATCTATTAGTACGAAAAGTATTGCTTGACCCTGGAAGCGGTGCAGACGTCTTATTTTACTCTACATTCCAGAAAATTAATATAAGCGATAACATACTCCAACCTTCTACTGAAGATCTGATGGGGTTTTCAGGTGAACGTGTCCCGGTATTGGGATCTGTGTGGTTACAAACCACACTAGGGGAGCAACCTTTAGCCAAAACTTCTTATGTTCAATATCTTGTTGTGGATTGTTTCAGTCCTTACAATTTAATACTTGGCCAACCTTTTTTAAATAAGTTCGGCGTTATAGTATCTACAATTCATCTCTGTATCAAATTTTCTATGCAGGATGACCTCATTACAACTATCCACAGTGACCATCGCGAAGCTCGTCAGTGCTACAATATCAGCCTCAAATTGCCAAATCCAAACTGAGCTATAGGCGTACAAGTAAACGCTATCCAGAATTCTAGCGAGCTCCCAGCACTAGCAGATCAGACCTTGATCCAAGGACTGAGTTCCTCGAACGACCAATGCCAATGGAAGAGTTACAAAAAGTTTACTTCACTAACGATCCAAACAAATTTACCTATGTAGGTGCAACTCTGAGCGCAGAAGAGAAGGACACACTACAACGCTTCTTACAGCAACATGCCGACCTATTTGCCTAGACTCCTGCTAATATGTTTGGGATTGATCCCTCAATAATTTCTCACAAGCTAGCACTCAATCCATCTGTCTGACCTATAGCTCAGAAGAAACGTAACCTTGGCGTTGAGAAAAACAAGCTTCCTTGGAGGAAACTGAAAAACTCATCAATGCCGGCTTCATACAAGAAATAAAGTTCACAACTTGGTTAGCCAATGTTGTAATGGTAACAAAAACACAATGATAAATGGCGCATGTGTGTTGATTTCACTTATCTCAACAAATAATGCCTAAAACATGCTTATCCTTTACCATCTATTGATTCTTTAGTTGATAATGCTTCAGGTTATGCAACATTAAGCTTTATAGACGCATATTCTGGAAATAACCAGATTCTAATACATCCTTCTGATCAAAATAAAACTGCCTTTATTAATGAATATGGTAATTATTGCTATAAGGTTATGCCTTTTGGACTCAAGAATGCAGGAGCAATCTATCAGTATCTTATGGATAAGGTGTTTGTAAACCAAATCAGGAGGAACATGAAAGTTTATGTTGATGATATGGTTGCAAAAAAACAGCTCGGCAACAAGCATGTTGATGACCTCATTGAAATTTTCAATCAAATTAGACACTATAAAATGCGACTAAATCCGAAGAAATGTGCCTTTGGTGTATAAGGAGGAAAATTTCTAGGATTTTTGCTTACAACCTGAGGTATAGAAGCGAATCCTAACAAATGCTGAGCTATACTGGAAATGAAAATCCCACAAACAGTCAAGGAAGTACAACGTCTAACAGGGAGACTTGCTGTCCTATCTAGATTTTTACCATGTTTAGCTTCTAAATCTTTTTGTTTTTTCCAAACATTGAAAAAGAAAAACAATTTCAACTGAAATGATGAATGTGAAAATGTTTTTTTCAATCTAAAGGTTACCCTTTCAAAACATCTAATTTTACAAAAGCCTATTCAAGGGGAAGAACTCTATCTTTACTTATCCGTCACTGACTGGGCTATAAGCTCTGTTCTTGTTATAGAAAGAGAAAAAGTGCAACGACCTATTTACTTTGTAAGCAAGTTATTACAGCACGCCGAGCTACGTTACCCAAAGATAGAGAAGCTAGCTCTTGCTTTGGTATTCTCAGCCAGGCACCTCCGACCATACTTTCAAAGTCATGTCATCAATATCCGAACTGATCAACCACTACGGCAAGTTCTCAACAAACCGAAACTAGCTGGCCAACTTATAAAATGGTCGGTTGAGCTCTCCGAATTTGACATCAGATATCAAAGCAGAGGTCCGATCAAATCACATTACATAGCAGACTTTGTCGCCGAGTTCACCGCTCCTAGTTTGGATGAACATTCAATGGAGTGGAACTTTTATGTGGATGGAGCATCTAATCCTCAAGGATGCAGAGCTGGAGTCCTACTTGAAGATGGTAAGAGATTTGTCCTTGAACATTCTTTACATCTTTCTTTCAAAGCAAGTAACAACCAAACAGAGTATGAAGCTCTAATTACAGGCCTAAGGTTAGCAATTGATCTCATATATCAGAATTAAAGGTATATTGTGACTCTCTACTAGTCGTACAATAGGTAAACAATCTCTTTCAAGTCAAAGACCCTTTATTAGCAAAATACTTGGCTACTGTCAAATCCCTCATTTCTAATTTTTCTAAGTTTGAAATCCATCACATACCTATGGAGCACAATCACTGGGCTGACATTTTATCCGAACTCGTAAGCACACAATCACATACTTCTTCTCTTTATCAATCTACCTTACTCACACAAAGTATCAATCTAACCAAAGTTCTAAGTGTCACTCAGGAAGAAGATTGGTGATAGCCTTATATCCAGTATCTCAAGACTGGGAATATACCGTAAATGTTAATAATGTTCGAAAATTCCGACGTCAGGCATCTTTCTTTACTCTATTCAATAATTTTCTATATAGACAAAGTTTTTCTCGTCCTTTATTAAAATGTCTTTCCAGATCGGAGGCCGAACTAGCTATATAGAAGCTCATGAAGGTATTTGTGGAATATACGTCGGGGCTCGGAGCCTATCTTCCAAAATACTTCGGGCCAGATTCTTCTGGCTGACCTTACAGCAAGATTGTAATGCCAAAGTAAAAGCTTGCCCTAATTGTTAAAAGCACTTTTCGATTACACACATTCCAGCCGAGGTATTACATTATTCTGAAGTAAGTTGGCCTTTTAATCAATGGGGACTTGATATCCTCGGCCCTTTCCTTTTAGCACCAGGCCAGGTAAAATTTCTAATAGTTGCTATTGATTATTTTTCAAAATGGATTGAGGCTTAACCCTTAGCTAAAATAACTTCTCAACAAATGATTTTCTTTGTCTGGAAATATATCATCTGTATATTTGGTATACCTTGGTACATTATCACTGACAATGGTCCCCAGTTTGCCGATCAAAAGTTCACCTCTTTTTTGCAGAACTTAAAAATAACACAATACTTTTCCTCATTGGAGCACCCACAAACAAACGGTTTAGCAGAAGCAGCCAATAAAGTCATTTTACATGCCCTATGATAAAAACTCGATGATGCCGAAGGACTCTGGATCGAGCTCATACCTGAAATATATGGGGATACAACACTACCATCCATTCAACAACAAAAGAAACACCTTTTCGATTACTATATGGATCTGAAGCCATGATTCCTCTGGAGGTCTCTCAATCATCATGCTGAGCTCAATTCACCGACTCTTAACTACAAGATACAGCTCAGAAGATTGATTTAGACACTATTGAAGAAGTCCGAGGTATAGCAGCCCTGCATCATCACGCTATGCAGCAATATATAGCCCAACAATACAATTAAAAAGTCAACCCCCGATCTTTTCAAGTCAACAATTTGGTACTCAGGAAAACTGAACAAGCAAGAAAACCTCCAGCACATAGAAAGTTATCCATAAATTGGAAAGGACCTTTCCGAGTTATTGAAACACTAGAAAATAGTGCATATCGTTTGCAATCTTTAAATGGTATCACTTTACCCAACACTTGGAATATATCCTCTTTAAAACTTCACTATAGTTAAAAGTTAGGGCGAGGCTTGTACTCTTTTTCCTATTCACAAGATTTTTCCCAAAAAGAATTTTGCTTGGAGAGGTTTTAACGAGGCAAACCTACATGCACCTTTGTACACAAAGGTTGGCAATATTATACATTTGTCTATTCCTCATATTTGTGTTATCAATTGATTTTTTTCCTTCTATTCCGATCTGTATCTCTCTGAGATATAACCACCAAACAACAAATAATGACTTACGTCATACCAATCTTATCACAAACCAATGCTAAACGCGCATTTCAAATCTCATCCAATATTTTTGGACTCAAACTCCTACTATCATAACTGATAGCTATCAACAAATCAATCAAATACTATAACTGCTAATCAATCAGGACCGATCAAATTCTTGAGCAGTATTTCTTATATAAACTGAATGCCAAATATAACCACAAACAACAAAGTCATAGCTCTTCAAGAGCACACATACTCAAAATACATATGGTTTTTTACCATCATGTAACCAACACTAAACAAGTCCAATTAAAACATACAAGTTCAACACAAAATAGAAGCTAAGAAAGCAACATATCTCAAAACACAGAATAACTATCCCAGATTATCGTCGCCCTCTTCAGCTCCTTCATCATCATCCACTAAAGCTCCATCACGTACAATTTTTTCTGGCTCCATCTGAGAAAAATCTTGGTCTGAGACTAAAAGCTTTGCTTGCATAACAGCATGCTCGAACCCCTCTACAAAAGCATCCAAAATCTCTGTTTGCTTATTTTTCACCAAATCCTTTAACTTTACAGTAACATCGATTACTTGATCCTTTATGCTAGATAAATCACCTTCTTTCTTTTTTAATAATTCAGCTTCTTTCTCATAATTACATTTCATCACCTTCAACTCTTTCTCTTTTTTCAGAAGCTTACCCTCTAAATCCGAAATTAAACTTTTCTTCAGAGCCAATTCTTCCTTCAACTTGCTCGACTCTTCGGCTTGCCTGACGTGGCGAAAATTGGCGGATTAAGAAATTAATGTAAGAGATACATTGCAAGTACATTTCTTAACCAACAAAAATCCGCTTATCAATTTAGAAGGGTTGTCACAAAATTAGAATTAAAATACTAGGTCGTCTCCCAACGAGTTGCAGAAAGATGTGCTATTCTATTAATCAGAGGTTTTCCAAAATGGTTTTGAGTTTGATAAACAGGAAACTAAATCAGAGAATTTATGTAACTTAAATAAAGATCTTGACCGGGAGTAGATTAATCGAAAGTTCTATCCTTGTTGGAGTTCTCCCAAGATCAATTGATAATTGAAGGTTGTTCTACTTAGTTATCCTTTACTAGGTAGAGGAAAGTCAAGTAAGTTGGAAGTCTACTTCTATTCACAAGTTCTAATCCTCTCCCTTGGGAAGGATTAGCGTTAGTGACTAGAGAGCCAGCCAACGATAAACCCAATTACAATTTAGCTCTTGAGTATTCCAACTCAAGGTTCTCCTTTTAATCCACCCCCAATCAAGTTAGAGAACTACTCCATTATCATGAACGTAAACTTAACAAGATTAAAAAGGGAAATAAAGAAAGACATGATAAACAATAATAAAAAAGATCAATGAAAAATAAAAATTGTTCTTGTATTAATAAATTCTAAAAATAATCCAATCGTAACTCTGGACAGATTAAGGATATGAAAGAGTAAGTGACAAGTAAGGAAAACAAACTAGAATGATGAAGTCTTGGTGGAGGTAATAACTCTTCTCAATATCCCAATCCAAAAAAGCAATAAAACAAAATTCTAAGAACTATGAATGTGTAGAGAGAAAACCTAGAGGAGGAGTAAAATCAGATCTGAAAACTAAAAATTATGCCGAATGAATCTCTCCTTGGTCTCTGCATGTTCCCTGGCTCTAATTTGCGTTTCTGGGCTGAAAACTGGGTTAAAACATGGCCCAAAATCGCCCCCAGCGAATTCTGCAAATTCTGCAGATCGCGCACGTCACGCGATCGCGTCATCCACGCGTTCGCGACATCCAGCGTTTTTCCTTGCCACACGTGCACGTCGTCCACGCATTCGGGTCACTTGTGCAGCTTCTAATCCACGCGTTCGCGTTAGGCACGCGAGCGCGTCACTGCAATTTCCTCCATTTCGCGCGGTCGCGTGAGCCATGCGTCCGCGTCGCTTCTCGCTGGTCATCTCCTCAATTTCTTGTGTTCGTTCCATTTTTGTCAGCTTCCTCTCCATTCTCTAAGCCATTTCTGCCCTATGAAGCCTGAAACACTTAACACACAGATCACGGCATCGAATGGTATAAAGGAGAATAAAAATATATAATTAAAAGGTCTTTAGGAAGCAAGTTTTCAACTATGGAGTAATTTTGGGAAGGAATTGTAAATACATGCTAATCATATGAATAAGTGGGTAAAGATTTGATAAAACCACACAATTAAACACAATATAAACCATAAAATAATGGTTTATCAACCTCCCCACACTTAAACATTAGCATGTCCTCATGCTTAGTTGAAGGAGGTAAAATAAATGAGTAGGAACATGTAAAACTCATGCAATGCAATGCAACCTATACATATGAATGCAACTACATGATTCTTGTCCACTTGGTTAAAAGTAAATTAGCTCTTCAAGACAATCACAAATCAAATTCTACTAATTCAATTTTGATACAGTAAGAACAGATAAAAATGCAAGAAGGTAGCTCATGAAAGTAGGAAACATAGAATTTAAGCATTGAACCCTCACTGATGATGTATGTACACTCTAGTCTCTCAAGTGTATAGGGTAATCACTCTACTCCTTTCTAATCATGCTTTCTAAAATTTGTTCTACACCTAACCAATCAACAACATTTAATGTACCAATGCAAACATCACGAGGTCTTTTCAAGGTTGTAATGGGGCTAAGGTAAGGGTAAGGGTACATATATGGCTAAGTAAGCTTATAAATTGAATCTTTTATTAACCTAAGCTTTCACCTAACACATATATATTCTATATAACTTTAAATTTCATATCTAGCTACCCAAAATTTTCCTTTCACATCCCATACTCATGCATCAACCTTTATTTTAATTTTATCATATATGCATTGATATTTGAATTTTAACTTAGCATTGGGGTGATTTTGTCCCCTTATTTATTTATTGAATATTTTTGGATTTTTTTTAACATGACAATAAACATAGCTTATCAATACACATGGATTTTTAATTTTTGTAGTTTCACATGAGTAGGTACCCAAATTCCCATTATATTATGATGACACATTCCCTTATTATCTTTTGTTCCCACAATCTTCCCATACTCAATTAACACACAATTCTATCTTGAGCTAACCAAAGATTCAATTAGGATATATAATTATTTTTCCGTTTAAGGCTAGTAATGTGGTAAAATACAGAACAAATGGGATTTAAAGGCTCAAAGTGGCTAACAAAGGTAACTTAGGGGGTAGGCTTAATTGGGATAAGTGAGCTAAACAAATAATGGCCTCAATCATATGCAAGCATATAAATATATTAAACATTGGACATATAGGATGAAACAAAATATAGATTACAATCATAGAGAAGTAAACACATAAGAATAAAATATTTATGGTTAAATAATGTAACCATGTAATTAAGCTCAAATCTTACGGGTTGTGTGTTCTTAGCTTTTTAAACTATATTCCAAATACAACTTCAAGCAAATTTAACATAAAAGTTTTGATTAAAATTAGTGAAATTTTGTTCAAAAAAAAAATAAGGTCTTAGAAGAAACTTATTATCTTTTCAATCAAGTAGAACATGCATGCAACTAACCTATTATTATGCAATTTATCCTATTCTACAAAAGAAAAACTAACTAAATATCCTATTTTATTGGTGTTAAGGAAGAGAAATTACCTCCGGAAGTCAGGTACTGACCGACCTCCCCACATTTAAGGTTTTGCACCGTCCTCGGTGCCATCTGTCAGGAACAGAGGGGGGCTGGTAGCAGTATCTCCACCATCGGGACCGTCATGGCTCCCTGTGCTAGTAAATGAAGTGGAGTCCGGGGTGTTTGGGTCCTTCTCAGGTCTGTGGTTTCCTATAAGCAGCTCCTTGAGGAATGTGAAATGGCGTTGGTTACGGCGCTCTCTTAGCTTTGCTTTGTGTACCTGCCGGTCCAACCTTTCAAGTATCTGATGGAGCAGTTGGGTTGTTGTAGGTGCTTGTGGTGTTGAAGGAGGAATGTCTTCAGCCGGTTCAGTAGGCTGGCTTGTAGTGGCTGCTGGAGGTCTGATATATTTTCCGTTAGGGATGTATTGATCATCCCGTGGAAGCATGGCTTTGGTGTCCCCAGCTCTGTAGGAGACTCCAGCTGCTGAGACGAGATCTGAAACTAAGGCGGGAAAAAGTAAGTTTCCCGCAATTTGTACGTGTCCCATTGCATTCCGGATGTGTCTTGGTAAGTTTAGGTGCTGGTCTGTAAGGATACACTAGAGTAAAACAGCCATGTCTGCAGTGAAAGAGGACTCGTGGGTGCTCAAAAAGACATAATGGGACATGATCTGTGCCCATACTCGAGCTTCCAAGGTAAGTGCGAAAGCCAATATTCCCTTAGGTCGGGAACGATGGTATCCATAAATCCATCTGCTGTCAGGTTGTGCGATAACTCTGAGAACAACATCCCAGTCAAATTGGTACTTCTGGCGCTTGAGTGAAGCTTCTTCGAATGCGTCCAGTCCTTCTGGGGCAGGGGGAAGATCTAGAGCTCGTTGAATGACCTCTTCTGTAATGGGGACTTGCTTCTGACGGACATAGAGAGACTGCAGGGTTGGCAAGTGAAAATTAGAGTAGAACTCGACTACCCATGAAAGATTAACCTGCCGTGGCTGTCTCTGTAGGAATCCCCATTGTCATCGCTCAATTCGCGGCTCAACAAATTCAGCAATACGGGTTGGGAGGATAAGAAGGTACTCGTTGTTGTAAGTCCTTTCTGCCAGGATGGGGAACATCTGCTCATAGTAGCGGTTGGAAAATCGCGCAGTGTCCTTTGCTGGGAAGGCTTTCTCTTTTTCATCGACCTTTATAATCCTCTTAATTCTTTTTGTTGAGGGCTTAACTGCAGTTGAAGATGGCTCTGCCACTAATGCTCTTTTTGTTCTTCTCCTTGCTGGTGGTTTGGGAGTAGCTTTCTCTTTTCCTTTCTTGGTGGCCATCCTGAAAAGGGAAAAAGAAAGTAACTTGAATTCATAGGGATAGAGCAAGGAAGAGGATGGTATAGGTGATAATCAATGCACGGTAAGGAAGGATGTCGTTAACACATGGTCATGACTACATGTGAAAAGTTCATCAATGGAAATATAGCAAGTGCATGTGATGGCAATTAAATGCAAGATGTTTATTGGCATGCCGGCAAGGGCATGAGTAGCATAGATCAAGCATTAAATGCCCAATTTGATTATCAAGTCTCTTAAACTAACAATCTGTTTGTATTGACAATTATAATCAATGAATAAAATATGAAAAAGGGGTTTTATGAAAAGCAGGTATTTAGAGTAGTAGATTAAAAGAAATCTAAAAATAGTGTACAATGCCATACGGGCGTTTTCACAAACACATAGCATGCATGTTAACTAAGGTATTAAAAGTATTGGATTGAACATGCAAGCACCCTTAAAAAAGTAAGATATAATTGTCAAACAATTCCTTAACAATCCACAAGCAAATCATAAGAAACAATGACCCAAATAAATTTCCAACACCAATAAAAAGAAAAGGAAAGAAAAAGAAAACATGGATAAGAAAAGAAGAAGAAAATAAAAGAATAAGAAGAAGAATAGAAAAGTAAGGAGGGAAGAAGAAAAGAAAATAACCTGGATGATGATTGGGAAGAAGAAGGAAGAGGGGGAAGAGTAAGTAAAAAGTGAAGAAGGATGAAGAAGGAATGAAGGAAGAAGAAAGAAAGAAGAAGGGAAAAAGAAAAATTAGGATCTGGGGAAGAAAAGATATGATATTTGGCTGAGCTGGATAAGCTGTGCGCCGTATGCGACGCGGATGCGTAGGTCACGCGTTCGCACGGATTGCGCGATTGCTAAAGGACGCGGACGCGTGGGTTACGCGATCGCGTGAGTTGATTGGTGCGATTGGCGCGAGAACAGCCTCGCGTTTGCGCAACTCTCTGTTCGAAACTCTTTTTGCCAAAATTTAGGGTGACGCGCTCGCGTGCCCGACGCGATCACATGAAAGGCTATATTTTGAAAAATGACGCGTACGCGTGGGGCACGCGTTCGCGTAAGTGGGCTTGTGCTTTCAGCACGGGTCCAGCCTCATTCCAGCCCAACTTACTGCCTGACACCCTTTTTTACGTCGATTTTCAGGTCACGTGTTCGCGTGGGTGACTCGGACGCGTGGCTCAACCTGTGCCAAAGGCACGCCTCTAGCCACGCTTTCGCGTGACTCTCTGTAAAATCTCTTTTCTTCCTTGAGGCACATATGACGTGGACGCGTCGTCGACGCTGTCGCGTCGCGTGCTAAATATTTTTTTATTTTTTATTTTTATTTATTTATTTTTTTAATGCAATATGAAAATGAAGATGCAAACTATATGTGCTAATAATGAGAAGAGTTATTGAAAAAGAAAACTAAGAAAAAAGAAAGGAACGATCATACCATGGTGGGTTGTCTCCCACCCAGCACTTTGCTTTAACGTCCTTAAGTTGGACGCTCCACTAGCTCAGTCCTCTGCTGTTGGTGGATCCTCCAAGAAGAAGATCTCTAGCTCTTTGTTTTTCTTCATCTTCTCACCATGATATAGCTTTAAGCGATGTCCATTAACTTTGAGGAAATCAGAGCTTGAAGGATGACTTAGGTGGAAAACTCCGTATGGCTCAGCCTTCTCTACTCTATATGGACCTTCCCATCTTGATCTCAACTTGCCTGGCATGAGCCTCAGTCTAGAGTTGTAAAGGAAGACTAAGTCGCCAGGTTGGAACTCTCTCCTCTTGATGTGCTTATCATTGGTGCACAAAATTGTGATCTCCAGGTTCAAATAATCCCTGGTAATGGCTCCAAAGCTTGGTGCTCTGATCTTAATTCATAATTGTCACAACTTCGATACAACTAACCAGCAAGTGCACTGGGTCGTCCAAGTAATACCTTACGTGAGTAAGGGTCGAATCCCATGGAGATTGTTGGTATGAAGCAAGCTATGGTCACCTTGCAAATCTCAGTCAGGCGGATTTAAACATGATACTTTATTAGATTAAAATAAACAACAAAAGGGATAGAGATACTTATGTAGATTCCTTGGCAGGAATTTCAGATAAGCGAATGGAGATGCTTTTCGTTCCTTTGAACCTCTGCTTTCCTGCTATCTTCATCCAATCAGTCTCATTCCTTTCCATGGCTGGCTTTATGTGATACATCACCACTGTCAATGGCTACTTTCGGTCATCTCACGGGAAAATGATCCAATGCCCTGTCACGGCACGGCTAATCGTCTGGAGGCATCACCCTTGTCAATGGCTTCATCTTATCCTCTCAGTGAATAATATGCTCACGCACCCTGTCACGGCACGGCTATTCATCTGTCGGTTCTCGATCATGCTGGAATAGGATTTACTATCCTTTTGCGTCTGTCACTAACGCCCTGCAATCGCGAGTTAGGAGCTCGTCACAGTCATTCAATCATTGAATTCTACTCGGAATACCACAGACAAGGTTTAGACCTTCCGGATTCTCTTGAATGCCGCCATCATTCTAGCTTACGCCACGAAGATTCCGGTTAGGAGATCTAAGAGACACTCATTCTAGCTTATTTCATGTAGAACGGAAGTGTTTGTCAGGCACGCGTTCATAAGGGAGAAGGATGATGAGCGTCACACATAATCATCACCTTCATCACGTTCTTGGGTGCGAATGGATATCTTAGAAGAGAAATAAGAAGAATTGAATAGAAAACAGAAGTACTTTCATTAATCTTTGAGGAACAGCAGAGCTCCACACCTTAATCTATGGAGTGTAGAAACTCTACCGTGAAAATACATAAGTGAATGTCCAGGCATGGCCGAGATGGCCAGCCCCTCTGATCTAAGAACCAGACGTCCAAAGATGGTCAAAAAGACTAGTAAAATGTCCTATTTATAATAAACTAGTCACTAGGGTTTACATGAGTAAGTAATTGATGCATAAATCCACTTCCGGGGCCCACTTGGTGTATGTTTGGGCTGAGCCTGAGTGTTGCACGTGCAGAGGCCATTTGTGGAGTTGAACGCCAGTTTCTGTGCCAGTTTGGGCGTTCAACTCTGGCTTTGGATCCTTTTCTGGCGCTGGATGCCAGATTTGGGTAGAAGGCTGGCGTTGAACGCCAGTTTACGTCGTCAATTCTTGGCCAAAGTATGGACTATTATATATTGCTGGAAAGCCCTGGATGTCTACTTTCCAACGCAATTGGAAGCGCGCCATTTCGAGTTCTGTAGCTCCAGAAAATCCACTTTGAGTGCAGGGAGGTCAGAATCCAACAGCATCAGCAGTCCTTTTTCAACCTCTAAATCTGATTTCTGCTCAAGTCCCTCAATTTCAGCCAGAAAATACCTGAAATCACAGAAAAACACACAAACTCATAGTAAAGTCCAGAAATGTGAATTTAACATAAAAACTAATGAAAACATCCCTAAAAGTAACTAGATCCTACTAAAAACATACTAAAAATAATGCCAAAGAGCGTATAAATTATCCGCTCATCACAACACCAAACTTAAATTGTTGCTTGTCCCCAAGCAACTGAAAATCAATTAGGATAAAAAGAAGAGAATATACTATAAATTCCAAACTATCAATAAAACAGAGCTTCAATCATATGAGCGGGACTTATAGCTTTTTGCCTCTTGAATAGTTTTGGCATCTCACTTTATCCATTGAAGTTCAGAATGATTGGCATCTATAGGAACTTCAGATTTCGAATAGTGTTATTGATTCTCCTAGTTCAGTATGATGATTCTTGAACACAGCTTCTTTATGAGTCTTGGCCGTGGCCCTAAGCACTTTGTTTTCCAGTATTACCACCGGATACATAAATGCCACAGACACATAATTGGGTGAACCTTTTCAGATTGTGACTCAGCTTTGCTAAAGTCCCCAATTAGAGGTGTCCAGGGTTCTTAAGCACACTCTTTTTTTTGCTTTGGACCTTGACTTTAACCGCTCAGTCTCAAGTTTTCACTTGACACCTACACGCCACAAGCACATGGTTAGGGACAGCTTGGTTTAGCCGCTTAGACCAGGATTTTTATTCCTTTAGGCCCTCCTATCCACTGATGCTCAAAGCCTTGGGATCCTTTTCATTTGCCCTTGCCTTTTGGTTTTAAGGGTTATTGGCTTTTTCTGCTTGCTTTTTTTTTCTTTTTCTTTCTATTTTTTTTTTCGCTATTTTTTTTTTCTCTTTTTTTTCTGCAAGCTTTGTTCTTTGCTGCTTTTTCTTGCTTCAAGAATCATTTTTATGATTTTTCAGATTATCAAATAACATGTCTCCTAGTCATCATTCTTTCAAGAGCCAACATATTTAACATTCTTAAACAATAACTTCAAAAGACATATGCACTGTTCAAGCATACATTCAGAAAACAAGAAACATTGTCACCACATCAATATAATTAAACTAAGTTCAAGGATAAATTCGAAACTCATGTACTTCTTGTTCTTTTGAATTAAAACATTTTTCATTTAAGAGAGGTGATGGATTCATAGGATATTCATAACTTTAAGGCATAGTTACTAACTACTAATGATCATGTAATGAAGACACAAACATAGATAAGCACATAACATAGAAAACGAAAAACAGAAGAAATAAGAACAAGGAATGAGTCCACCTTAGTGATGTCCTTGAGCTCTTCTATGTCTCTTCCTTGTCTTTGCTGCTCCTCCTTCATTGCTTTTAGATCTTCTCTGATTTCATGAAGGATGATGGAGTGCTCTTGATGTTCCACCCTTAGTTGCTTCCAATAATTGTGTGGAAGAAAATGTATCCCCTGAGGTATCTCAGGGATCTCTTGATTTGCAGTCAAATGTTCTACCGCTGAGCTATAGACCCTTGATGGAAGCTTTTGTCTTCCCTTTCCTCTTTCTAGAGGCTTCTCTGGCCTTAGGTGCCATCAATGGTTATGGAAAAAACAAAAAAGCTATGCTTTTTACCACGCCAAACTTAGAATGTTGCTCGCCCTCGAGCAAAAGAAGAAAGAATAGAAGAATAAGAAGAAGATATGGAGGAGATGGAGGGAGATGTGTATTCGGCCATATGGGTGGGATTGGGTGGGAAAGAGATGTTGAATTTTGAAGGAAAGTGGGTGTTTGGATGTGAGTGGTAAAGAGTTAATAGGGAAGAGTGTTTATTGGGAATAGAGGATGATTGAGAAGAGAGAAGAGAGTGAGTGGAGGTAGGTGGGGATCCTGTGGGGTCCACAGATCCTGAGGTGATCCTATGAGGTCCACAGATCTTGAGGTGTCAAGGCATTTACATCCCTGCACCAATTTAGGCATGCAAAATGCCCTTGCACACAACTCTGGGCGTTCAGCGCCAGGTTGGTGCCCATTTTGGGCGTTCAACGCCCATTTGCTGCCATTTCTGGCGTTGAACGCCAGAACCATGCTTGTTCTGGGCGTTCAGCGCCAGGATGCTCCCATTCTGGGCGTTCAGCGCCAGAACTATGCTCTGTTCTGGCGTTTGAACGCCAGACAGATGCTCCTCCAGGGTGTGATTTTTCTTCTGCTGTTTTTGATTCCGTTTTCAATTTTTATTTTTATTTTGTGACTCCACATGATCATGAACCTAAGAAAACATGAAAAATAAGAATTAGATAAGCATTGGGTTGCCTCCCAACAAGCGCTTCTTTAATGTCAATAGCTTGACAGTGGGCTCTCATGGAGCCTCACAGATGTGCAGAGCTTTGTTGATACTCTCCAACACCAAACTTAGAGTTTGGATATGGGAGTTCAACACCAAACTTAGAGTTTGGTTGTGGCCTCCCAACACCAAACTTAAAGTTTGATTGTGGGGGCTCTGGTTGACTCTGCTTGGAGAGAAGCTTTTTCTGCTTCCTCTCCATGGTTGCAGAGGGAGATCCTTGAGTTTTAAACACAAGGGAGTTCTCATTCCATTGAAGGAATATTTCACCTCTGTCAACATCAATCACAGCTCTTGCTGTGGCCAGGAAAGGTCTTCCTAGGATGATGGTTCATCCTCTTCCTTTCCAGTATCCCGGACTATGAAATCAGTAGGTATGTAAAGGCCTTCAACCTTTACTAATACATCTTCTACTTGTCCATAAGCCTGTCTTCTTGAGCTGTCTGCCATCTCCAGTGAGATTTTAGCAGCTTGCACCCCATAGATTCCCAGTTTCTCTATTACAGAGAGGGGCATGAGGTTTATTCCTGAACCAAGGTCACACAGAGCCTTAAAGACCATGGTGCCTATGGTACAGGGTATTATGAACTTTCCAGGATCCTGTCTCTTCTGAGGTAATATCAGTTGATCCAGATCACTTAGTTCATTGATGAACAAGGGAAGTTCAACTTCCCAAGCATCAATGCCAAATAATTTGGCATTCAGCTTCATGATTGCACCAAGAAACTTGGCAGTTTGCTCTTCAGTGACATCCTCATTCTCTTCAGAAGAGGAATACTCATCAGAGCTCATGAAGGGCAATAAGGAGGTTCAATGGGATCTCTATGGTCTCTAGATGAGCCTCAGAGTCCTTTGGTTCTCCAGAGGGAAGCTCCTTATTGATCACTGGATGTCCCTGGAGGTCTTCCTCCTTGGGATTCACGTCCTCTCCTCTCCTCACAGGTTCGGCCAGGGCACTTATGTCAATGGCCTTGCACTCTCCTTTTGGGTTCTCTTCTGTATTACTTGGGAGAGTACTAGGAGGGATTTCAGTGATCCTTTTACTCAGCTGGCCCACTTGTGCTTCCAGATTTCTAATGGAAGACCTTATTTCATTCATGAAACTTACAGTGGCCTTAGATAGATCAGAGACTAGATTTGCTAAATTAGAAGCATTTTGTTCAGAGTTCTCTGTCTGTTGCTGAGTTGATGATGGAAAAGGCTTGCTATTGCTAAACCTGTTTCTTCCACCATTATTAAAGCCTTGTTGAGGCTTTTGATCCTTCCATGAGAAATTTGGATGATTTCTCCATGTTGAGTTATAGGTGTTTCCATAAGGTTCACCTAAGTAATTTACCTCTGCTATTGCAGGGTTCTCAGGATCATAAGCTTCTTCTTCAGAAGATGCCTCTTGAGTACTGTTGGATGCAGCTTGCATTCCATACAGACTCTGAGAAATCATATTGACTTGTTGAGTCAATATTTTATTCTGAGCCAATATGGCATTCAGAGTATCAACCTCAAGAACTCCCTTCTTCATAGGCGTCCCATTACTCACAGGATTCCTTTCAGAAGTGTACATGAACTGGTTATTAGCAACCATGTCAATGAGTTCTTGAGCTTCTGCAGGCGTTTTCTTTAGGTGAATGGATCCACCTGCAGAAGTATCCAATGACATCTTAGATAACTCAGACAGACCATCATAGAATATATCCAGGATGGTCCATTCTGAAAGCATGTCAGAAGGACACTTTTTGGTCAACTGTTTGTATCTTTCCCAAGCTTCATAGAGGGATTCACCTTCTTTCTGTCTGAAGGTTTGAACATCAGCTCTAAGCTTGCTCAGCTTTTGAGGAGGAAAGTACTTGGCTAAGAAAGCCGTGACCAGCTTATCCCAACAGTTCAGGCTGTCTTTAGGTTGAGAATCCAACCATAATCTAGCTCTGTCTCTTACAGCAAAAGGGAAAAGCATGAGCCTGTAGACTTCAGGATCTATTCCATTAGTCTTAACAGTATCACATATCTGCAAGAATTCAGTTAAGAACTGAAAAGGATCTTCAGATGGAAGTCCATGAAACTTGCAGTTCTGCTGCATTAGAGAAACTAATTGAGGTTTAAGCTCAAAGTTGTTTGCTCCAATGGCAGGAATGGAGATGCTTCTTCCATGTAAATTGGAATTAGGTGCAGTAAAGTCACCAAGCATCTTCCTTACATTATTATTATTTTCGGCTGCCATCTCCTCTGCCTGTTCAAAAATTTCTGAAAGGTTATCTCTGGATTGTTGTATTTTAGCTTCTCTTAATTTTTTCTTCAGAGTCCTTTCAGGTTCTGGATCTGCTTCCACAAGAATGTTCTTATCCTTGCTCCTGCTCATATGACAAGGAAGAATGGCCAGAAAAATGATAATAATAATAGAGATCCTTTATACCACAGTATAGGGATCCCTTTGTGAGTGGAAGAGAAGGGGGAGACAAAGAATGTGATGTAAAGGAAGAAGTGCAACTGTACGAATGGAAGAGATGTGAGATGAGATGTTAGGATATGAATGAATAAATAGAATAGGATGAGAGAGAGAGAGGGAATTTTCGAAAATTATTTTTGAAAAGGAGTTAGTGATTTTTGAAAATTGGTTTTTGAAAATGTGTTAGTAATTTTCGAAAATTAAGATTTAAAAATTAAAATAATTAATAAATTAAAAAGAAATTTTGAAAAAAGGGGGGAAATATTTTCGAAAAATGAGAGAGAGAGAGTTAGTTTTGAAAAAGTTAAGAAACAAACAAAAAGTTAGTTAGTTAGTTGAAACAAATTTTGAAAAGATAAGAAGTTAGGAAGTTAGAAAAGATATTTTGAAAAGATATTTTTGAAAAAGATAAGATAAGAAGATATTTTTGAAAAGATATGATAGAAATTAGTTTTTGAAAAAGATTTGATTTTTAAAATTTCAATTAATGACTTGATTCATAAGAAATCACAAGATATGATTCTAGAACTTAAAGTTTGAATCTTTCTTAACAAGCAAGTAACAAACTTCAAATTTTTGAATCAAAACATTAATTGATTATGTTATTTTCGAAAATTTGTGATAAAAATAAGAAAAATATTTTTGAAAAATATTTTTGAAATTTTCGAAAATAACTAATAATTTTGAAAAAGATTTGATTTTTGAAAAAGATTTTGAAAAAGATAAGATTCTCAAATTGAAAATTTGATTTGACTCATGAGAAACAATTTGATTTTAAAATTTTTTGAAAAAGTCAACTCAAATTTTCGAATTTGATGAGAGAAAAAAGGAAAGATATTTTTTTGATTTTTGAATTTTTATGATGCAAGAGAGAAAAACACTAAAAAGATGCAATGCATGAAATTTTTAGATCAAAACATGTGATGCATGCAAGAATGCTATGAATGTCAAGATGAACACCAAGAACGCTATGAAGAACATGATGAACATCAAGAACATATTTTTGAAAAATTTTTAATGCAAAGAAAACATGCAGGACACCAAACTTAGAATTCTTTAATGCTTAGACATTAAGAATTCAAGAATGCATATGATAAACATGAAAAGACACAAAACAAAAAATCATCAAGATCAAACAAGAAGACTTACCAAGAACAACTTGAAGATCATGAAGAACACTATGAATGCATGATATTTTCGAAAAATGCTAGATGCATATGCATGTGACACCAAACTTATAATATGACTCAAGACTCAAACAAGAAACAGAAAATATTTTTGATTTTTTTGATTTTCAAATTTTTTTTGGATTTTTATTTTAATTTTTTCGAAAATTAAAAGGAAAAATAAGGATTCCAAAATTTTTAATATGAATTCCAGGAATCTTGCCATGTTAGTCTAAAGCTTCAGTCCAGGAATTAGACATGGCTCACTAGCCAGCCAAGCTTTCAAAGAAAGCTCCAGTCCAAAACACTAGACATGGCCAATGGCCAGCCAAGCTTCAGCAGATATGGATACTTTTCATGTATAGAACAACTAAGTGTGTGAGAATCTCTTCATTTGTGATGGTAAGTTGAAACCCCAGTCCAAAAATTAGACATGGCTTTACAGCCAGCCAGGCTTCACATGTAATTCAGACATGACACGCCTGACATACTCATTCCCAAAGGAATAGGACATGGCTTTACAGCCAGCCAGGCTTCAACATGCTTCATGAAACACTAGAATTCATTCTTAAAAATTTTGAATAAAAATTTTTGAAAACATTTTTTTTTTCGAAAACATGTGAGAAAATTTTAGAAATATTTTTTTGAAAAATTTTTGAAAATAAAATAAAAAGAAAATTACCTAATCTGAGCAACAAGATGAACCGTCAGTTGTCCAAACTCGAACAATCCCCGGCAACGGCGCCAAAAACTTGGTGCACAAAATTGTGATCTCCAGGTTCAAATAATCCCTGGTAATGGCTCCAAAGCTTGGTGCTCTGATCTTAATTCATAATTGTCACAACTTCGATACAACTAACCAGCAAGTGCACTGGGTCGTCCAAGTAATACCTTACGTGAGTAAGGGTCGAATCCCACGGAGATTGTTGGTATGAAGCAAGCTATGGTCACCTTGCAAATCTCAGTCAGGCGGATTTAAACATGATACTTTATTAGATTAAAATAAACAACAAAAGGGATAGAGATACTTATGTAGATTCCTTGGCAGGAATTTCAGATAAGCGAATGGAGATGCTTTTCGTTCCTCTGAACCTCTGCTTTCCTGCTATCTTCATCCAATCAGTCTCATTCCTTTCCATGGCTGGCTTTATGTGATACATCACCACTGTCAATGGCTACTTTCGGTCATCTCACGGGAAAATGATCCAATGCCCTGTCACGGCACGGCTAATCGTCTGGAGGCATCACCCTTGTCAATGGCTTCATCTTATCCTCTCAGTGAATAATATGCTCACGCACCCTGTCACGGCACGGCTATTCATCTGTCGGTTCTCGATCATGCTGGAATAAGATTTACTATCCTTTTGCGTCTGTCACTAACGCCCTGCAATCGCGAGTTAGGAGCTCGTCACAGTCATTCAATCATTGAATCCTACTCGGAATACCACAGACAAGGTTTAGACCTTCCGGATTCTCTTGAATGCCGCCATCATTCTAGCTTACGCCACGAAGATTCCGGTTAGGAGATCTAAGAGACACTCATTCTAGCTTATTTCATGTAGAACGGAAGTGTTTGTCAGGCACGCGTTCATAAGGGAGAAGGATGATGAGCGTCACACATAATCATCACCTTCATCACGTTCTTGGGTGCGAATGGATATCTTAGAAGAGAAATAAGAAGAATTGAATAGAAAACAGAAGTACTTTCATTAATCTTTGAGGAACAGCAGAGCTCCACACCTTAATCTATGGAGTGTAGAAACTCTACCGTGAAAATACATAAGTGAATGTCCAGGCATGGCCGAGATGGCCAGCCCCTCTGATCTAAGAACCAGACGTCCAAAGATGGTCAAAAAGACTAGTAAAAGGTCCTATTTATAATAAACTAGTCACTAGGGTTTACATGAGTAAGTAATTGATGCATAAATCCACTTCCGGGGCCCACTTGGTGTATGTTTGGGCTGATCCTGAGTGTTGCACGTGCAGAGGCCATTTGTGGAGTTGAACGCCAGTTTCTGTGCCAGTTTGGGCGTTCAACTCTGGCTTTGGATCCTTTTCTGGCGCTGGACGCCAGATTTGGGTAGAAGGCTGGCGTTGAACGCCAGTTTACGTCGTCAATTCTTGGCCAAAGTATGGACTATTATATATTTCTGGAAAGCCCTGGATGTCTACTTTCCAACGCAATTAGAAGCGCGCCATTTCGAGTTCTGTAGCTCCAGAAAATCCACTTTGAGTGCAGAGAGGTCAGAATCCAACAGCATCAGCAGTCCTTTTTCAACCTCTGAATCTGATTTCTGCTCAAGTCCCTCAATTTCAGCCAGAAAATACCTGAAATCACAGAAAAACACACAAACTCATAGTAAAGTCCAGAAATGTGAATTTAACATAAAAACTAATGAAAACATCCCTAAAAGTAACTAGATCCTACTAAAAACATACTAAAAATAATGCCAAAGAGCGTATAAATTATCCGTTCATCAATCATGCACAACCTTCATCTTTTCCTTGTACAGCCTTGAGTTCTCATAAGCTTCTAGGCAAAGGCTTTCTAATTCTTGCAGTTGCAACTTCCTTTCAGCTCCGGCCTTCTCAAATCCCATGTTGCACTCCTTCACTGCCCAAAAGGCTTTGTGCTCTACCTCAACTGGGAGGTGATAGGCCTTTCCATAAACTAAGCGGAAGGGACTCATCCCAATGGGAGTCTTGAATGCTGTTCTGTATGCTCAGAGTGCATCTTGTAGCCTGGTACTCCAGTCTCTTCTATAAGGTTTGACTATCTTTTGTAATATACGCTTTATTTCTCTGTTAGACACCTTAGCTTGCCCATTAGTCTGGGGATGGTAGGCTGTTGCTACTTTATGAATTATCCCATGCTTTTTCAGTAATCCTGTTAGTCTCCTGTTATAAAAGTGGGTGCCTTGATCGCTCACGATTGCTCGTGGTGATCCAAAGCGACAAATAATATGGTTTCTAACAAAGGAAACAATAGTGTTAGCATCATCAGTGCGGGTAGGAATTGCTTCTACCCATTTAGAAACATAATCTACAGCTAACAATATATAAAAATAACCATTAGAATTTGGAAATGGACCCATGAAGTCAATGCCCAAACATACAAAATTTCACAGAAAAGCATAATCTGTTGAGGCATCTCATCCCTCTTGGATATATTACCAAACCTTTGGCAAGGGGAACAGGATTTACAAAATTCAGCAGCGTCTTTAAAAAGAGTAGGTCACCAGAATCCACAGTCTAGAATTTTTCTAGCTGTTCTTTGAGGGCCAAAATGTCCTCCACTCTCAGATGAGTGGCAAGCCTCTAAAATCGACTGGAATTCTGATTGAGGCACACACCGTCTAATTACCTGGTTAGCGCCACACCTCCATAAATACGGATCATCCCATATATAATATTTGGACTCGCTTTTCAGCTTGTCTCGTTGATGCTTGGTAAAATTTGGAGAAAAAGTGTGGCTAACTAGATAATTAGCTACAGGTGCATACCAAGGGACTACTTCAGATACTGCTTCCAGGTTATCAAATGGGAAATTATCATCTATAGGAGTGGAGTCATCCCTAATGTGCTCAAGGCGACTCAAGTGGTCTGTCACTAGATTCTGGTTACCACTCCTATCTTTTATTTCTAAATCAAATTCTTGTAGTAGCAGTATCCAACGTATTAGCCTTGGTTTGGATTCCTTTTTAGCCAATAAATATTTTAGAGCTGCATGGTCTGAGTACACTACTACTTTAGCACCAAGTAAATAGGCTCGGAATTTATCCAAAGCAAAAACAATAGCAAGAAGCTCTTTTTCAGTAGTAGTGTAATTAGACTGAGCAGCGTCTAAAGTCTTAGACGCATAAGCAATTACAAAAGGATCCTTACCTTCACGCTGAGCCAGCGCCGCTCCTACTGCATGGTTGGAGGCCTCACACATAATCTTAAAAGGCTGGCTCCAATCTGGTCCTCTCACAATTGGAGCTTGAGTCAGGGCGGTCTTCAACTTATCAAACGCTTGCGTGTAATCCTCACTGAACTCGAACTCAATATCTTTCTGCAGTAATCTGGATAAAGGCAATGCGACCTTACTGAAGTCCTTAATAAATCTCCTGTAAAAACCTGCATGGCCAAGGAACGAACGAACTTTCCTCACGGAGGAGGGGTAAGGTAAACTAGAAATAACATCCACCTTTGCTGGGTCTACAGAAATGCCAGTATTAGACACAACATGTCGTAGTACAGTCCCTTGTTTGACCATAAAGTGACATTTTTCAAAATTTAATACAAGGTTCGTACTAACACATCTATCTAACACTCTAGATAAACTATCCAAGCAAAGGCTAAATGAATCACCATAAATGCTAAAATCATCCATAAAAACCTCCATACAGTTCTCAATAAGGTCAGAGAAAAGACTCATCATGCACCTTTGGAAAGTAGCTGGTGCATTGCATAAGCCAAAGGGCATTCTCTTATAAGCATAAGTTCCAAAAGGACATGTAAAAGTAGTCTTTTCCTGATCTTCAGGAGCTATATGAATTTGAAAATAGCCTGTATAACCATCTAAAAAGCAATAATGGGATTTACCTGACAGGCGATCAAGCATCTGATCAATGAATGGCAAGGGGTAATGATCCTTGCGAGTGGCTTGGTTGAGATGCCTATAGTCAATGCAAACTCTCCATGAATTCTGTACTCTAGTTGTCAGAAGCTCTCCATGCTCATTTCTCACTGTTGTGATTCCAGACTTCTTGGGCACCACTTGTACTGGACTGACCTATTCGCTATCTGAGATGGGGTAAATTATATCTACTTCAAGTAGCCTGGTCACTTCTTTCTTGACAACTTCTAAGATGGTGGGATTCAATCTTCTTTGAGGTTGACGGACAGGCTTTGCTCCCTCTTCTAAGAATATTCTGTGCTCACAAACCTGAGGGTTGATGCCTACTATATCTGCTAGGCTCCATCCAATTGCTTTCTTGTGTTTTCTCAGCATACTGAGTAGCTGTTCTTCTCGCTGAGAAGTGAGTTCCCTTGCAATGATAACTGAAAACTTCTGCTTGTCTTCAAGGTGAACATACTTGAGGTGTGGAGGGGGGGCTTTAATTCTAATTTCTGCTCATAGCCAGGCTCTGGATCATCCGGAGCTGGTGATAATGGCAAAGTGCTCTCATTGTCTTCAGAAAGTGTCCCCACACTTGGACCTTACCCTATATACTTCTCTTCTAATTCTTCCTGGTGAACTTCAGCTACAGTTTCATCAATAATGTCGCACTGGAATATGGAGTGATCTTCTGGAGGATGCTTCATAGCTTCATCCAGGTTGAAGCTCATTGTTCTGCCATCTACCTCAAAAGAATAGGTTCCCGAAAAGGCATCCAGCTTGAACTTCGAAGTCTTCAAAAATGGTCTTCCAAGCAGGATTGACAAAGGCTTTCCTGAGTCATTTTGGGGCATCTCCAAGATATAGAAGTCAATGGGAAACGTGAGCCCCTTAATGCTCACTAACACATCTTCAGTAATTCCAGCCACTGTAATAATGCTTTTATCTGCTAACACAAAACGAGCTGCCGACCTTTTTAAGGGAGGGAGCCTTAAAGCATTATATATAGACAAGGGCATAATACTCACGCACGCTCCTAAATCACACATACAGTCAGAAAATATCACTGACAAACCCCATTTGTAGGATTTATCTTGTATTGATTTTTGGGGATTTTATCACCTTTTACCCATATTTATTCAAGAAATAGCATGGTTTTGTATATTCTCCTTTAATTGTGCTTGAATGTGAAAACATGCTTTTTAGGACTCAAAATAGCTAAATTTAATTCACCTTGATTCTATTAGATGCCTTGATATGTTTGTTAAGTGATTTAAGGTTTAGGAGGCAAAGATTGGATCAAGGGAATGAAGAAAGAAAGCATGAAAAGTTGGAGAACTCATGAAGAAATGAAAGAACCGGAAAGCTGTCAAGCCGACCTCTTTGCACTTAAACGACCATAACTTGAGCTACAGAGGTCCAATTGATGCGGTTCCAGTTGGGTTGGAAAGCTAACATCCGGGGCTTCGAAACGATATAAGATTTGCCATAGTTGCATCGCGTATAGGGGCGCGCACGCGCACGGTACGCGGACGCGCCGATGGTGGCACATGACCCACTTAATGCAAACGTGGCCAGCGATTTTAGAAGCCTTGTGGGCCCAATCCAACTCATTTCTGATGCTATTTAAGCCAAGGATTGAAAGGGAATCAACATACTTTTACATACTTTCATACTTTAGAAGTTAGTTACCATTAGTTTAGTTTTAGTTTAGTTTAGTTTTGAGAATTAGTTCTAGAGAGAGAAGCTCTCACTTCTCTCTAGAATTAGGATTAGGTTTAGTTCAATAACCTTAGATCTAGATTTTAATTCATGCTTTCATCTCCTTCTACCTTTCAATTCCTTGTTGTTACATTCATTCTTCTTCTATTCTTTTGTTGTAATTTCCTTTATGTTATTCTTATGTTTTGTTGTAGATCTACTTTTGCTCCTTCTATTTTCTTTCAATTTAATTAGAGGTAATTCATAATAATTGTGTTCCTTTTGATTGTTGTTATTAATTCATTGCCATAATTGTTGTTAGATTCTATTTTTGTTATCAATTTACTTTGCTTTTCTTTTATGCCTTCCAAGTGTTTGATGAAATGCTTGGTTGGATTTTAGTATAGATTTTGTTCCTCTTGGCTATGGTAGAGTAATTAGTGACGCTTGAGTTATCTAATGTCTTTGTTGATTGATAATTAGAAGTTGCTAATTGATTTAGATACCACTAAAGCTAGTCTTTCCCTTGGGAGTTGGCTAGGACTTGTGGAATCAAGTTGATTCATCCACTTGACTTTTCTCCATTATTAGAGGTTAACTAAGTGGTAGCAATGGACAATTGTGGTCACAATTGAGGAGGATAACTAGGATAGGACTTCTAATTCTCACAACCTTGCCAAGTGCTTTTTAGTTGTTAGTTTATTTTCATTGTCATTTACATTTCATGTCTCTTATCCCAAAACCCCAAAATACAATCCATAACCAATAACAAGACACTTCATTGTAATTCCTAGGGAGAACGACCCGAGGTTTAAATACTTCGGTTTATAGAATTTAGGGGTTTGTTACTTGTGACAAACAAATTTTTGTATGAAAGGATTATTGTTGGTTTAGAAGCTATACTTTACAACGAGATTTTATTAGTGAATTTCTAAACCGTCAAAAATCCAATCATCAAAATGGCGCCGTTGCCGGGGATTTGCAATGGTGTTATGTTATTGGTTATTGTATATATGTGAATATTGTGAATATGTTTGCCTTTTGCTTCTTTGTTAGTTCTTACTAGTTTTTAGGATTTAATTTTCTTGCTTCTTATTTGATTTTATTTTTATTTTCTCTTGCTATCATGAATTCTCACTTTGGCTATGAGTGTGATTACAACTATGTTGTAGGTAATGGGGGCTACAATGAAGATGTGTATCAAGAATGGGATAACCAAAGGTGGGAAGAGCCACATGCACATGATCAATCTTCATGGCAACAACCTCCACTAATACACTATGAAGAAGAGCCATTCTTTGATGCATATCAATCTAATGGCTATGGTGAACTCCCTTGTGACTTTCAAGAACCACCACCATATGCCTATGAGCCATACCCTCAACATAACCCTCAACCATACTCAAAAGCCACTTTTCACCAACCACCTTCATATGACCCCCATCCATATCCACCATTACAACAACCGTATGAGCCATATGAACCACATATAGAGCCACCACCATCTCAACATCACCACTTCCAAGAGCCACCCCCTCCATGTTATTACCAAGATGAACCACCTCAATTGTATGAAAATTTTCAACCACAAATGTATGAAAATTTTCAACCACAAGATGAATACCACTTTCCACCACAACCTCCCATGGAAGAATATTCATGTCCATCAATCCAAGAGCCATATGATCCTAATCATATTATCCAAGAGGAACAAGAGTCAAGGGATCATCTCAAGGAAACATTGGATCAACTTCAAGCAACCATGGAGCGTGTTGTGCAACAAGTGGAAAGAGTGGAAATTATTGAACCACCACAACTCTACCAAGAAGAACCACCTTCCTACTATGAACCCTTCCCCCAAATTGATGAACCCTTCCATCCACCCCAACCTCCAATGGATGACATCCTTGATGTTCTTGTTCAAGGACAAGAGGAAATGAAAAGGGATGTGCAACAATTCACGGCCGCCTTGGATGAGGTGGTAAACCGGTTAGCATCCCAATGCTTGAACTCTCAAGGAACTCCCATGGCTACATGTGGGGAATCAAATGAAGAGCATAACATAAAAGAGAGATTGGTGGAGAATGAGGGAAGTTGCTTTGTATTGGAACAATTGGAGGAAGCTATGATTATTGAAGAAAGGGAAGAATTGGTTGAAGACTTAGGAGATGCGGAGCCTCCATGGGAATCTAGAATTGAAGAAAACCCCTCCAAGATGATTGAAATTGATGCTAGGAAGGAAAGTGCACACCTTCCAAGACATATTCCATATGAAGATTTGGATGGGATAGAGCAAGAAGTGAGTTCCCTTGGTGATGAAGATCAAGCATCCAACCTTAGTGGTGAAGAATCCTTTGAGCATGAAGAACCTTCTCCCAACAAGATGGAAAGCAATGTGGAGGTAAATTTTTCTTACCCTCCCATTCATGACTTGAGTAGGAGAAAAGGTTTATATAAAATTGTTGAACAAAGGATTATAATTGAGAAGTCTTGTGAAGAGGTGGAAATCCTTAGAAAAAGGAGGATGGGAATTGAATACGCTTTATCAAAACTCTTGGAGTTGTCTTTGCCTAGGTTGCCATCTACTCCTTCATTTGAGTGGGTGAAATTTATTTCTATTAGCTTTATTATCCCACTTGAATATGGTTTGCTTGAAACGGATGGCCAACTTAGGGAGCTTTGTGGGATGAAGCGTAAACGAAAAAGGTTTTGTGGTTGGCGTTGCAAATCAAGGCTCATTATGGTTGATGCATCAAACATGAGATATAAAGGTTGGAGTAGTGCTCAAATAGATGGGTCTAGGAGGATTGTTGGCCACTATATAGAGAATTCACCTTACTCACCACCCGGTTGGACTAATAATGATGATCAACCTCAAGACGGGTATGAAAACAAAGTGTGGGATCCCGGATTACAAGAAGAGGATCAACTTTGGGAGCCCCAAGCTTGTGAAGAACTCCATCAAGACTTGGCTCAATCCATGAAGAATCTTGGGGCACAATGGAGAACCAAGCATTGGTGGGAGTTCCAAGATGAATACAAGCACAAGCCACCTTGATGAGGAGCTCCCCATAAGTCCAACTTAAGGACAATAAACAAAAGTGCTAGGTGGGAGACAACCCACCATGGTAAAATCCTTTCATTTTCTCTTTTGTATATATTGGTAGAATTAGCTTAATTTCATGTTTTGTTTAGTTAGTTGAGTATGTTTGGTAGTATTAAGTATGTTAAATAAGGTTTTATGGTGTTTTGGTAGTTGTTTGGAGGTTTGGAATGCTTGGATTGGTGCAAAAACATAGAAAATTTTTTTTGAAAAACAGAGCACCATCCACGCGTACGCGTACATGGCGCGTACGCGCACTTACAGCATTTCCGACCATCCACGCGCGCGCGCCATGCGTGCGTACGCATGGATTGAGAAGTTCCAACCTCCATACATTTTCCAGAGAGTTGTGCCTGCGCCGCGCCAACGTTGTGCCTTTCGCACAAACCAACTCGCGCGTACGCGCACATGACGCGTACGCGCCACTCTCGAAATAAGCCAACGACACGCGCGCGCCATGCGTGCGTGCGCGTGGATGCCCTTTCTTCCATCCATTTCTTTTCTTCTCCTCCTTCCATTTCCCCTTTTTTCCTTTCTTCTTCCCTCCTCCTACCCCTCATCCAACACTTCCAAACACCATTGACAACCATTTATTTTAGTTAACAAATTAGTTAGTTAGTTAGTTGATTAGTTAGTTTTAGTTTAGTTTTCATTTTATTTTCTCTCGTTTCATCATAAGTGTTGGAGTATTGCCTTTGTTTACTGGTGGACGAAATTGTGATCCTCAAAGTTAGTCTCTTTGTATTTGTATGAAATCAAAAATACCCCAAAGAGATCATGGTGTAATGAATTGGGATCTTAATAATCCCTGGTAATGGCACGTGTGATCACAACTCCGTTCAACTAACCAGCAAGTGTACTGGGTCGTCCAAGTAATAAACCTTACGTGAGTAAGGGTCGAATCCACAGAGATTGTTGGTATGAAGCAAGCTATGGTCACCTTGTAAATCTCAGTCAGGCGGATTTAAACATGATACTTGATTAGATTAAAATAAACAATAAAAGAATAGGGATAGAGATACTTATGTAGATTCATTGGCAGGGATTTCAGATAAGCGAATGGAGATGCTTTTCGTTCCTCTGAACCTCTGCTTTCCTGCTATCTTCATCCAATCAGTCTTACTCCTTTCCATGGCTGGCTGTATGCAAGGGCATCACCGTTGTCAGTGGCTACATCCCCTCCTCTCAGTGAATCATATGCTCACGCACCCTGTCACGGCACGGTTATTCATCTGTCGGTTCTCGATCATGCTGGAATAGGATTCACCCTCCTTTTGCGTCTGTCACTAACGCCCAGCACTCGCGAGTTTGAAGCTCGTCACAGTCATTCAATCATTGAATCCTACTCAGAATACCACAGACAAGGTTTAGACCTTCCGGATTCTCTTGAATGCCGCCATCATTCTAGCTTTCGCCACGAAGATTCTGGTTAGGAGATCTAAGAGATACTCATTCTAGCTTAATTCATGTAGAACAGAAGTGTTTGTCAGGCACGTATTCATAAGGGGGAAGGATGATGAGCGTCACACATAATCATCACCTTCATCACGTTCTTGGGTGCGAATGGATATCTTAGAAGCGAAATAAGAAGAATTGAATAGAAAACAGTAGTACTTGCATTAATTTTTGAGGAACAGCAGAGCTCCACACCTTAATCTATGGAGTGTAGAAACTCTACCGTTGAAAATACACAAGTGAAAGGTCCGAGCATGGCCGTGTGGCCAGCCCCCATGGTCTAAGAACAATGCGTTCAAAGATGTCAAATACAATAGTAAGAGGTCCTATTTATAATAAACTAGCTACTAGGGTTTACATGAGTAAGTAATTGATGTACAAATCCACTTCCGGGGCCCACTTGGTGCGTGCTTGGGCTTGGGCTTGAGTGTTACACGTGCAGAGGCCATTTGTGGAGTTGAACGCCAGTTTCTGTGCCAGTTTGGGCGTTCAACTCTGGTTTTGGATCCTTTTCTGGCGCTGGACGCCAGATTTGGGCAGAAGGCTGGCGTTGAACGCCAGTTTACATCGTCAATTCTTGGCCAAAGTATGGACTATTATATATTGCTGGAAAGCCCTGGATGTCTACTTTCCAACGTAATTAGAAGCGCGCCATTTCGAGTTCTGTAGCTCCAGAAAATCCACTTTGAGTGCAGGGAGGTCAGAATCCAACAGCATCAGCAGTCCTTTTTCAACCTCTGAATCTGATTTCTGCTCAAGTCCCTCAATTTCAGCCAGAAAATACCTGAAATCACAGAAAAACACACAAACTCATAGTAAAGTCCAGAAATGTGAATTTAACACAAAATCTATTAAAAACATCCCTAAAAGTAACTAGATCCTACTAAAAACATACTAAAAACAATGTCAAAAAGCGTATAAATTATCCGCTCATCACAACACCAAACTTAAATTGTTGCTTGTCCTCAAGCAACTAAAAATCAAAATAGGATAAAAAGAATAGAATATACTATAAATTCCAAACTATCAATGAAACAGAGCTTCAATCATATGAGCGGGACTTATAGCTTTTTGCCTCTTGAATAGTTTTGGCATCTCACTTTATCCATTGAGGTTCAGAATGATTGGCATCTATAGGAACTCAGATTTCAGATAGTGTTATTGACTCTCCTAGTTCAGTATGATGATTATTGAACACAGCTTCTTTATGAGTCTTGGCCGTGGCCCTAAGCACTTTGTTTTCCAGTATTACCACCGGATACATAAATGCCACAGACACATAATTGGGTGAACCTTTTCAGATTGTGACTCAGCTTTGCTTAGAGTCCCCAATTAGAGGTGTCCAGGGTTCTTAAGCACACTCTTTGTTTTTGCTTTGGACCTTGACTTTAACCGCTCAGTCTCAAGTTTTCACTTGACACCTACACGCCACAAGCACATGGTTAGGGACAGCTTGGTTTAGCCGCTTAGACCAGGATTTTATTCCTTTAGGCCCTCCTATCCACTGATGCTCAAAGCCTTGGGATCCTTTTTAGTTGCCCTTGCCTTTTGGTTTTAAGGGTTATTGGCTTTTTCTGCTTGCTTTTTCTTTTTCTTTCTATTTTTTTTCGCCTATTTTTTTTTTTTCTGCAAGCTTTGTTCTTTGCTGCTTTTTCTTGCTTCAAGAATCATTTTTATGATTTTTCAGATTATCAAATAACATGTCTCCTAGTCATCATTCTTTCAAGAGCCAACATATTTAACATTCTTAAACAACAACTTCAAAAGACATATGCACTGTTCAAGCATTCATTCAGAAAACAAGAAGCATTGTCACCACATCAATATAATTAAGCTAAGTTCAAGGATAAATTCGAAACTCATGTACTTCTTGTTCTTTTGAATTTAAAACATTTTTCATTTAAGAGAAGTGATGGATTCATAGGACATTTATAACTTTAAGACAAAGTTACTAACTACTAATGATCATGTAATGAAGACACAAACACAGATAAGCACATAACATATAAAACAAAAAAACAGAGAAAGTAAGAACAAGGAATGAGTCCACCTTAGTGATGTCCTTGAGCTCTTCTATGTCTCTTCCTTGTCTTTGCTGCTCCTCCTTCATTGCTTTTAGATCTTCTCTGATTTCATGAAGGATGATGGAGTGCTCTTGATGTTCCACCCTTAGTTGCTTCCAATAATTGTGTGGAGAAAAATGTATCCCCTGAGGTATCTCAGGGATCTCTTGATTTGCAGTCAAATGTTCTACCACTGAGCTATAGATCCTTTACATAATTGTTTTACCACACCAAACTTAGAATGTTGCTCGCCCTCGAGCAAAAGAAGAAGGGATAGATGAAGAAGAAGATGTGGAAATAAAAACTAGGATTATGAGGAGGTAAGGTGGGGATCCTGTGGGGTCCACAGATCCTGAGATGATCCTGTGGTGTCCACAGATCCTGAGGTGTCAAGGCATTTACATCCCTGCACCAATTTAGGCATGCAAAATGCCCTTGCACACAACTCTGGGCGTTCAGCGCCAGGTTGGTGCCCATTTTGGGCGTTCAACGCCCCTTTGCTGCCATTTCTGGCGTTGAACACCAGAACCATGCTTGTTCTGGGCGTTCAGCGCCAGGATGCTCCCATTCTGGGTGTTCAGCGCCAAAACTATGCTCTGTTCTGGCGTTTGAACGCCAGACAGATGCTCCTCCAGGGTGTGATTTTTGTTCTGCTGTTTTTGATTCCGTTTTCAATTTTTATTTTTATTTTGTGACTCCACATGATCATGAACCTAAGAAAACATGAAAAATAAGAATTAGATAAGCATTGGGTTGCCTCCCAACAAGCGCTTCTTTAATGTCAATAGCTTGACAGTGGGCTCTCATGGAGCCTCACAGATGTGCAGAGCTTTGTTGATACTCTCCAACACCAAACTTAGAGTTTGGATATGGGAGTTCAACACCAAACTTAGAGTTTGGTTGTGGCCTCCCAACACCAAACTTAGAGTTTGACTGTGGGGGCTCTAGTTGACTCTGCTGGGAGAGAAGCTTTTCCTGCTTCCTCTCCATGGTTGCAGAGGGAGATCCTTGAGTTTTGAATACAAGGGAGTTCTTATTCCATTGAAGGACTATTTCACCTCTGTCAACATCAATCACAGCTCTTGCTGTGGCCAGGAAAGGTCTTCCTAGGATGATGGATTCATCCTCTTCCTTTCCAGTATCCAGGACTATGAAATCAGCAGGGATGTAAAGGCCCTCAACTTTTACCAATACATCTTCTACGTGTCCATAAGCCTGTCTTCTTGAGCTGTCTGCCATCTCTAGTGAGATTTTAGCAGCTTGCACCCCATAGATTCCCAGTTTCTCTATTACAGAGAGGGGCATGAGGTTTATACCTGAACCAAGGTCACACAGAGCTTTAAAGATCATGGTGCCTATGGTACAAGGTAATATGAACTTTCCAGGATCCTGTCTCTTCTGAGGCAATGTCAGTTGATCCAAATCACTTAGTTCATTGATGAACAAGGGAGGTTCAACTTCCCAAGCATCAATGCCAAACAATTTGGCATTCAGCTTCATGATTGCACCAAGAAAACTTGGCAGTTTGCTCTTCAGTAACATCCTCATTCTCTTCAGAAGAAGAATACTCATCAGAGCTCATGAAGGGCATAAGGAGGTTCAATGGAATCTCTATGGTCTCTAGATGAGCCTCAGAGTCCTTTGGTTCCCCAGAGGGAAGCTCCTTATTGGTCACTGGACGTCCCAGGAGGTCTTCCTCCTTGGGATTCACGTCCTCTCCTCTCCTCACAGGTTCGGCCAGGGCACTTATGTCAATGGCCTTGCACTCTCCTTTTGGGTTCTCTTCTGTATTGCTTGGGAGAGTACTAGGAGGGATTTCAGTGATCCTTTTACTCAGCTGGCCCACTTGTGCTTCCAGATTTCTAATGGAAGACCTTGTTTCATTCATGAAACTTACAGTGGCCTTAGATAGATCAGAGACTAGATTTGCTAAATTAGAAGCATTTTGTTCAGAGTTCTCTGTCTGTTGCTGAGTTGATGATGGAAAAGGTTTGCTATTGCTAAACCTGTTTCTTCCACCATTATTAAAGCCTTGTTGGGGCTTTTTTGATCCTTCCATGAGAAATTTGGATGATTTCTCCATGTTGAGTTATAGGTGTTTCCATAAGGTTCACCTAAGTAATTTACCTCTGCTATTGCAGGGTTCTCAGGATCATAGGCTTCTTCTTCAGAAGATGCCTCTTGAGTACTGTTGGATGCAGCTTGCATTCCATGCAGACTCTGAGAGATCATATTGACTTGCTGAGTCAATATTTTATTCTGAGCCAATATGGCATTCAGAGTATCAACTTCAAGAACTCCCTTCTTCATAGGCGTCCCATTGATTACAGGATTCCTTTCAGAAGTGTACATGAACTGGTTATTAGCAACCATGTCAATGAGTTCTTGAGCTTCTGCAGGCGTTTTCTTTAGGTGAATGGATCCACCTGCAGAAGTGTCCAGTGACATCTTTGATAGCTCAGATAAACCATCATAGAATATATCCAGGATGGTCCATTCTGAAAGCATGTCAGAAGGACACTTTTTGGTCAACTGTTTGTATCTTTCCCAAGCTTCATAGAGGGATTCACCTTCTTTCTGTCTAAAGGTTTGAACATCAGCTCTAAGCTTGCTCAGCTTTTGAGGAGGAAAGTACTTGGCTAAGAAAGCCGTGACCAGCTTATCCCAAGAGTTCAGGCTGTCTTTGGGTTGAGAATCCAACCATAATCTAGCTCTGTCTCTTACAGCAAAAGGGAAAAGCATGAGCCTGTAGACTTCAGGATCTATTCCATTAGTCTTAACAGTATCACATATCTGCAAGAATTCAGTTAAGAACTGAAAAGGATCTTCAGATGGAAGTCCATGAAACTTGCAGTTCTGCTGCATCAGAGAAACTAATTGAGGTTTCAGCTCAAAGTTGTTTGCTCCAATGGCAGGAATGGAGATGCTTCTTCCATGTAAATTGGAATTAGGTGCAGTAAAGTCACCAAGCATCCTCCTTTCATTATTATTATTTTCGGCTGCCATCTCCTCTGCCTGTTCGAAAATTTCTGAAAGGTTATCTCTGGATTGTTGTATTTTAGCTTCTCTTAATTTTCTCTTCAGAGTCCTTTCAGGTTCTGGATCTGCTTCCACAAGAATGTTCTTATCCTTGCTCCTGCTCATATACAAGGAAGAATGGCCAGAAAAATGATAATAATAATAGAGATCCTTTATACCACAGTATAGGGATCCCTTTGTAAGTAGAAGAAGAGGGGGAGATAAAGGATGTGATGTAAAGGAAGAAACACAATTGTACCAATGGAAGAGATGTGAGATGACATGTTAGGATATGAATGAATAAATAGAATGAGATGGGGGAGGAATAATTTTCGAAAATTATTTTGAAAAAGAGTTAGTGATTTTTGAAAATTGGTTTTTGAAAATTAGTTAGTAATTTTCGAAAATTAAGATTTAAAAATTAAAATAATTAATAAATTAAAAAGAAATTTTGAAAAAGGGGGGAGATATTTTCGAAAAATGAGAGAGAAAGAGTTAGTTAGGTGGTTTTGAAAAAGTTAAGAAACAAACAAAAAGTTAGTTAGTTAGTTGAAACAAATTTTGAAAAGATAAGAAGTTAGGAAGTTAGAAAAGATATTTTGAAAAGATATTTTTGAAAAAGATAAGATAAGAAGATATTTTTTAAAAGATATGATTGAAATTAGTTTTGAAAAAGATTTGATTTTTAAAATCTCAATTAATGACTTGATTCATAAGAAATCACAAGATATGATTCCAGAACTCAAAGTTTGAATCTTTCTTAACAAGCAAGTAACAAACTTCAAATTTTTGAATCAAAACATTAATTGTTTAAGTTATTTTCGAAAATTATGATTTAAAATGAGAAAAAGCTTTTTGAAAAATATTTTTGGAATTTTCGAAAGTAACTAAGAATTTCGAAAAAGATTTGATTTTTGAAAAAGATTTTGAAAAAGATAAGATTTTCAAATTTGAAAATTTGATTTGACTCATAAGAAATAACTTGATTTTAAAATTTTTTGAAAAAGTCAACTCAATTTTCGAATTTGATGAGAGAAAAAGGGAAAGATATTTTTTGATTTTTTTTTGAAATTTTTATGAAAAACATGAAAATTATGCAATGCATGAAATTTTTAGATCAAAACAATGAATGCATGCAAGAATGCTATGAATGTCAAGATGAACACCAAGAACACTATGAATGTCATGATGAACATCAAGAACATATTTTTGAAAAATTTTTAATGCAAAGAAAACATGCAAGACACCAAACTTAGAATTCTTTAATGCTTAGACATCAAGAATTCAAGAATGCATATGAGAAACATGAAAAGACACAAAACAAAAAATCATCAAGATCAAACAAGAAGACTTACCAAGAACAACTTGAAGATCATGAAGAACACTATGAATGCATGAATTTTCGAAAAAATGCTAGATGCATATGCAAGTGACACCAAACTTATGATATGACTCAAGACTCAAACAAGAAACACAAAATATTTTTGATTTTTATGATTTTCTAATTTTTTTGTATTTTCTTTTAATTTTTTCGAAAATTATTGTGAAAAAATAAAAATAAGGATTCCAAAATTTTTAATATGAATTCCAGGAATCTTGCCATGTTAGTCTTAAAGCTCCAATCAAAGGGTCAGGCATGGCTTAATAGCCAGCCAAGCTTTAATCAAAATATGAGTGTAATTCAGACATAACAAGCCTAACATACTCATTACCAAAGGAATAGACATGGCTTTACAGCCAGCCATGCTTCAACATGCTTTATGAAACACTAGAATTCATTCTTAAAAAATTTTGAAGCCACAGAATAATTTATTTTTGAAAAAAAAAATTTTTTTTTTCTTTTTTTTGAAAACCTTTTTTTTTTTCGAAAACAAAGAAGAATTTTTGAAAGATTTTTGAAAGATTTTTGAAAATAAAATAAAAAGAAAATTACCTAATCTGAGCAACAAGATGAACCGTTAGTTGTCCATACACAAACAATCCCCGGCAACGGCGCCAAAAACTTGGTGGACGAAATTGGGATCCTCAAAGTTAGTCTCTTTGTATTTGTATGAAATCAAAAATACCCCAAAGAGATCATGGTGTAATGAATTGGGATCTTAATAATCCCTGGTAATGGCACGTGTGATCACAACTCCGTTCAACTAACCAGCAAGTGTACTGGGTCGTCCAAGTAATAAACCTTACGTGAGTAAGGGTCGAATCCACAGAGATTGTTGGTATGAAGCAATCCAACTCATTTCTGATGCTATTTAAGCCAAGGATTGAAAGGGAATCAACATACTTTTACATACTTTCATACTTTAGAAGTTAGTTACCATTAGTTTAGTTTTAGTTTAGTTTAGTTTTGAGAATTAGTTCTAGAGAGAGAAGCTCTCACTTCTCTCTAGAATTAGGATTAGGTTTAGTTCAATAACCTTAGATCTAGATTTTAATTCATGCTTTCATCTCCTTCTACCTTTCAATTCCTTGTTGTTACATTCATTCTTCTTCTATTCTTTTGTTGTAATTTCCTTTATGTTATTCTTATGTTTTGTTGTAGATCTACTTTTGCTCATTCTATTTTCTTTCAATTCAATTAGAGGTAATTCATAATAATTGTGTTCCTTTTGATTGTTGTTATTAATTCATTGCCATAATTGTTGTTAGATTCTATTTTTGTTATCAATTTACTTTGCTTTTCTTTTATGCCTTCCAAGTGTTTGATGAAATGCTTGGTTGGATTTTAGTATAGATTTTGTTCCTCTTGGCTATGGTAGAGTAATTAGTGACGCTTGAGTTATCTAATGTCTTTGTTGATTGATAATTAGAAGTTGCTAATTGATTTAGATACCACTAAAGCTAGTCTTTCCCTTGGGAGTTGGCTAGGACTTGTGGAATCAAGTTGATTCATCCACTTGACTTTCCTCCATTATTAGAGGTTAATTAAGTGGTAGCAATGGACAATTGTGGTCACAATTGAGGAGGATAACTAGGATAGGACTTCTAATTCTCACAACCTTGCCAAGTGCTTTTTAGTTGTTAGTTTATTTTCATTGTCATTTACATTTCATGTCTCTTATCCCAAAACCCCAAAATACAATCCATAACCAATAACAAGACACTTCATTGTAATTCCTAGGGAGAACGACCCGAGGTTTAAATACTTCGGTTTATAGAATTTAGGGGTTTGTTACTTGTGACAAACAAATTTTTGTATGAAAGGATTATTGTTGATTTAGAAGCTATACTTTACAACGAGATTTTATTAGTGAATTTCTAAACCTCAAAAATCCAATCATCAATCACACCTCCAATGGTACAGTTAACCATACATGGGCCTGGATCACTACATTTTTCAGGTATATTTCCCATTAGAGCAGATATAGAATTACCTAAAGGAATAGTTTCTAATTCATTAATTTTATCTTTATGTATGCATAATTCTTTTAGAAACTTTGCGTATTTAGGTACTTGCTGAATAACATAAAAAAGGGGAACGGTTACCTCAACCTTTTTGAAGATTTCTAGCATTTTGGGATCAAGTTCCATCTGCTTCCTGGATTTCTTAGCAAGGTGTGGAAATGGGATAGGGGTGGCGTCTCTTACAGCTTCAGCTTGCTGGGGTTCTGCATTCCTTGGTTGGGCTGCTTCTGTTTCAGCCATGCCTTGTGCTTCATCTTCTTCTTCAACATACTCTACCTCAACCATGTCCTCAGCTGGGGCGTGTTCTAGCGGGCTTGGCTCCTCAGGATTCCTCCCTTGTAGTGTGGTTCCAGACTTCAAGGTAATGGCGTTGATGCCACCCTTGGGGTTGGGTAATGGTTGAGAGGGGATTCCACTGGAGCTCAAAGGCTGGTTGTTGGAGTTATTTAGTGATCCAATCTGTGAGACAAGAGCTTGCAAGGTAGAGTTCAAACCATTCAGAGTAGAAGTAAAGTTGTTTTCCATGGCCTGCTGTCTCCGATATAGATTGTAGTAACTCATCATTAGAAGATGAAGAGGGTTAAGTGAGCTGAGGGGTCTGCTGAGATGCTTGAGGCTGCCTTAGATGAGGTGCTCTGTAGACCTGATTCTGATTCTGCTGCCTGATGTTGTTATTGTTATTCCACCTCTGGTTTCCATTGTTATCTCTGCCCCCTCTGTTGTGAGTGTCTCTCCAACCCTGGTTAGAATTATCTCTCCAACCTTAGTTGGAATTGTCCTGCCATCCATGGTTGTAGCTGCCACCTTGATTGTGTCCTTGATTAGGGCGGTCATAGAAGTTATGAGTGGCTGCCACAGTGTTGTCCTCCTGTTGGAGTTGCGGACATTCATCAGTATAATGACTATAATCAGCACAGATCCCGCATATTCTTTGTGGAACCAACTGTTGGCTTTGCTGTGGTGGAGAAGGTTGAGCTTGCTGAGCTCGTTGTTGACTCAACTGCATCTGCTTCAGTAAGTTGGTCATTTCACATATACTCTGAGTTAGAGCAGTAGTCTCTTTGCTAGAGGATACCTCTACAACAGCTTTGGAGTTGCTTTGTCTTTGCCTATGATTCCTAGTGGATTCAGCTAAGTCGCTAATCAATTGTCACACTTCATCAGTGGTCTTGTACTTTTTCATAGACCCATTGTTAGCACCTTCCAATGTAGTTTTATCTTGAGGTTTCATGCCCTGTGTGAAGTGGCCAAGCAACACTAACTTCTCAATCATGTGGTGGGGGCATGCTTCCAGAAGATTGTTGAAGCGTTCCCAATATTCGTGGAGAGTCTCGGATTCACCTTGAACAATCATGGAAATTTTCTTCCTCAGTCTATCAGTAACTTCATCTGGAAAGAATTTTTCCAAAAATTCCCTTCTAAGCGTATCCCAGTTAGCAACAGTCGCTCTAGGTTGGGCGTAGTACCACTCTCTCGCGTTTCCCTCAAGAGAGAATGGGAAGGCTTTTAACAGAATAGAAGTTTCATCTGTACCATCACGCCTGATAGTAGAACAGGCTGCCTGGAAATCCCTAAGGTGCTTGATAGGCTCTTGAGCAGGTAAGCCATGAAACTTAGGCATCAAGTTGAGTAGTGCAGTCTTTTGTTCAAAATCTGTAGCCACCGCTGGGTGATACGCTTGATACGGTTGCAGTGTAAAGTTAGGGGCTCCAGCTTCCTGGATAGTAACTCTCCTAGGTGCGGCCATGTCACCTGCACGTAAATCAACCGAATCAGTAGAAAGGGAGCTTATTTTTTCCTTAAGTGACGTTTCAGATTCGTCCTCAGAGAGGACTAACCGACGCCGAGCTTGCCTTATACGTGAAATAGTTCTTTCAATCTCATGATCAAATACTGGCAAGCTTGGATCAGGAAGTGAACGCGTCATTCAATGAAAGAAACATGCAGCTCATAGTAGCAAAATAAAATAAAATGCAAATAAATAAATTCCAATCAATAACTTAGCACTCTATTGCAACTCCCCGGCAACGGCGCCAAAAATTGACGTGGCAAAAATTGGCGGATTAAGAAATTAATGTAAGAGATACGTTGCAAGTACAGTTCTTAACCAACAAAAATCCGCTTATCAATTTAGAAGGGTTGTCACAAAATTAGAATTAAAATACTGGGAGTATGAATCCCAGGTCGTCTCCCAACGAGTTGCAGAAAGATGTGCTATTCTATTAATCAGAGGTTTTCCAAAATGGTTTTGAGTTTGATAAACAGGAAATTAAATCAGAGAATTTATGTAATTTAAATAAAGATCTTGACCGGGAGTAGATTAATCGGAAGTTCTATCCTTGTTGGAGTTCTCCCAAGATCAATTGATAATTGAAGGTTGTTCTACTTAGTTATCCTTTACTAGGTAGAGGAAAGTCAAGTAAGTTGGAAGTCTACTTCTATTCACAAGTTCTAATCCTCTCCCTTGGGAAGGATTAGCGTTAGTGACTAGAGAGCCAGCCAACAATAAACCCAATTACAATTTAGCTCTTGAGTATTCCAACTCAAGGTTCTCCTTTTAATCCACCCCCAATCAAGTTAGAGAACTACTCCATTATCATGAACGTAAACTTAACAAGATTAAAAAGGGAAATAAAGAAAGACATGATAAACAATAATAAAAAAGATCAATTAAAAATAAAAATGGTTCTTGTATTAATAAATTCTAAAAATAATCCAATCGTAACTCTGGACAGATTAAGGATATGAAAGAGTAAGTGACAAGTAAGGAAAACAAACTAGAATGATGAAGTCTTGGCGGAGGTAATAACTCTTCTCAATATCCCAATCCAAAAAAGCAATAAAACAAAATTCTAAGAACTATGAATGTGTAGAGAGAAAACCTAGAGGAGGAGTAAAATCAGATCTAAAAACTAAAAATTATGCCGAATGAATCTCTCCTTGGTCTTTGCATGTTCCCTGGCTCTAATTTGCGTTTATGGGCCAAAAACTGGGTTAAAACATGGCCCAAAATCGCCCCCAGCGAATTCTGCAAATTCTGCAGATCGCGCACGTCACGCGATCGCGTCATCCATGCATTCGCGTCATCCAGCGTTTTTCCTTGCCACACGTGCGCGTCGTCCACGCATTCGCGTCACTCGTGCAGCTTCCAATCCACGCGTTCGCGTTAGGCACGCGAGCGCGTCAGTGCAATTTCCTCCATTTCGCGCGATCGCGTGAGCCATGCATCCGCGTCGCTTCTCGCTAGTCATCTCCTCAATTTCTTGTGTTCCTTCCATTTTTGTCATCTTCCTCTCCATTCTCTAAGCCATTCCTGCCCTATGAAGCCTGAAACACTTAACACACAGATCACGGCATCGAATGGTATAAAGGAGAATAAAAATATATAATTAAAAGGTCTTTAGGAAGCAAGTTTTCAACTATGGAGTAATTTTGGGAAGGAATTGTAAATACATGCTAATCATATGAATAAGTGGGTAAAGATTTGATAAAACCACACAATTAAACACAATATAAACCATAAAATAATGGTTTATCATTGCCCTAACAATTTCTTATGCTTCACTTCTTGGCTCCAACCTAAGCTAGCCAAGCGCAAACCGAGCACCTAAAGCATAACAAAACAAATACTTATGCACAATCAAACCAACACCAAATAAGAAAGAAACAGATTATACCTACATGTATTGATTGATAGTAACATCCCCAATCTCATTCACCAAGGCTACATCAACCAACGACTGACACACCTCGTCAGTCACAACCAAAAAAGGGAAATCTCTTTCCCAAATCGAAGATCCATCCATATCATCAGCAAACCCTTCAAGCCTGATGCACGAAAACTTGTTTCGTAACAAATTTCCTTCGGCAAGTGTACCGAATTGTCGTCAGGTAAAAACTCACTATAGAGTGAGGTCGAATCCCACAGAGATTGATTGGTCAAGCAAATTTAATTAGAGGAATGTTCTAGTTGAGCGAAGCACAATTTGATTTGAGGTTTGCAGAAAATTAAATGACGGGAAAGTAAATAGCAGAAAACGTAAGTGCTGGAAATAAAGAGCTGAATGTAAATGGCGGAAAGTAAATTGCAGAATCTTAAATGGGAATTGGGAGAAATGCTCATAAAAGTAAATGGCAGAAATTAAAGAGAATGGGTAAGATCAGAAATGGGGAATTCATTGGGCTCAGGAGATGTTGCATTCTCCGGATCAAATTCATTTTCATCTCTTCCTCAATCAATGCATTCATTGATCTCCTTGGCAATCTTAAGTGATCGAATTCCAATTCCTTGGTAATTCAATCTCTCAAATCTTGATCAATTGCCAATTCCTTGGTCAATTGCTCATGAGAAGAGATGAAGTATGGTCACTGATTATACCACATGCATTTCCAAATCAAGTGTTGGTAGGATTATAGTCACATATCCATCCAAACCCAATTTGGTCCAGCATGAGAAAGCATTTCTAGCATGATCTCTTCATTCCTCTTCCAAGGTTCAGCAGAGATCCAAGTATGAATAGCTTCTTTTCCAAGATAACTACCCAATTGGATGAAGATTGAAAGCTTTCTAGTAAAATCAAGAGAAAAGATAGAAGAAGAATAATAAAAACTAATATTGATCCATCAAATTACAACAGAGCTCCCTAACCCAATGAAAGGGGTTTAGTTGTTAATAGCTCTGGGAAATAATAACAAAGATGGAGAATACATCCTGAAAGTATCACTAGAAGTGCAGAGAAAGTAAAATACAGAGAGTAGTTCTAATGCCACAAGCTCCCTAAAGTTTTCAACTCTCTTTCTAATTCAAAACTACCCCTATATATACTACTCTTCTGATCTTCTAATTGGCTCTTCAAGTCTTGGATATGGGCCTCTGGATCTTGAGTTTGAAGCAGTTATCCTCTTCATTGGGCTTAGCTTTGCTTACAGAGAGAAAAGGTGAAGCAGGCAGGGACTTTGCCTTAGGACGTTAGTGGTGTCAACGTTAAGTGAAAGTGTGGGTTCGAGAATGTTAGTGACAATCACCTTTTTCACTAACGTTCCTAACCCAAGGATGATCAACGTTAACTTCAACGTTAGTGGCACCAATGTGACCACTAACGTTGCCTCTTGGTCCTTCGCACACGTTATTGGGAATTACCTTTCCCAATAACGTGGAGAGTCCTCCCTTCTCCCTACGTTAGAGTTCACATTAGAGTAGCTAACATGACTCTTAACGTAGGCTTGCCAATCCTTCGAGAATGTTAGTGACACTTATCTTTGTCACTAACGTTCCAATGTGCCCCTACTTCCCACGTTAGAGTCCACGTTAACTAGGTTAACGTGGCTTCTAACGTAGTAATGCTAGCCATCTCCAACGTTAGTGACAAAGGTGAATGTCACTAACATTGGCTCATCATCTCTCTTATCTACGTTAGCTTCCACGTTAACTTAGTTAACGTGGGAGTTAACGTTGCTCATAGTGGCTTGTGGTGGTTCACCCTAACGTTAGTGACAAAGGTAAGTGTCACTAACGTTGGCGATCACTTGCTTTCTCCACGTTAGATTCCTCATTAACTAAATTAACGTGGGAGTTAACGTGGCTCATTGTGGCTTGGCCAACTTTAGTGACAGGTGAGTGTCACTAACGTTGGCTTCTCTTTTGCTTCTCAACGTTAGAGTCCACGTTAACTAAGTTAACGTGGCAACTAACGTGGCCAATTATGAGCTTGGTCCAACGTTAGTGACAAAGGAGAGTGTCACTAACGTTGGCCTTGTTTTCTTCTTCCACGTTAGAGTTCACGTTAACTTAGTTAACGTGACTCTTAACGTGGGCTATGATGGCTTCGAGGGCGTTATTGGCGATTACCTTTCTCATTAACGTTGCAAGTTAGCTCCCATTCCACGTTAGAGGTCACTTTAGTTAGACTAACGTGGCTGCTAACGTGGTTCTTTTTTGCTTCCTTTGTCCTGAAATCAAGCAACAAAGTGCATCAAAGTTCTAATCCAAGTCATGAGACATGCATCATCCAATTTGTCATATAATTCATGCAAAATTCTCATAAAATCATGTAAAGTGCACAATGTATGCTTGAATCAAGATGTAAGTGAATATCCACCTAAAACTAGGTTATTTTCTAAGAAAATGCATGAAACTACCCTAAAAACAGTAAAGAAAAGGTCAGTGAAACTGGCCAAAATGCCTTGGCATCAAAGCCTCTTTTTATTATCCACAAAGGCAATAAGTTTCTCCAGTGGTATATTTTTACCTTTCTCAGACAAATCATCCGAAACATTAACATCGATAAAATTGGACTTTCTTTTCTTAAAAGAGTAAACTACCATTTGTACCCACGAAAGTTGAAAACGCTGATATATCTACCCATAGAAAAAAGAAATTACCATTTGTACCCATAAAAAAATATTTTTACAGACAAAATTATCCAAACCCTAAAAAATTATCTAAAATCCCTAAATTACCCTTCTCTCCACACTATCCTCTCCTTCCTCCCTCCTCTCTCTCTCAATGTTCTCAGCCACCCAATCCCAGCATCAACCACAAACCACCGTCTCACCCTCCTCATCATCGTTCACCCTTCTCCACTAGCAACTTCGCGGACCTCCGCCAGCCCAGGAGCACCGCGCCAGCTTCTCCTCGCCACCATCACCATCGGCCTCAAACCAGAGCCTACCGCGTCAGAGACCCTCCTCTTCACGCTACCTTATCGGCGACGGCGGCATCAAAAGCTGCGAGAATGTCAGAGTCGAAGCAACCGCCGTTCCAGCAGACCTTGCAGATGGTGAGGCGGGCCTGCAATTTCAGGAATTTTTCCTTCATCTTTTGCAGAGCTTCTGTCACCAGCCTTGAGTTATACAAAATTCCAAAGTAAAACTTGCTCAAGAGTGAAATGGCGCTTCTTCTTCTTTTTCCTAGCCTCCGCAAGTTCCTGAAATCAAACAACAAAATGTTCCACCGATTCATAACAATAATAAAACATAGATTCAAATGCATTTGAAAGCAAATTGGTAACGTTTTAAGACCTTAGCATGAAGATGACGTTCTCGACCTATAAGGGGAGCCTTCTTGGTCTTGTCTTTAGGAACGGCGTATGGTTTGCGTGTTTTGAGGGATTTGAAGGATTTCTTAGAGGCAGAGAGTTTAGGAGCCTTAGAATGGGATTCATGTAATGCTTCGCATTAGAGTCCGAAGCTGGAATCTGCTTCCTCTTCTTGGTGCTTCCATCATTCTGCTTCTTCGCCGCCATTGTAGCTCAAGCTCTGAGCCCTGAAGTTGAGTTTAGTCGGAAGGAGAGAGGGCTCTGTTACGCAGAACATGAAGCTGAGGTTTTCGACTTAATGGTGAGAGTATGTTAGAAACGGAAAGAGGGTGGTGGCTGGGTGAAGAGGGTGGTGGTGGGATTTGAGATTAGGAAGGGAAAGAAGAGTGGTGGTTGGGTGAAGAGGGTTAGGGTTAAGAAGGTGATTGGGTGAAGGAGGTGGTGTGGTGGTGAAGATAAGGGTATTTTAGGGATTTTAGGTAATTTTTTTAGTGTTTGGATAATTTTGTTATGCGAAATCCATATTTTATGGGTACAAATGGTAATTTCCTTTTTCTATGGGTAGATATGTCAGCGTTTTCAACTTTCGTGGGTACAAATTGTAGTTTACTCTTCTTAAAAATAATCTTTTTCCGTCTTAGTGAGATTGGTTCACCTCGCCATCTACACCTCCCTTATCCGAGTTTGATGACGAACCTTCCTTGTCCAAGTTCTTACTCTTAAACCGAGCCCTCAGGGTCGCAGCCGAGACTCCTGGATACTTTTCACCTGACAAAGCAAACAGAACAAAATCAACAAATTGCCAAGAATACATGATCCCTAGCTACTTCTTGTATCAATTCTTACCCATATAATCTACTACAGATTGCTTATTGTCTTCCCACGGAAGCAAATCAAACACCGATATCAAGTTTTTCCTATCAACCATTTCTACCAAATATTCAATTACACACTCATTCCTCACACTAATTTTCTCAGGACTCAGAATATGCTGCGGCTGAGAACACCAAAACAAGGAAAATTTTTCAGCCAGATTCTCATCCAAATAAAATGTAAACATATCCTCGACACTCTTAACCTTTAAAAACATTTCTTTGAAATCTTTGAATGAAGATTTATACAATATAAAGACAGAAAATCCAGGTGTATTGTTCAAATTCACCTACCCTCATTTCCAAACCCATTTTGCCTGAAACAGGAAAAAGAACAACTCCAATAAAGGTTTTAAATCTAAAAATTCTAGCAAAATTTTAAAACACCGCAAGAACACCCAGCCACTTGGGTGAAACTGTGACGGAGCACAGTTTAATTGCTTCAACATATTACATTAAAAAACAGTAAATGGAAGCTTAACCCGCAATTCTTCAAGAACACAACTATGCTTGTAGAAAAATTCAAAATCATTTTTTCTATGGAATACATAATCGGTCTTAGAACATGGCAACAACTCAACACGAATGTTAGAAGCTACCTGGTACGCAGAATTGTGATCTCTGGTAATGGCTCCAAAGGACTTGGTGCTCTAATCTTAATTCATAATATGTCACAACTCCGTGTAACTAACCAGCAAGTGCACTGGGTCATCCAAGTAATAAACCTTACGTGAGTAAGGGTCGATCCCACGGAGATTGTTGGTATGAAGCAAGCTATGACCATCTTGTAAATCTCAGTCAGGTAGGGTCAAATGTGATTGGATTAGATAATTAAAAGATAAATACTTAATTAAATAATAAAGGATAGAAATACATATGTAAATTCATTGGTAGGAATTTCAGATAAGCGTATGGAGATACTGTATGACTCTAGGACGTCTGCTTTCCTACTGCTTCCATCCAATCCTTCTTACTCCTTTCCATGGCAAGCTGTATGTAGGGTGTCACCGTTGTCAATGGCTACTTCCCATCCTCTCAGTGAAAAAGGACCACATGCTCTGTCACGGCACGGCTAATCATCTGTCGGTTCTCGATCATACTGGAATAGGATTCTTCGTCCTTTTGCGTCTGTCACTACACCCAGCACTCGCGAGTTTAAAGCTCGTCACAGTCATTCGATCATTGAATCCTAATCGGAATACCACAGACAAGGTTTAGACTTTCCGGATTCTCATGAATGCCGCCATCAATTCTAGCTTATACCACGAAGACTTTGATTCCACAGAATGTGAAGCTCGGTTGTCAGGCGAGTCGACCATGCATCGTGGGTCAACAATCCAAGAGATATGCGCCCGGTCTAATGTAGAACGGAGGTGGTTGTTAGGCACGCGTTCATAGGTGAGAATGATGATGAGTGTCACGGATCATCATATTCATCAAGTTGTAGTGCAACGAATATCTTGGAATAAGAACAAGTTGAATTGAATAGAAGAAAATAGTAATTGCATTAATACTCGAGGTACAGTAGAGCTCTACACCTTAATCTATGGAGTGTAGAAACTCTACCGTTGAGAATACATAAGTGATAAAGGTTCAGGCATGGCCGTGAGGCCAGCCCCCCTAGGCGTGATCAATAGCCTCCTAAGATGAATAATAGAATAAAACTGAGACCAAAGATGATCCGAAGATGAAAATACAATAGTAAAAAGTTCTATTTATACTAAACTAGTTACTAGGGTTTACAGAAGTAAGTCTAAGTGCAGAAATCCACTTCCGGGGCCCACTTTGGTGTGTGCTTGGGCTGAGCTCTAGCTATCTACGTGCAGAGGCCATTTCTGGAGTTGAACTCCAGGTTGTAACCTGTTTCTGGCGTTCAACTCTGGTTCGTGACGTTTTTCTGGCGTTTAACTCCAGACTGCAGCGTATAACTGGCGTTGAGCGCCAGTTTGCGTCATCAATTCTCAAACAAAGTATGGACTATTATATATTGCTGGAAATCCCTAGATGTCTACTTTCCAATGCCGTTAGAAGCGCGCTATTTGGAGTTCTGTAGCTCCAAAAAATCCATTTTGAGTGCAGGGAGGTCAGAATCCATCAGCATCAGCAGTCCTTTGTCAGCCTTTCTTTCAGAGTTTTGCTCAGGTCCTTCAATTTCAGCCAAAATTCACCTGAAATCACAGAAAAACACACAAACTCATAGTAAAGTCCAGAAATGTGAATTTAGCATAAAAACTAATAAAAACATCCCTAAAAGTAACTAGATCCTACTAAAAACATACTAAAAATAATGCCAAAAAGCGTATAAATTATCCGCTCATCACAACACCAAACTTAAATTGTTGCTTGTCCCCAAGCAACTGAAAATCAAATAGGAAAAAAAAAGAAGAGAATATACTATAAATCCCAAACTATCAATGAATATTAATTATAATTAGATGAGCGGGACTTGTAGATTTTTGCCTCTGAACAGTTTTGGCATCTCACTTTATCCTTTGAAGTTCAGAATGATTGGCATCTATAGGAACTTAGAATTTCAGATAGTGTTATTGATTCTCCTAGTTAAGTATGTTGATTCTTGAACACAGTTACTTTTGAGTCTTGGCCGTGGCCCAAAGCACTCTGTTTTCCAGTATTACCACCAGATACATACATGCCACAGACACATAACTGGGTGAACCTTGTTAGATTGTGACTCAGCTTTGCTAGAGTCCCCAATTAGAGGTGTTCTGGGTTCTTAAGCACACTCTTTTTGCTTTGGATCACGACTTTAACCGCTCAGTCTCAAGCTTTTCACTTGACACCTTCACGCCACAAGCACATGGTTAGGGACAGCTTGGTTTAGCCGCTTAGACCAGGATTTTATTCCTTTAGGCCCTCCTATCCACTGATGCTCAAAGCCTTGGATCCTTTTTATTACCCTTGCCTTTTAGTTTTAAGGGCTATTGGCTTTTTCTGCTTGCTTTTTCTTTTTCTTTCTATTTTTTTTTGCCATTTTTATTTTTTTTCACTGCTTTTTCTTGCTTCAAGAATCAAATTCATGATTTTTCAGATTATCAATAACATTTCTCCTTGTTCATCATTCTTCAAGAGCCAACATATTTAACATTCATAAACAACAAATTCAAAAGACATATGCACTGTTCAAGCATTCATTCAGAAAACAAAAAGTATTTGTCACCACATCAATATAATTAAATTAAATTCAAAGATAAATTTGAAACTCATGTACTTCTAGTTCTTTTGAATTAAAACATTTTTATTTAAGAGAGGTGAAGGATTCATGGAATTATTCATAGCCTTAAGACATAGCTTACTAAATACTAATGATCATGAGGTAAAGACACAAAACATAAATAAATATTTAACATAGAAAAACGAAAAATAGAGAAATTAAGAACAAGGAATGAGTCCACCTTAGTGATGGTGGCGTTTCCTTCTTGAGGAACCAATGATGTCCTTGAGCTCTTCTATGTCTCTTCCTTGTTTTTGTTGCTCCTCCCTCATTGCTTTTTGATCTTCTCTAATTTCATGGAGAATGATGGAGTGCTCTTGATGTTCCACCCTTAGTTGATCCATGTTGTGGCTCAAATCTTCAAGAGAAGTGTTGAGTTGTTCCCAATAGTTGTTTGGAGGAAAGTGCATCCCTTGAGGTATCTCAGGGATTTCTTGATGATGATGAGCTTCCTCATGCGTTCCTTGGGCTTCATGAGTGGGCTCTCTTGTTTGCTCCATCCTTCTTTTAGTGATGGGCTTCTCTTCCTCAATGGGAATGTCGCCTTCTATGAAAGCTCCAGCTGAGTAACATAGATGGCAAATAAGATGAGGAAAAGCTAGCCTTGCCATGGGAGAGGGCTTATCGGCTATTTTGTAGAATTCAAGGGAGATGACTTCATGAACTTCTACTTCCTCTCCAATCATGATGCTATGAATCATGATGGCCCGGTCTACAGTAACTTCAGACCGGTTGCTAGTGGGGATGATGGAGCGTTGGATGAACTCCAACCATCCTCTAGCCACGGGCTTGAGGTCCAATCTTCTTAGTTGAACCGGCTTGCCTTTGGAATCTATTTTCCATTGAGCTCCTTCCACACATATGTCCCTAAGGACTTGGTCCAACCTTTGATTAAAGTTGACCCTTCTAATGTAAGGGCGTTCATCTCCTTGCATCATGGGCAAGTTAAACGCCAATCTCACATTCTCCGGACTAAAATCTAAGTATTTCCCCCGAACCATTGTAGTGTAATTCTTTGGGTTTGGGTTCTTACTTTGATCATGGTTTCTAGTGATCCATGCATTGGCATAGAACTCTTGAACCATAAGGATGCCGACTTGTTGAATGGGGTTGGTTAGAACTTCCCAACCTCTTCTTTGGATTTCATGTCGGATCTCCGGATACTCATTTTTCTTGAGTTTGAAAGGGACCTCGAGGATCACCTTCTTCTTGGCCACAACATCATAGAAGTGGTCTTGATGGGCTTTGGAGATGAACCTTTCCATCTCCCATGACTCGGAGGTGGAAGCTTTTGCCTTCCCTTTTCCTTTTCTAGAGCTTTCTCCGGTCTTAGGTGCCATCAATGGTAATGGAAAAAAAAATAAAAAGCTATGCTTTTTACCATACCAAACTTAGAAAATTGCTCGCCCTCGAGCAAGAAAAGAAAGAATAGAAGAAGAAGAAGAAGAAAATATGGAAGAGAGGGGGAGAGGTGTGTTCGGCCAAGGTGTAGAAGAGAGGGTTGTGTTGTGTGAAAGTGGAGTAGAATGGAGGGGTATATATAGGGAAGAGAGGGAGGTGAGGTTCGTCCATTTAGGGTGGGATGGGTGGGAAATTGATTTTGAATTTTGAAGGTGGGTGGGGTTTATGGGGAAGTAAAGATGGATGTGAGTGGTGAAGAGGTGATGGGGAAGAGAGATTGAGGTGATTGGTGAAGGGTTTTTAGGGAAGAGTGTTTATGGGATTGTGTGAAAGAGGGTTGAGAAGAGGTGAGTGGAGGTAGGTGGGGATCCTGTGGGGTCCACAGATCCTGAGGTGATCCTGTGGGGTCCACAAATCCTGAGGTGTTCAAGGATTTACACCCTAGCACCAATTTAGGCATGCAAAGTGCCTTTGCACACAATTCTAGGCGTTCAGCGCCAGATTGATGCTTGTTCTGGGCGTTGAACGCCCATTTGTAGCCCATTTCTGGCGTTGAACACCAGAACCATGCTTGTTCTGGGCGTTCAGCGCCAGCTCTTCTCCAGGGTATATTTCTGGCGTTCAAACGCCAGAACCATGCTTGTTCTGGGCGTTCAGCGCCAGATCCATGCTCTGTTCTGGCGTTGAACGCCAGCCAGATGCTCCTTACTGGCGTTTAAACGCCAGTAAGGTCTTCCTCCAGGGTGTGATTTTTTTTTTGCGGTTTTTGATTCTGTTTTTAATTTTTCTATTTTTTTCGTGACTCCACATGATCATGAACCTAATAAAACATAAAAGAACAATAAAATAAAAATAAAATTAGATAAATAAACATTGGGTTGCCTCCCAACAAGCGCTTCTTTAATGTCAATAGCTTGACAGTGGGCTCTCATGGAGCCTCACAGATGTTCAGAGCATTGTTGAGACCTCCCAACACCAAATTTAGAGTTTGGATATGGGGGTTTGACACCAAACTTAGAGTTTGGTTGTGGCCTCCCAACACCAAACTTAGAGTTTGACTGTGGGGGCTTTGGTTGACTCTGCAGTGAGAGAAGCTTTTTATGCTTCCTCTCCATGGGTACAGAGAGAGATCATTGAGTTTTAAACACAAGGTTGTCCTCATTTATTTGAAGGATCAATTCTCCTCTGTCCACATCAATCACAGCTCTTGCTGTGGCTAGGAAAGGTCTTCCTAAGATGATGGATTCATCCTCTTCCTTTCCAGTATCTAAGATTATGAAATCAGCAGGGATGTAAAGGCCTTCAACCTTTACTAACATGTCCTCTACTTTTCCATAAGCTATTTTCATGGATTTGTCTGCCATCTCTAATGAGAAATTAGCCTCATGTACCTCAAGAGTTCTTAGTTTCTTCATTACAGAGAGTAGCATGAGGTTTATCCCTGACTCAAGGTCACACAGAGCTTTTTCAAAGGTCATGGTACCTATGGTACAAGGTATTAAGAACTTTCCAGGATCCTGTTTCTTCTGAGGCAATGTCAGTTGATCCAGATCACTCAGTTCATTGATGAGCAAGGGAGGTTCATCTTCCCAAGTCTCATTACCAAATAATTTGGCATTCAGCTTCATGATTGCACCAAGGTACTTGGCAACTTGCTCTTCAGTAACATCCTCATTCTCTTCAGAAGAGGAATACTCATCAGAGCTCATGAAGGGCATAAGAAGGTTTAATGGAATCTCTATGGTCTCTAGATGAGCCTCAGATTCCTTTGGTTCCTCAGAGGGAACTTCCTTATTGATCACTGGACATCCCAGGAGGTCTTTCTCACTGGGATTCACGTCCTCTCCCTCCCTTGTAGGTTCGGCCATGTTGATTATATCAATGGCCTTGCACTCTCCTTTTGGATTCTCTTCAGTATTACTTGGGAGAGTATTAGGAGGGGTTTCAGTGATTCTCTTACTCAGCTGGCCCACTTGTGCCTCTAGATTTCTTATGGAGGACCTTGTTTCACTCATGAAAATTAAAGTGGCCTTTGACAGATCAGAGACTAAGTTTGCTAAATTAGAAGTATTTTGTTCATAATTCTCTGTCTGTTGCTGAGAAGATGATGGAAAAGGCTTGCTTGGCCTGTTTCTTCCACCATTGTTAAAGCCTTGTTGAGGCTTTTGTTGATCCTTCCATGAGAAATTTGGATGATTTCTCCATGATGAATTATAGGTGTTTCCATAAGGTTCACCCATGTAATTTACCTCTGCTATTGCAGGGTTATCAGGATCATAAGCTTCTTCTTCAGAAGATGCCTCTTTAGTACTGTTGGATGCATTTTGCCATCCATTCAGACTTTGAGAAATCATGTTGACTTGCTGTGTCAACACTTTGTTCTGAGCCAATATGGCATTCAGAGCATCAATCTCAAGAATTCCCTTCTTCTGAGGCGTCCCATTATTCACAGAATTCCTCTCAAAAGTGTACATGAATTGATTATTTACAACCATGTCAATAAGTTCTTGAGCTTCTGCAGGCGTTTTCTTTAGGTGAATGGATCCACCTGCAGAATGGTCCAGTGACATCTTAGAGAACTCAGACAGACCATAATAGAATATGTCCAGAATGGTCCATTCTGAAAGCATGTCAGGAGGACACCTTTTGGTCAACTGTTTGTATCTTTCCCAAGCTTCATAGAGGGATTCACCATCTTTTTGCTTGAAGGTCTAAACATCCACTCTAAGCTTGCTCAATTTTTGAGGAGGAAAGAACTTAGCCAAGAAGGCCGTGACCAGCTTATCCCAGGAGTCCAGGCTATCCTTAGGTTGTGAGTCCAACCATGTTCTAGCTCTGTCTCTTACAGCAAAAGGGAAAAGCATGAGCATGTAGACTTCAGGACTTATTCCATTCGTCTTTACAGTCTCACAGATCTGCAAGAATTCAGTTAAGAACTGATAGGGATCTTCTGATGGAAGTCCATGGAACTTGCAGTTTTGTTGCATTACAGCAACTAGCTGAGGTTTCAGCTCAAAATTGTTTGCTCCAATGGCAGGGATGGAGATGCTCCTTCCATCAAACTTGGAAGTGGGTGTAGAATAATCACCAAGCATCCTCCTTGCATTATTATTATTTTCAGCTGCCATCTCATTTTCTTTTTCGAAAATTCCTGTCACGTGCTCGCTGATTTGTTGTAATTTGGCTTCTCTTAATTTTCTCTTCAGCGTCCTTTCAGGTTCTGGATCTGCTTCAACAAGAATGTCCTTGTCCTTGCTCCTGCTCATATGAAAAAGGAGGGAACAAAAAATAATAATAGGGATCCTCTTTACCACAGTATAGAGATTCCCTTGTGTTAGTAGAAGAAAAGAAGAATAAGAATTAAGAAGAGAAGAACTTGAACTCAAAGGAGAAGAGGGGGTTCGAATTTTAGGTGAGGAGAAGTGTTAGTAGATGAATGAATAAATAGAATGAGAAGAGGGAGAGAAGAAGTTCGAAAATAATAAAAAAATTAAAATTAAAATTCGAAAATAAAAACTAAATTAAATTAAAATTAAAACAATTAGTTAATTAAAATTGAATTTTGAAAAAGAGAGAGAGGATTTTCGAAAATTAGAGAGAGAGAGTTAGTTAGATGGTTTTGAAAAAGATAAGAAACAAACAAAAAGTTAGTTAGTTGATTGAAAAAGATTTTGAAAATCAAATTTTGAAAAGATAAGAAGATAAGAAGTTAGAAAAGATATTTTAAAATCAAATTTTTGAAAAAGATACGATATAAAAGATATGATAAAATGATACTTTGAAAAATATTTGATTTTTTTTAAAATCACAATTAATGACTTGATTCACAAGAAATCACAAGATATGATTCTAGAACTTTAAGTTTGAATCTTTCTTAACAAGCAAGTAACAAACTTGAAATTTTTGAATCAAAGCATTAATTGATGATGATATTTTCGAAAATTATGTAATAAAATTAAGAAAAAGATTTTTGAGAAATATTTTTAAAATTTTCGAAAATAATTAAGAAAAATGAAAAAGATATGATTTTTGAAAAAGTTTTGAAAAAGATAAGATTTTTAAAATTGAAAATTTGGTTTGACTCATAAGAAACAACTAATTTTTAAAATTTTTTGAAAAGGTTAATCCAAGTTTTCGAAATTTTGAGAGAAAAAAAGGAAAAGATATATATATATATATTATATATATATATATATATATATATATATATATATATATATATTTTATTTTTGAATTTTTAATGATGAAAGAGAAAAACATGATTATGACCCAAAACATGAAAATTTTGGATCAAAACCAATGATGCATGCAAGAACACTATGAATGTCAAGATGAACACCAAGAACACTTTGAAGATCAAGATGAACATCAAGACTTTATTTTTGAAAATTTTTAATGCAAAGAAAACATGCAAGACACCAAACTTAGAAATTTGCAATGCTTAGATGATATGAATGCAAAAATGCATATGAAAAACAAGAAAAGACAAACAACAAGAAAATATAAAGATCAAACAAGAAGACTGGCCAAGAACAACTTGAAGATCATGAAGAACATATGATGAATTTTCGAAAAATGCAAGAAAAAGATGAACATACAATTCACACCAAACTTAAAACATGACACTAGACTCAAACAAGAAACATCAAATTATTTTTGATTTTATGATTTTATAAATTTTTTGGTCTTTTTTTCGAAAATTAATTTGTGAAAAACGAAAAAGAAGAAAATTTTTTTTTTGTATTTGTATTTTTTTTTCAAAAATAAAAAAATAAAATGCTTAAAAATAAAATAAAATTACCTAATCTGAGCAACAAGATGAACTGTTAGTTGTTCAAACTCGAACAATCCCCGGCAACGGCGCCAAAAACTTGGTACGCAGAATTGTGATCTCTGGTAATGGCTCCAAAGGACTTGGTGCTCTAATCTTAATTCATAATATGTCACAACTCCGTGTAACTAACCAGCAAGTGCACTGGGTCGTCCAAGTAATAAACCTTACGTGAGTAAGGGTCGATCCCACGGAGATTGTTGGTATGAAGCAAGCTATGGCCATCTTGTAAATCTCAGTCAGGTAGGGTCAAATGTGATTGGATTAGATAATTAAAAGATAAATACTTAATTAAATAATAAAGGATAGAAATACTTATGTAAATTCATTGGTAGGAATTTTAGATAAGCGTATGGAGATACTGTATGACTCTAGGACGTCTGCTTTTCTACTGCTTCCGTCCAATCTTTCTTACTCCTTTCCATGGCAAGCTGTATGTAAGGTGTCACCGTTGTCAATGGCTACTTCCCATCCTCTCAGTGAAAAAGGACCACATGCTCTGTCACGGCACGGCTAATCATCTGTCGGTTCTCGATCATACTGGAATAGGATTCTTCGTCCTTTTGCGTCTGTCACTACGCCCAGCACTCGCGAGTTTGAAGCTCGTCACAGTCATTCGATCATTGAATCCTACTCGGAATACCACAGACAAGGTTTAGACTTTCCGGATTCTCATGAATGCCGCCATCAATTCTAGCTTATACCACGAAGACTTTGATTCCACGGAATGTGAAGCTCGGTTGTCAGGCGAGTCGACCATGCATCGTGGGTCAACAATCTAAGAGATATGCGCCCGGTCTAATGTAGAACGGAGGTGGTTGTCAGGCACGCATTCATAGGTGAGAATGATGATGAGTGTCACGGATCATCACATTCATCAAGTTGTAGTGCAACGAATATCTTGGAATAAGAACAAGTTGAATTGAATAGAAGAAAATAGTAATTGCATTAATACTCGAGGTACAGTAGAGCTCCACACCTTAATCTATGGAGTGTAGAAACTCTACCGTTGAGAATACATAAGTGATAAAGGTTCAGGCATGGCCGTGAGGCCAGCCCCCCTAGGCGTGATCAATAGCCTCCTAAGATGAATAATAGAATAAAACTGAGACCAAAGATGATCCGAAGATGAAAATACAATAGTAAAAAGTTCTATTTATACTAAACTAGTTACTAGGGTTTACAGAAGTAAGTCTAAGTGCAGAAATCCACTTCCGGGGCCCACTTTGGTGTGTGCTTGGGCTGAACTCTAGTTATCCACGTGCAGAGGCCATTTCTGGAGTTGAACTCCAGGTTGTAACCTGTTTCTGGCGTTCAACTCTGGTTCGTGACGTTTTTTTGGCGTTTAACTCCAGACTGCAGCGTATAACTGGCGTTGAGCGCCAGTTTGCGTCATCAATTCTTGAACAAAGTATGGACTATTATATATTGCTGGAAAGCCCTGGATGTCTACTTTCCAATGCCATTAGAAGCGCGCCATTTAGAGTTCTGTAGCTCCAGAAAATCTATTTTGAGTGTAGGGAGGTCAGAATCCATCAGCATCAGCAGTCCTTTGTTAGCCTTTCTTTCAGAGTTTTGCTCAGGTCCTTCAATTTCAGCCAAAATTCACCTGAAATCACAGAAAAACACACAAACTCATAGTAAAGTCCAGAAATGTGAATTTAGCATAAAAACTAATAAAAACATCCCTAAAAATAACTAGATCCTACTAAAAACATACTAAAAACAATGCCAAAAAGCGTATAAATTATCCGCTCATCACTACCCTCACAACCTTCGTCACATCTATCTCACTAACCCTATCTTTGTCTACAAACAGTGACTCCCGTATCTTTACATCTTCACTCACTCATTCATATGTACCATCTTCTACTAAGGACGGTACATTTTTTTTCCTTTTCATTATCCATCTCTATCTCAGATAGAAAAAAGAAGAAAGCAGAATAAAGTAAACCAAATAGCAGAAAACACTTACCCCTCTTACTCGTGCCTTTATCAGTACTCTTTCTAACACATTTTGATAGAAGAAAAGCAAAATTTATGAAAACTATATGAATTCCAAAATAAAAAACACATGCAAGTTAAAGAAACTATTTGAGTTCCATATCAGAGATCCCCACCGTTCAATCCCATCAGAACAACGGTCCAGATGGCCTTGGTAAGTGGAAAAGATAAATCACCCTCTTTAATGATGTCATCAATTTCCTCTCACTATGTATTTTTTTAATTTAACTCATTTATCATTTTTTAACTTCTTTTATTTTCCATTTTAATAAAGTATCATGACCTGGGGGCTCCATATCTATAACGTATACCAAGTTATACATCGTCGTTTTAAAGCTCAATCTGCTTTATTAAAATCTCACCAGGCTCAACTTGGGGTCTATGATATGACTATTATAAGTCGGTTATGAAAAGCTCGACATATACGTTATAGATCAGCTATTAAAATCATAACAGCATAACAGAACGTTATGATCTCCATACGTTACCACCATAATTCGGCTAACGGACAATCTCGGATCATGAACTCCCAACATAAAAGAAAGGGAGGAACGTTGGAGTGCTTTCTGTAAGTACTTCCCCCTATATTTGTTCACTCTGCCTTAAGGTGTATCTCTTTTGAACAAGAAGCTCAGAGTAGAGATAAAGTAGCTCGGAGTAGAAAGTCGAAGAACGAGTTATACCTCGATCATCAAGCAAGAACAGATTTCATAACCATCTTCTCTCATAATATTCTGGATTTGATGCTGCTTGATGTGTGAGCATCTTCTCTGTCTTTTCCTAGTGAATTTGCACTTGAATTGCTAAGTTTGATCAAGATTTAATACATTTTAACCACTATGAATGCTACTTTGAGTTGTGTGCAATTCTGTTTATTTCAGGTAGCATTTTGGACGAATTTGACAGAGTTTTCAAGAAGAGACGAAGCTACAACAGAATAAAGGCTTGAAGCCAAACTTGGACTCTCCAAGTTTGGCGCCAGGAAGCTTTACAAGCCCTATAGTCATCACTACTTCAGCCACGCCAAACTTGGATCCTTCCAAGTGTGGTGCCACAACAAGAAAGCTTAAGGGAGCACACTGCCATCTCCACGCCGAACTTGAGTTCACTCAAGTTCGGCGCCAACATCAAGAAACTCCAAGGAAGGCAATGCGTGACTTCCACGCCAAACTTGCAGCACCTCAAGTTCGGCGCCAGCATGAAGTCTCCAAGGGAAGTGTGTGCGTGCAACTCCACGCCAAACTTGGATCATACCAAGTTTGGCGCCACAAGCCAAGAAGCAAAGGAAGACTCCCGGCCACTTCCACGCCAAACTTGGACCCTTCCAAGATTGGCGCCAACCTTTAGTTAGGCGTGGCAACACTACCCGAACCCGCGGGTACCCACCCCGCTCCTACCCGTTCGAGGCGGGTAATTACCCGCCCCGCATCGGGGCGGGTTTTAATGGGGTGGGTTCTTGGGCGGGGCGGGTTTAGGGTTAACCCGCCCCGGTATTATAATATATATAAATATATTTTTTTAATATATAATATACGTGATATATATAAAATAATTAGTAAAATAATTAATAATATTGTATCATATTTAAATTTTTACTTTAATTTATGTTATGTATATAAATGATGGTTATATAATTTTTAAAATTTAATTTTATTTGTTAGATTTAATAATTATAGGGGCGGGTAGGGACGGGGCGGGTTAGGGTTTAACATTTTACTACCCGCGGGTAAAGGTGGGGCGGGTTCGATGCGGGTTTTTGTACGGCAGGGCGGGGTCGGGTAGAGCAAAAACCCACCCCTACCCGCCCCGTTGCCACCTCTACCTTTAGTGCAAGAGTGGTCCCCAATTCGTCCTACAAATGCTGCACAAATCCTTCGATTTAAAATCTGATTAAACTTTTATTTTATTTATAATTAGGAAACTATATTATTTAGTTTAGCAAATATATTTTACATTAATTAGGATTAGATATAAAAGGGAAAAGAATCAGCCCTTCGTGCTCTTCTCTTCTCTTCTACCTCATTATGCAATTTACAGTTTTTAAGAATCCTAGTTTTCTCTCTGAACCATGAGCAACTAAACCTCCACTGTTAAGGTTAGGAGCTCTGTCTATTGTATGGATTGATACTATTATTTTTCTATTTTAATTCATGTACTGATTTATATTTCAAAAATTGTTTTCGTTCTTTATCTTATGAATTTGAGTGGAACGAAAGTATGACCCTTGTTCTAATTGAGTTCTTGTATAACTTGGAAAAGCTCTTTACTTGAACAACAGCTTGAAAACAATTTCTCTTAAACTTCTAATTATCTGGACTTAACGGGATACGTGACATATAATCCTCTTATATTTGGGTAATCAGGGCTTTTGTGGCATATAAACTAGAATTGAGCTTTACCCTCTAATTGGAATTAAGTGACCAAGGAATTGGCGGTTGATGAGAGTTAGAGGAGACTAAAAAGGTCTAAGAAATTAAGATTTAATCACATATAGTTTGCCATGAATTAAATCTTGCATTATTAAAATAGTTAGTAAGAAAAGTCAATCCGGAAAATAGATAACTCTGAAGTCTTAACTGTTTCTCCCATATTATTTACATCAATTTATTGCTTACTATTCTGATTCTCTGATTTACTGTTTAGTGCTTTTCAACTCTAAAACACCATTTTCTGTTTGTCTGACTAAGCCAATCACTCAATCATTGTTGCTTGATCTATCAATCTTCGTAGGATCGACCCTCACTCACCTGAGGTATTACTTGGTACGACCTGGTGCACTTGCCGGTTAGTTTGTGGTTGTAAATTTCGCACCAAGTTTTTGGCGCCGTTGCCGGGGATTGACTGTGATTGACAACTATTAGTTGTTTGATTGCTTATATTAGGCACTTTAGTTTTAATTTTATTTAATTTTACTTAGCAATTTTAGAAAATTTGTGCTACTGTTTTTTCCATAATTTCTAAAATTAAGTTTGGTATCCCCTAGTTATTTTTATTTTTATTTTTCCTGTTTATTTTTCTTAATAATTTTGAATTTTTCTGTCTTATTTTTACTTATAATTTTTGAATTTTATTGCTTATTTTATTTAGTATTTTTATTTTATTTCTTTTACACATGTTACCTCACTAGAAATTTTCTGCATTCTGACGTAGAGATTCTCACCTTTTTCTTGTCTTCTGTCTGTTTGTGAGCAGGAACAGGAACAAGGAACCTCTTATTGATTTTGATCCTAAACCTGAAAGGACTTTGAGGCAACATTTGCAACAAGTAAGACTTTACAAGGCTGCAAAGTCCACTATGGATCATAATCATGCTACTAATTCTAATGTGGCAAATCCAATTGAGAATGAACAACCAAGGAGAGTGCTAGGCTCATACACTGCTCCCAATGCAGATCTTTATGGCAAAAGTATTGTGGTGCCTCCTATAGCTGCAAACAACTTTGAACTGAAGCCACAGCTAGTTACACTTGTGCAACAAAATTGCCAGTATCATGGACTACCTCAGGAAGACCCGAATTAATTTATTTCTACTTTCCTGCAGATTTGTGATACAATGAAGACCAATGGAGTGAATCCTGAGGTATACAAACTCATGCTCTTCCCATTTGCTGTGAAGGATAGAGCAAAGCTGTGGTTATATTCTCAACCCAAGGAGAGTCTGGATACTTGGGATAAGGTTGTCACTGGATTTCTGACTAAATTTTTTCCACCTCAAAAGCTGACTAAGCTAAGGATGGAGGTTCAGACTTTCAGACAGAAAGATGGTGAGACCCTTTATGAAGCTTGGGAGAGATTCAAGCTACTGACTAGGCAATGCCCTCCGGACATGTTCTCTAGATGGACTCAGCTAGATATCTTTTATTAGGGCTTATGTGAAATGTCCAAGATGCGCTTAGATAATTATGCAGGTGGCTCTTTGCACATGAAGAAGACACCAGAGGAGACTACTGAGCTTATTGAGTTGGTTGCCAACAACCAATACTTATATTCCTCCAACAGGAATCTTATGAACTCTGAGACCCCTCAGAAGAGAGGCGTGTTGGAAGTAGAATCTGTTGATGCTCTTTTTGCTCAAAACAAGCTTTTGTCTCAGAAAATAAATCTAATTACTCAACAGTTGAGTGGAATGCAAATTTCAACAGTCAACACCCAAAATTCACCTCAAGAGGTCCCTTATGACATGCCAGGTAATTTTATGCAAAATGAGAATTATGATTATGCTCAATCTTCTTCTGAACAGGTCAATTACATGAGGAGTGGTCCTAGAAACCCCAATAATGATCCATATTCTAAGACCTACAATCAGGGGTGGAGAAATCACCCAAATTTTGGGTAGAGAGATCAACCTCAGAGATCACAGAATTTTCACAACAATTCTCAAGGCGTTTTCCAATAGAATAATCATAATAACCGCCAATTTCAGTCCCATCCACAACAACCACCTCAGCAGGCAAATTCTCTGCCCCAATAAAACTCTAATTGGGAGACAATGATGAATAGTTTTATGCAGGAAACCAGAGCTTCCATTAGAAACTTGGAGGTACAAATGGGCCAATTGAGCAAGCAAATACTTGAGAAGTCTTCAAGTACATTTCCTGGTGACATAGTGGTGAACCCAAGAGAAGATTTCAAGGCTATTCAATTGAGAAGTGGTAAAGTAGCTGGTTCTGAGATCAAGGTCAATGAGGAACTAGTTGAAAAAGAAGCTCCAGAGGAGAAGAAGGAAGAAGTAGAGTATGCCCCTCCAAAGCGTGCAGATAACTCATTCCCAGACTCTCTTGACACTTATCCTACATTTCCAAAGGCTCCTGAATACAAGCCAAAAAAGCCATATCCTCAGAGGCTTCAGAAGGCTTCCAAAGACAGGCAATTCTCTAAATTTTTAGAAGTCTTTAAGAAGTTACAAATCAACATTCCTTTTGTAGAGGCTCTTGAGCAAATGCCTCTCTATGCTAAATTTATGAAAGAATTGTTGACTAACAAGAGGAATTGGAAGGAGCAAGAAACAGTGGTGTTAACCAAGGAATGCAGTGCTATTATTCAACATAACCTTCCTGAGAAAATGCAAGATCTAGGTAGCTTTGTAATTCCTTGCACCATTGGAGATGTCACCATTCAGAGAGATTTATGTGATCTTGGAGCTAGCATCAATCTCATGCCACTTTCACTGATGAAAAAACTTCAAATTGAGGAGGTAAAACCCACTCGTATTTCTCTTCAACTTGCTGATCTTTCTATTAAACTTCCTGTGGGTGTTGTTGAGGATTTACTTGTGAAAGTAGGACCATTTGTTATATTAGACATGGAAGAGGATTTAAAATCCTCTATTATTCTTAGTAGACCCTTTTTAGCTACAGGTAGAGCTCCGATTGATGTGCGAAAGGGTGAATTAACCTTAAAGGTCAATGAAGAACAGGTGGTCCTTAATGTTTTTGAAGCTCTAAAGCACCCTAATGATTCTGAAGGGTGTATGAGAGTTGATGTTGTTGAACCACTTGTTCAAGAGGTATTGGAAGCTGAGGTACTTGATGATATTCTGGATCCTATTTCTGAGTATGAATTAGTTGAAGTTGATGATTCACCACCCCAGAAGGCTATAGTGCACATGCCTAAAGCAAAGGAGGAAGCCACCAAGCTTGAGCTAAAACCTTTGCCTCCTTCTTTGAAATATGTATTCTTGGGTGAAAATGATTCATATCCAGTGATTATTAGTTCTTCATTGAAGCCTGGAGAGGAAGAGGCGCTTATTATAGTGCTCAGGAGCCATAAAACAGCTTTTGGGTGGACTAGTGATTTAAAGGGGATTAGTACAACCAAGTGTATGCACAAGATCCTTCTTGAAGATGATGATAAACCGGTTGTGTAACCACAAAGGAGACTCAATCCAACCATGAAAGAAGTGGTCCAAAAAGAGGTAATAATACTTTGGGAAGCCGACATTATTTACCCTATTTCTGACAGTCCTTGGGTGAGTCCTGTGTAGGTGGTTCCCAAGAAAGGAGGGATGATAGTAATCAAGAATGAAAAGAATGAGCTTATTCCTACAAGAACCGTCACAGGATGGAGAATGTGCATAGACTACAGGAGGCTCAACACTGCTACAAGGAAGGATCACTTCCCCATGCCTTTCATTGATCAGATGCTTGAGAGGTTAGCTGGTCATATTTTTATTATTTTCTAGATGGATATTCTGGATATAATCAAATTGCAGTGAACCCTCAAGATCAAGAAAAGACAGCATTTACATGCCCTTTTGGAGTATTTGCTTACAGGAGAATGTCATTTGAACTTTGTAATGCTCCAGCAACTTTTTAGAGATGTATGCTTTCCATTTTTTTATATGGTTGAAAAGTTCATTGAGGTATTTATGGATGATTTCTCTGTTTTTGGTAATTCTTTTGAATCCTGCCTTAAGCAATTATCCCTGGTCTTGAAACGGTGTCAAGAATCAAACTTTGTTTTAAATTGAGAAAAATGTCATTTTACGGTTACATAGGGTATTGTTCTTGGACACCAGATTTCAAGTAAGGGGATTGAGGTTGATAGAGCAAAGGTGGAGGTAATTGAAAAATTACCACCACCAGTTAATGTTAAGGCAGTCAGGAGTTTCTTAGGTCATACAGGATTTTATAGAAGACTTATAAAGGACTTTTCAAAAATTGCTAAACCATTGAGCAACCTATTAGTTGTTGATGTTCCTTTTGTGTTTGATGCTGAATGCCTACATGATTTTGAAACTCTGAAAGCAAACCTTACCTCTGCTCCCATTATAGCTCCCCCTGACTGGGATTTACCATTTAAATTAATGTGTGATGCTAGTGATTTTGCTATAGGAGTTGTTTTAGGACAGAGGCATGACAAGCTTATACATGTCATTTACTATGCTAGGCGTGTGTTAAATGATGCTCAAAAGAATTACACAACTACAGAAAAAGAATTATTAGCTATTGTGTATGCTGTTGATAAGTTTAGGTCCTATTTAATTAGTTCTAAGGTTATTGTTTATACTGATCATGCTGCTTTGAAGTACCTTCTAACCAAATAGGATTCTAAACCAAGATTAATCAGATGGGTGTTACTCCTTCAGGAGTTTGATATTGAGATAAGAGACAGGAAAGGGTCAGAAAATCAAGTAGCTGATCACCTTTCCAGAATAGAGCCTGAAGAAGGAGTACAACCACCCACAGCTGTGATTGAGACATTTCTGGATGAGCAACTGTTCCTCATTCAGCAGGCTCCATGGTTTACAGACGTTGCAAATTACAAGGCCATGGATTTTATTCCAAAAGAGTACAATAGACAACATGTGAAGAAGCTACTGACTGATGCAAAGTACTACTTTTGGGAGGAACCATACCTTTTTAGAAGATGCTCAGATGGTATAATCTGGAAATGTGTTCCAGATGAGGAGACACAGCAGATTATTTGGCACTGTCATGGATCAGATTATGGAGGCCACTTTGGTGGTGAAAGGACAGCTACAAAGGTCCTTCAGAGCGGTTTTTACTGGCCGACTCTCTTCAGAGATTCAAGAGAATTTGTGAAGCACTGTGACAGGTGTGAAAGAGCTAAGAATCTCCCTGCCAACCATGAGATGCCACAGCAGGGGATTCTTGAGGTTGAGTTGTTTGATGTGTGGGGTATTGATTTCATGGGACCTTTTCCACCCTCATATTCCAACAACTATATTCTAGTGGTAGTTGATTATATGTCCAAGTGGGTGGAAGCTGTGGCTCTACCCATCAATAATGCCAAAGTGGTGATGAGCTTTCTTCAGAGATATATTTTCAGCCGGTTTAGTGTCCTAAGGACACTCATTAGTGATGGTGGAAGTCACTTCTGTAATAGACAGCTGGACTCACTTCTGCAGAGATATGGAGTCCATCATAAAGTGGCAACCCCCTATCACCCTCAGACAAGTGGACAGGTTGAGGTTTCCAACAGGGAACTCAAGAGGATTCTAGAAAAGACCGTCAGTGTCTCAAGAAAGGACTGGTCTAGGAAGCTTGATGATGCTCTCTGGGCTTACCAAACAGCTTACAAGACTCCTATTGACATGTCCCCTTATCAGCTGGTCTATGGTAAAGCCTGTCACTTGCCAGTTGAGTTGGAGCATAAAGCTTACTGGGAAATCAAGTATCTGAATCTTGATGCTCAGGCTGTAGGAATTAAGAGAATGCTTTAGTTGAATGAGCTTGATGAATTCAGGTATGCAGCTTATGAGAATACCAAGCCTATAAGGAGAGAACTAAGATATGGCATGACAAGAAGATTGCCATTAGAGTCTTTGAGCCAGGTCAAAGAGTGCTTTTATATAATTCAAGGCTCAAACTCTTTCCTGGGAAGCTGAAATCCCCGTGGTCAGGACCGTTTGTAGTTACCAGAGCTTCACCATATGGTCATGTAGAAATTCAAGAAGAGAATTCTGACAGAAAATTCACAATTAATGGTCAGAGGTTGAAGCACTATCTTGGAGGCGAGATTGATCGCCAACGATCCATTCATCTGCTGAATTAGCAAGATTGACCGTCAAGCTAGTGACGTTAAAGAAGCGCTTGTCGGGAGGCAACCTGAGAACTTCTTATCCTTAGTTTATTCTCCGTTGCGTTGGTTTTATTATTTATTTGATTTTTATTGAGTTTTTGCTGTTTTTCCTTTGTTTTACGTGTGTTTTGATCATGCAGAATTTTTCGAACAAGACCCCAGACACTTAGAAAATTTTTTGACCACCTTGGAGGTGCATGCTGCGGACTGTGTGATGCCAAACTTGGGAGAGGCTCTGGAAGGTCCACGCCGAACTTGAAAAATTCCAAGTTTGGCGTGGAGAACAACGTAACAGCGTGCAATTGAGGAAGAGTTGACGCCAAACTTGAACTGGCGTGGGATTGGTGTACAAAAGAGGGACTACGCTCTGCCAGGGTGATGCCGAACTTGGCTCCCCTGGCGTTTGGCGTGAGAAATAAAAAAAAGGTAGGGATTGGTGCCAAACTTGAGCTTCCTCAAGTTTGGCATGGAGATGAGATATCCAATGCGTAATTCACGACACCGAACGCCACTATCCCCAAGTTTGGCGCCAGCTAATTCGTTATTCCTAAATTTTTGCCAAATCTCCACAAATCACCAACCATATCACATGCATCCCTCTGATTAATCGTTCCCTTTTTTTCCACCCCCCATATATTCCTACAAACACCGTTTTGTTCTTTTTCCAACATTCCTATCCTTGCACTCGTGACCAGCAACACCTGCAAAGATTCTCCTTCCTTCCCAATATATTTGATAAACCACTATTTTATGGTTTATATTGTGTTTAATTGTGTGGTTTTATCATGATCCTTACCCACTCATTCAATAATTTAGTAAGCATTTATATTTCCTTCCTGAAATTATTACATGATTGAAAACTGCTTCCTAGAGACTTTTAATTATGCATTTTTATTCTCCTTTATTCCATTCGATGCCGTGATCTGTGTGTTAAGCGTTTCAAGCTTTATAGGGCATGAATGAGTTGGAGATTGGAAAGGAAGCTAGCAAAAATGGAAGGAACACAAGAAATTGAGGAGATAACCAGCGAGAAGTGACGCGGCCGTATGGCTCACGCGACCGCGCGGATTGGAAAAGCACAAGCGACGCGGAGGCGTGGACGACGCGAACGCGTGGCAAGGAAAAACGCGAATGACGCGTCCGCATGGATGACGCGATCGCGTGACGTGCGCGATCTGCATAATCTGCAGAATTCACTGGGGGCAATTTTGGACCCTATTTTGACCCAGTTTTCGGCCCAGAACAGCAGACTAGAGCCAGAGAACACGCAGAAACCAAAGAAAACATTAATTCTACACAGTTTTAGTTTTAGATCTAGTTTTTACTCCTCCTCTAGGTTTTTCTCTCTAGGCATTAATAGTTCTTAGGATTTTATTTTTCTCTTACTTTTTGCATTGGGATACTGAGAAGAGTTATTACCTCATCAAGACTTCGTCATTCTAGTTCGTTTTCTTTACTTGGTTCTTATTCTTCCATATCCTCTGCTTTGTTTAGTTTTACCATTGGAATATTTTTAGGATTATTTAATACAAGGATTACTTTTATTTTTAATTGATTATTTTGATTTTTCTTTACAATGTTTTTCTTTAATTCCCTTTCACATGTTATGAATTTTACATTCACAATGAGCGAGTAGTTCCCTAACTTGATGGGGAGTTGATTGAAAGGAACCCTTGAGTTGGAAGGATTGAAAGAAAGATTGTAATTGGGTTTACTGTTGGATTGCCCTCTAGTCACTAACACCAATTCCTTTTAATTAAGTGGGTTGCAACTTGTGAACAGACGTAGCATTCCAACTTGTTTGACTTTCCCTTACCTAGTAAAGGATAACTAAACAGGACAACCTTTAATTATCAATTAATCTCGAGAGTATTCCAACTAATCAACTCCTAGTCAAGGCTTTTATTTACATTATTCAAATTCTCCAATTTAATTTTCTATTTACTCAACTCAAACCTTTTTGAAAACATCTGATTAATAAAATAGCACACTTTTCTGCAACTCGTTGGGAGACAACCTGGGATTCATACTCCCAGTATTTTAATTTTAAATTTCTGTGACACCTTTCTAAATTGATAAGCGGATTTCTGGCGAGTTAAGAACTATACTTGCAACGTATATAATTTAATAATTTTTAATTCGCCAATTTCTGCCCGCATCAATTTTTGGCGTCGTTACCGGGGAGTTGCAATAGAGTGCTAAAGTTATTAATTAAAATTTATTTATTTGCATTTTATTTTATTTTTGTTACTATGAGCTGCATGTTTCTTTCGTCAAATGACGCGTTCACTTCCTGATCCAAACTTGCCATTATTCGATCCTGAAATTGAAAGGACTATTTCACGAATAAGGCGAGCTAAGCGTCGGTTAGTCCTCTCTGAGGGTGAATCTGAAAGGTCAGTTGAGGAAGAAACCAGCCCCCGCTCTACTGATTTGGTTGATTTACGTGCAGGAGACATGGCAGCTAGGAGAGTTACCATCCAGGAGGAAGGAGCCCCTGACTTTACAATGCAACCGTTTCAAGCGTATCACCTAGCGGTGGCTACAGATTTTGAAATAAAGACCGCACTGCTCAATTTGATGCCCAAGTTTCATGGCTTACCTGCTCAAGAGCCTATCAAGCACCTGAGAGATTTTCAAGCAGCCTGTTCTACTGTCAGACATGATGGTGCAGATGAAACTTCAATTTTGCTGAAAGCTTTCCCGTTTTCTCTTGAGGGAAAAGCAAGAGAGTGGTACTACACTCAACCCTTAGCAAATGTATCCAACTGGGATACACTCAGAAAAGAATTTTTGGAAAAATTCTTTCCATCTGAAGTTACTGATAAACTGAGGAAAGACATTTTTACGATTGTTCAGGATGACAACGAGACTCTCTTTGAATACTGGGAGCGCTTCAATAATCTTCTGGAAGCATGCCCCCACCACAGGATTGACAAGATAGTGTTACTCAGCTATATCACACAGGGCATGAGGCCCCAAGATAAGACCACATTGGAAAGTGCTAGCAATGGGTCTATGAAGAAGTACAAGACCACTGATGAGGCATGGCAATTGATAAGCAACTTAGCTGAATCTACTAGGAACCACAGGCAGAAACAAGGCCGTTCAAAAGCCGTTGCAGAAGTATCCTCTAGCAAAGACTGCTGCTCTAGCTCAGAGTATCTGTGAAATGACCAACTTACTGAAGCAGATGCAATTGAATCAACAACAAGTTCAGCAAGCTCAACCTCCTCCACCATAGCAAAGCCAACAGTTAGTCCCACAGAGAGTTTGCGGAGTCTGTGCTGATTATAGCCATTATACTGATGAATGCCCGCAACTCCAACAGGAAGACAACATGGTGGCATCCACTCATAACTTCTATGACCGCCCCAACCAAGGGTACAATCAAGGTGGAAATCATAACCATGGATGGCAGGACAATTCTAACCAGAATTGGAGGGACAACAATAACAGAGGAGGCAGAGATAATCAGGAAAATCAGAGGTGGAATAATAACAACAACAGGCAGCAGAATCAACCTTACAGAGCACCTCACCTGAGGCAATCCCAAGGACCACAGAATACCCAACAGCAGACCTCTCAATTTACTCATCCCTCTTCATCTCCTAATGAAGAGCTACTACAATCTATTGAGCGAAGACAACAGGCCATGGAAAATAACATTATGAATAACATTAATGCATCTCTGAATGGTCTGACCTCTACTTTGCAAGCTCTTGTTTCACATATTGGATCAATGCAAAATTCCAGTAACCAACCTTCAAGCTCCACTGGAATCCCCTCTCAACCATTACCCAATCCAAAGGGAGGCATTAATGCCATCACCCTAAGGTCCGGAACCACACTGCAGGAGAGGAATCAGGAGGAGCCAAGCCTACCAGAACACGCCTCAGCTGAAGAGGTAGTAGAAATAGAAGATGTTGAAGAGGAAGAGGACATACAGGACATAGCTGAAAAAGAAGAAGCCAAACCACAGGAGGAAGCACCAAAAGGCGTAGACACTGCAGAAAACACCACTCCCATTCCATTTCCACAACTTTCAAGGAAGCACAGGAAGCAGCTGGAACCCGATCCCAAAATGGTAGAAATATTCAAAAAGGTTGAGGTAAGTGTTCCTCTTTTTGATGTTACTCAACAGGTGCCTAAATATGCAAAGTTTCTAAAAGATTTATGTATACATAAAGACAAAATTAATGAATTAGAAACTATTCCTTTAGGTAGTTCCATATCTGCTTTAATGGGAGGATTACCTGAAAAGTGTAGTGACCCAGGTCCTTGTATAGTTAGTTGTACTATTGGTGGTGTAGTAATTTATGATTGCATATGTGATTTAGGAGCATGTGTTAGTATAATGCCTTTGTCTATATATGATATTTTGAGGCTCCCTCCCTTAAAAAGGTCGGCAGCTCGTTTTGTGTTAGCAGATAAAAGCATTATTACAGTGGCTGGAGTTGCTGAAGATGTTTTAGTGAACATTAAAGGACTTACATTTCCCACTGATTTTTATATCTTGGAGATGCCCCATAATGACTCAGATAAGCCATCATCAATCCTACTTGGAAGACCATTCCTAAAGATATCAAAATTCAAATTGGATGCTTTTTCAAGAACATACTCTTTTGAAATAGATGGCCGCATAGTAATCTTCAATCTGAATGGAGTCATTAAAAATCCTCCAGAAGATCATTCTATCTTCCAATGTGATGTCATAGATGAAATTGTAGCTGAAGTTCACAAGGAAGAGTTAGAAGAGAGGCACACTGGACAAGGTCCAAGTGTGGGGACCCTCTTGACTGACAATGAGGGCACTTCGACATTTTCACAAGCTCCAGACAATCCAGAATCTGCCCATAATCAGAAATTAGAGTTGAAACCCCTTCCTCCACATCTCAAATATGCTTATCTTGAAGATGAGCAGAAGTTTCCAGTTATCATTGCAAGGAAACTCACTTCTCAACAAGAAGAGCAGTTACTTGATGTACTGAGGAGGCACAAGAAGGCAATTGGGTGGAGTTTGGCAGACATAGTAGGCATCAACCCTCAAGTATGTGAGCACAAAATATTTTTAGAAGAGGGAGCAAGACCTGTCCGTCAACCCCAAAGAAGATTGAATCCCACTATCTTGGAAGTTGTCAAAAAGGAAGTGACCAGACTATTGGAAGCAGGTATCATCTATCCCATTTCAGATAGTGAATGGGTTAGCCCAGTACAAGTGGTGCCCAAGAAGTCTGGAGTCACTACAGTGAAGAATGAGCATAGAGAGCTCATAGCAACTAGAGTTCATAATGCTTGGAGAGACTGCATTGATTACAGGCGTCTCAACCAAGCCACCCATAAGGATCACTACCCAATTCCATTCATTGATCAAATGCTGGATCGCCTGTCAGGTAAATCACATTATTGCTTTTTAGATGGTTACACAGGTTATTTCCAGATTCATATAGCTCCTGAGGATTAGGAAAAGACCACTTTTACATGTCTTTTTGGGACTTATGCTTACAACAGAATGCCCTTTGGCTTGTGCAATGCACTAGCTACTTTCCAAAGGTGCATGATGAGTATTTTCTCTGATCTTATTGAGGACTGTATGGAGGTTTTTATGGACGATTTTAGCGTTTATGGTGATTCTTTTAGACTTTGCTTAGATGGATTATCTAGAGTATTAGATAGATGTGTTAATACAAACCTTATATTAAATTTTGAAAAATGTCATTTTATGGTAAAACAAGGGATTGTACTACGACATGTGGTTTCTAATAATGGCATTTCTGTAGACCCAACAAAGGTGAATGTTATTTCTAGTTTACCTTACCCCTCCTCTATGAGGGAGGTCCGTTCGTTCCTTGGCCATGCAGGTTTTTACAGGAGATTCATTAAGGACTTTAGTAAGGTAGCACTTCCCTTATCCAGATTACTGTAGAAAGATATTGAGTTCGAGTTCAGTGAGGATTGCAAACAAGCGTTTGATAAGCTGAAGACCGCCCTGACTCAAGCTCCAATTGTGAGAGGACCAGACTGGAGCCAACAATTTGAAATCATGTGCGATGCTTCCAACCATGCAGTAGGAGCAGCGCTGGCTCAGCATGAAGGTAAGGATCCTTTTGTTATTGCTTATGCGTCTAAGACTTTAGACACTGCCCAGTCCAATTATACTACTACTGAGAAAGAGCTTCTTGCTATTGTTTTTGCTCTGGATAAATTATGAGCTTATTTACTTGGTACTAGAGTAGTAGTGTATTCGGACCATGTAGCTTTAAAGTATCTATTAGCTAAAAAGGAGTCCAAACCAAGGCTTATACGTTGGAGACTGCTATTACAAGAATTTTATTTAGAAATAAAGGATAGGAGTGGTAACCAGAATTTAGTGGGAGACCACTTGAGTCGCCTTGAGCACATTAAGGATGATTCTACTCCTATAGATGATAATTTTCCATTTGATAACCTGCAAGCAGTATCTGAGGTAGTCCATTGGTACGCACCTGTAGCTAACTATCTAGTTAGCCGCACATTTCCTCCACACTTTTCTATGCATCAAAAAGACAAGCTGAAAAGTGAGTCTAAATATTATATATGGGATGACCCATATTTATGGAGATGTGGCGCTGATCAGGTAATTAGACATTGTGTGTCTCAATCAGAATTCCAGTCTATTTTAGAGGCCTGTCACTCATCTGAGAGTGGAGGACATTTTGGCCCTCAAAGAACAGCTAGAAAGATCTTAGACTGTGGATTCTGGTGGCCTACTCTTTTTAGAGACGCTGCTGAGTTTTGTAAATCTTGTCTCCCATGCCAAAAATTTAGTAATATATCCAGGAGGGATGAAATTCCTCAACAAATTATGCTTTTCTGTGAGATTTTTGATGTTTGGGGCATTGACTTCATGGGTCCATTTCCAAATTCTAATGGTTACTTTTATATATTGTTAGTTGTGGATTATGTTTCCAAATGGGTGGAAGCAATTCCTACCCGCACTGATGATGCTAACACTGTTGTTTTCTTTGTGAGAAACCATATTATTTGTCGCTTTGGATCACCACGAGCAATCGTGAGCGATCAAGGCACCCATTTTTGTAACAGGAGACTAACGGGATTAATGAAGAAGCATGGGATAATTCATAAGGTTGCAACAGCATACCATCCTCAGACCAATGGGCAAGCTGAGGTGTCAAACAGAGAGATAAAGCGTATCTTACAAAAAATAGTCAAACCTCATAGAAAAGACTGGAGCACCAGGCTACAAGATGCACTCTGGGCATATAGAACAGCATACAAAACACCCATTGGGATGAGTCCTTTCCACTTAGTTTATGGAAAAGCTTGTCATCTCCCAGTTGAAGTAGAGCACAAAGCCTTTTGGGCAGTCAAGGAGTGCAACATGGGAATTGAGAAAGCCGGAGCTGAAAGGAAGTTGCAACTGCAAGAACTGGAAAACCATCGCCTAGAAGCTTATGAGAACTCAAGAATATACAAGGAGAAGATGAAGGCTATACATGATCAGCACATCAAGAGAAAAGAGTTCCAACCTGGGGATTTAGTCCTCCTTTACAAATCTCGACTGAGGCTCATGCCAGGCAAGTTGAGATCAAGATGGGAAGGTCCATACAGAGTAGAGAAGGCCGAACCGTACGGAGTTTATCACCTAAGCCATCCTTCAAGCTCTGAACTTATCAAAGTTAATGGACAACGTCTGAAGCTATACCATGGCGAGAAGATGCAGAAAAACAAGGAACTTGAGATCTTCCTCTTGGAAGATCCCCACATAGCAGAAGATTGAGCTAGTGGAGCACCCAACTTACGGACGTTAAAGCAAAGTGCTAGGTGGGAGACAACCCACCATGGTATGATCATTCTTTTCTTTATTTATAGTTTTTCCTATTCAATAATTCTTCTCTTTATCAGTACTTTTGTGCATCTGCATTTACATACTTTTATTTCTTTTTAAAAAAAAATGCCATGCGACGCAACCGCATCAGTGACGCGTCCGCGTCGCAAGGAGAGGGGAGAAAATAAAAAACGAACAGAGAGTCACGCTGGAGCGTGGCTGGAGGTGTGCCAGTGGCACAAATCGTCCCACGCGACCGCGTCGCTGACGCGTCCGTGTCACATGGGAATAATGGCCTCCCACGCGACCGCGTGACCCACGCGGCCGCGTGCCCTGATTTTCGACGTAAAAAGGGTGCACAACGAATTATTGTGCGAGAGTGGTGCTGGATTGGTGCTGAACGCACAATTCTACCCACGCGGACGCATGGCTCACGCGTCCGTGTCATTCCCTTCTGAAGCCCACTCACGCGATCGCATGCCCCACGCGATCGCGTCACCCCAAATTTGGCAAATATATAAATTCAAATAGAGAGTTGTGCAGGCGCGAGGCTGCACTCGCACCAGAAGCACAACATGGGTCACGCGACCGCGTGACCGACGCGACCACGTCAACTGAACTAAAGTGCAATCACGCGAACGCGTGCCCCACGCGGCCGCGTCGCTTGTGCTGCACAGCTCAACCTAAATTGCCAAAATATCTTATCTTTCTCTTTCCCAAATCCTAATTTTTCTTTTCCCTCCTTATTTCTTCCTTCTCCCTTCTTCCTTCTATCTCACCTTTCACTCTCTCTCTCTCTCTCACCTCCATTAACAAGGTTTTATTTTCTTCTTCCCTCCTTCCTTTTTTGATCATTCTTCTTATTTTATATGTTATTTTCTTTTCTTTTCTTTTTCTTTTCATTATCCATATTTTCTTTCTTCTTCTTTTCCTTTTTACATGGTGTTGGAAATTTATTTGAATCTTTATTTCTCATTATATGCTTGTGGATTGTTGCAAATTGTTTGACAATTATATATTATTTTCTTTAAAGGGTTGCTTGCATGTTCACCTTAATACTTTCTATACCTTATTTACCATGCATGCTATGTGTTTGTGAAAAAGCCCATATGGCATTATGCACTTTTCTACATTACTTTACTCTAATATTCAATGCTTGCTTTTCACAAATTCCTTTTACTATTGTATTAATTGAATTTAATTGTCAATACAAACGTGATGGTTTGTTACAAAGTGATGCTTGATCTATGCTACTCATGCCCTTTGCCGACATGCCAATAAACACCTTGCATTCACTTGTCATCATATGCACCAGCTCTTTTCCATTGATGACTTTTCACATGTACTCATGAGCGTGTGTTAACGTCAGTTCCCTCTTAATGTGCATCCATCACCACCTTTTCCATTCTCTTCCTTGCTATATCTCTTTGAATTTAATTTACTTTCTCTTCCCTTTTTCAGGATGGCCACCAAGAAAGGAAAAGAGAAAGCTACTCCCAAACCCTAGCAAGAAGAGGAACTAAAAGAGCACTAGTGGCAGAGCCTTCTTCAACTGCAGTCAAGCCCTCAACAAAAGGAGTCAAGAGGATCATAAAGGTTTATGAAAAGGAGAAAGCCTTTCCAGCAAAGGACACTGCGCGATTTCCCAATCGCTACTGTGAGCATATGTTCCCTATCTTGGCAGAAAGGAGCTATAACAACGAATACCTTCTTATCCTCCCGCTCAATATTGCTACCTTTGTTGAGCCGCAAATTGAACGAAGACAATGGAGTTTCCTACAGAGACAGCCAAGGCAGGTCAATATTTCTTGGGTAGTCGAGTTCTACTCTAACTTCTACCTGCCAACCCTGCAGTCTGTCTATGTCCGTCAGAAGCAAGTCCCTATTACAGAAGAGGCCATTCAACAAGCTCTGGGTCTTCCCCCTATTCCAGAAGGAATGGACGCCTTTCAAGAAGCCGCACTCAAGCGCCAGAAGTACCAATTTGACTGGGACGCCGTTCTCAGAGTTATTGCATTACCTGGCAGCCGTTGGATCTACGGATACCATCGTACCCGCCCTAAGGGAATATCGGCTTCAGCACTTACCTTGGAGGCTCGCGTATGGGCACAGATCATGTCCCATTATGTCTTTCCGAGCACTCACGAGTCCTCCTTCACTGCGGACATGGCCATTCTACTATGGTGCATCCTTACAGACCAACCTCTGAATCTACCAAGACATATCCGGAATGCCATGGGACACGTACAAATTGCGGGCAACTTACCTTTTCCCGCCTTGGTCTCAGATCTATCTCAGCAGTCGGAGTCTCCTACAGAGCTGGGGACACCAAAGCCATGCTTCCACGGGATGATCAGTATATCCGTAACGGGAAATACCTCAGACTTCCAGCAGCCACTACAAGCCTTCCTACTGCACTGGTTGAAGATATTTCTTCTTCAACACCACAAGCACCTACAACAGACGAACTGCTCCAGCAAATAATCGAAAGGTTGGATCAGCAAGAAAAGAAAGCGAAGTTAAGAGAGCGCCGTAACAACCGCCGATTCAAACACCTCAGGGAGCTACTTAGAGGAGATTGCAGAGACTCAGACACCCCAGAATCCACTTCTTTTACCAGCACAGGGAGCCATGATGGTCCCGACTGTGGAGATACTGCTACCAGCCCACCCCTATTCCTGACAGATGGCACCGAGGACAGTGCAAAGCCTTAAGTGTGGGGAGGTCGGTCAGTACCTGACTTCCAGAGGTAATTTCTCTTCCCTAGCACCAATAAATTAGGATTTTAGTTAGATTTTCTTTCTTTTATAGAATAGGATAAATTGCATAGTAATAGGTTAGTTGCATGCATGTTCTACTTGATTGAAAAGACAATAAGTTTCTTCTAAGACTCTATCTTTAGAACAAAATTTCACTAATTTTAATTAAAAAAAATTTATGATAAATCTGCTTGAAGCTGTATTTAGAACATGATTTTTGAGCTAAAGAACACACAACCTGTGAAGATTTGAGCCTTTATGCATGGTTACATTATTTAACCATAATTATTTTATTCTTGTGTGTTTACTTCTCTATGATTGTAATCTATATTTTGTTTCATCCTATATGTCTAATATTTATTATTTTTGTATGCTTGCATATGATTGATGCCATTATTTGTTTAAACTCACTTATCCAAATTAAGCCTACCCTTTTCAATTACCTTTGTCAACTACTTTGAGCCTTTAAATCCCATTTGTTCTATATTTCACCACATTACTAGCCTTAAGCGGAAAAACAATTGTATATCCCAAATTGAATCTTTGGTCAGCTTAAGATAGAATTGTGTGTGCTAGTTAAGTATGGAAAATTGTGGGAACAAAAGTTATTAAGGGAATGTGTCATGATAATATAATGGGAATTTGGATACCTACTCATGTGAAACTATAAGAATTAAAAATCTATGTGCATTGATGAGCTATGTTTATTTTTAAGTCTATATTTAAAAAAAATCAATAAATAAATAAGGGGACAAAATTATCCCAATGCTGAATTAAGAATTCAAAGATCAATGCACATATGATAAAATTAAAATAAAAAGTTGATACATGAAGTATGGAATGCAAAAGGGAATTCTGGGTAGCTAGGTATGAATTCTAAGGTTACATTAAATATATATAGGTTGGGTTAAAGCTTGGGTTAATTAAAGATTCAATTTATAAGCTCACTTAACCATATATGTATCCCTACTCTTACCTTGGCCCCATTACAACCTTGAAAAGACCTCATAATATTTGCATTGGTATATTAACTGTTGTTGATTGGTTAGGAGAAGAACAAAAGTTAGAGAGCATGATTAGAGAAGGATAGAGTGATTATCCTATACACTAGAGAGATTAGAGCGTACATACATCATCAGTGAGGGTTCAATGCTTGAATTTCTATGTTCCCTACTTTCATGAGCTATCTTCTTGCACTTTTATCTGTCTTACTGTATAATGATAGAATTAGTGGAATTTGATTTGTAATTGTTTTGAAGATCTTATTTACTTTTGATCAAGTGGGCAAGAATCATATAGTTGCATTCATATATATAGGATTGCATTGCATTGCATGAGTTTCTACATGTTCATACTTATTTGTTTTATCTCCTTCAATTAAGCATGAAGACATACTAATGTTTAAGTGTGGGGAGGTTGATAAACCACTATTTTATGGTTTATATTGTGTTTAATTGTGTGATTTTATCATGATCCTTACCCACTTATTCATTAATTTAGCATACATTTATATTTCCTTCCTGAAATTATTACATGATTGAAAACTGCTTCCTAGAGACTTTTAATTATGCATTTTTATTCTCCTTTATTCCATTCGATGCCGTGATCTGTGTGTTAAGCGTTTCAGGCTTTATAGGGCATGAATGAGTTGGAGATTGGAAAGGAAGCTAGCAAAAATGGAAGAAACACAAGAAATTGAGGAGATAACCAGCGAGAAGTGACGCGGCCGCATGGCTCACGCGACCGCGCGGATTGGAAAAGCACAAGCGATGCGGAGGCGTGGACGACGTGAACGCGTGGCAAGGAAAAACGCGAATGACGCGTCCGCATGGATGACGCGATCGCGTGACGTGTGCGATCTGCATAATTTGCAGAATTCGCTAGGGTCGATTTTGGACCCTATTTTGACCCAGTTTTTGGCCCAGAACAGCAGACTAGAGCCAGAGAACATGCAGAAACCAAAGAGAACATTCATTCTACACAGTTTTAGTTTTAGATCTAGTTTTTACTCCTCCTCTAGGTTTTTCTCTCTAGGCATTAATAGTTCTTAGGATTTTATTTTTCTCTTACTTTTTGCATTGGGATACTGAGAAGAGTTATTACCTCATCAAGACTTCGTCATTCTAGTTCGTTTTCTTTACTTGGTTCTTATTCTTCCATATCCTTTGCTTTGTTTAGTTTTACCATTGGAATATTTTTAGGATTATTTAATACAAGGATTACTTTTATTTTTAATTGATTATTTTGATTTTTATTTACAATATTTTTCTTTAATTTCCTTTCACATGTTATGAATTTTACATTCACAATGAGCGAGTAGTTCCCTAACTTGATGGGGAGTTGATTGAAAGGAACCCTTGAGTTGGAAGGATTGAAAGAAAGATTGTAATTGGGTTTACTGTTAGATTGCCCTCTAGTCACTAACACCAATCCCTTTTAATTAAGTGGGTTGCAACTTGTGAACAGACGTAGCATTCCAACTTGTTTGACTTTCCCTTACCTAGTAAAGGATAACTAAACAGGACAACCTTTAATTATCAATTAATCTCGAGAGTATTCCAACAATAATAGGGATTCCAACTAATCAACTCCCAGTCAAGGCTTTTATTTATATTATTCAAATTCTCCAATTTAATTTCCTGTTTACTCAACTCAAACCTTTTTGAAAATATCTGATTAATAAAATAGCACACTTTTCTGCAACTCGTTGGGAGACGACCTGAGATTCATACTCCCAGTATTTTAATTTTAAATTTCTGTGACACCTTTCTAAATTGATAAGCGGATTTCTGGCGAGTTAAGAACTATACTTGCAACGTATATAATTTAATAATTTTTAATTCGCCAATTTCTACTCGCATCAATATTCCTCCTTCCAAGCCCATGCCCCCCCCCCCTTGAGCCCCAGCACCTGCAACCCTCATCTCGCTCCTTCCCAAGTTATTCATCCCCCCTACCCTTACCCGTGAACCCCAACATCCCTCCTCTACTCCCTATAAATAGCACCCCATTCCCCTTCAGCACACCCACCACATATCCCATTCATTCTTTCCTTCTTCCGATCACCACAACACTGCCACTCCTATTCCATCCTCACATACATCCATCCCCACACAAGTGTCTTCAACCCAATACCCCAACCCCTCTCTCCAACCCCCTTCTCTTAGACTACACGTTTGTCCACTACCTCCTCCCCCCTCCCCTTTTGACCGAATCACACAACACAATTCCCCCTCATTCTCTCTTAAAGCCTCACATCAACCACTCTTTAATTTCCCCATCCTCTTAACCACAACCTCTTTCCCTCCTGCCTACTTCTTTTTTCCTTTCTTCTTTTTTTTTTGCTTTCTGTATTTCTGTTACAAAAAAAATAAAAAATAGAACTTTTAGCATTAATTTTTTTTATCTTCTGTTTTATTTTCTATTTCAATTTCCGCTTTTCCTTCTTCTTCCCCTTTGTATTTCTTTATTTTGCTCGAGGACGAGCAACCGTTCTAAGTTTGGTATTGTCGCTCTGCTGGTTTATTCTGTTTATCTCCATGGCACCAAAGACCACCCAACCTTTCAAAAAGAGAAAAGGAAAAGAACCGGCCACCAGTTCTCATGATTCAAGAAGATTCTGCTCTAAACTGCATGAAGAGCACTTTTATGATGCTACTAGTAAGAGGTCGGTTCTGCCGGAAGTGCAGTTTAATATCCAACCGAATGAATATCCGAGAATTCAGCATGAGATTCAGAGAAGAGGATGGCAATTTCTGTGCAATCCGCACACACAGATGGGTCAATTAATGGTTCAAGAATTTTATGGGAACCTATGAATTACTTACAAGGATGTGTCTGGAGTCAATGAAAGGAACCATAGAAGCTTTGTAAGAGGAAGAGTCATTGACTTCAGCCCAGAGATTATCCAGCAGACTCTCCAGTTACCACAAACCATGCCCCCACTTCATTCCTACAGTGAGAGGGCGAATAGAGATTAGCGACTGGAGCAAGTAGTCGCTGGCATTTGCATTCCAGATGCCTAGTGGAAATTGGGGGCAAAGGGGAAGCCGGGCCATATCAGAGTCGGTGACCTGACGCCTTTGGCTAGGGGATGCACCATTTTATTTGCTAATCTATCATGCCTACAAGCAACCGGTCTGAGTGTACTGTAGACCAAGCCATCATGATTCACTGCATTCTGTTGGGAGAGCCAGTAGAGGTGGAGGACGTTATTGCTAAAAAAATTTACCATGTAGCCACCAACACTAAGGAGAATGCCAGGTTGGGCTTCCTACATCTCATCTTCTGCCTCGGTGAGGCCGCTAGGGTGAAGATAGAGAATGATTTCCCTATCCTAGTCGAGAAGCCCATCACAAATAAGACTATGGAACTGGTAAGAGACTATCAGAGACTTCCAAGAGTTGAACAGGTTGAAGAAGAAGCTGAAGAGGAGCAACCACTGCCTCAGAGACACTACTTTCCTCCTCTAGAATACTGGCAGTAGCTTGCATCCTCCATGGAGCAAATGAGGGTCTGTAATGACAGCCACTGGTAGCAGTACATGGCGTCTGTAGAAGAGATGAGAGCCACATAGAACAGCTATTGAGAGCATCTCTGTACCACCCTTGATGAGATGAGAGCTGATCAGAACCTTCAGCGGCAGGAGATCTCTCAGCTGAGACAGGATCATAGCCGTCTGAGAGGACCTTACAGAGCACAGCCTGAGGAGAGAGATCCCCACCAAGGAGATTGAAGTGGCTCAGTTCCTTTTCATTTTCCTTATTATTTTGCTATTTTTATGATTAGGTTCCTGTTTTCTGCTATTTTTGTTATTGCATGATCAGTTGCTATTTCAATTTCTATGTTCTAGTTTAATTTACTGCTTGTTTTGTTATTTGATTTTATTCTGAAAGAGTGTCTCATGTATTGCTCACTAAACTTGAAATCAAAAGAAAAGAAAGAAGAAAAAGATGTAATGCATGCGTAAGAGAGTTTATAAAAGAAAGTAGTCTCATTTAATCAAGTGTGGTGGTGTTTTCTGTGATTCTGAATGCATGACATGAACCGTACATGTTTAAATTTGAATCAAGAAATGTTGATGTATAAGGAATAGGAATTTAGAGAACTATTATGAATTTTCTAAAGTTAGTGAAAGTTAATCCTTGAAGCAAAAAGAAACAGCAAAGAAAAAATAAAAAGCAAGGTCCAAGGCTCTGAGCATCACTAACTAGGGACGTCAGACATGATTAAAAGCTCAAAGAGTTGTTTTCCTAGTCATATGCTTGTGGTATTCTTGTGTCAAGCAATTCTTGAGACAGAATATTTAGAGTCGAGACCAAATGCATTTAGCAGAGTATGCCAAAGGCTTTAAGCACCACTGTCTGGGAGTAGCTGAAAGAAAAATCAGAACTTCAAGAGAGTTCCCCAGTCAAGTGCTTGTGGTATTCTTGTGTCAATCAACCATTGAGACAGAGCATTTAAAGTCATGGCTAGGCTCAAGGTGCAAAGCACCAATTACTTGAGAATTAGAGGATATCTGCTGTGTTCAAGGATTTAACTGAAGTATAAAGATCAGAAAATTCATAATATGATCCGGATTCTAATTCCGAATGACAGTGACATTCCTCTGATTCAAAGGAGAGTGAGATGCCAAAACTATTCAGAATTACATTAGCTAAACCCCACTTTAAGAAGAGACATGAACATAACTGAACTCTCACCTCTCATGCAAATTCACATCTTAAGCATGTACTAATTTTGGTTACTTGAGGACAAGCAACGATTCAAGTTTGGTGTTGTGATGTGTGAGCATCTTCTCTATCTTTTCCTAGTGAATTAGCACTTGAATTGCTATGTTTGATCAAGATTTAATACATTTTAGCTACTATGAATGCTACTTTGAATTGTGTACAATTCTGTTTATTTTAGGTTGTATTCTGAACGAATTTGACAGAGTTTTCAAGAAGAGACGAAGCTACAGCAGAATAAAGGCTTGAAGCTAAACTTGGACTCTCCAAGTTTGGCACCAGGAAGCTTTACAAGCCCTATAGTCATCATTGCTTCATCCACGCCAAAATTGGATCCTTTCAAGTTTGGAGCCACAACAAGAAAGCTTAAGGGAGCACACTGCCATCTCCATGCCGAACTTGAGTTCACTCAAGTTCGGTGCCAACATCAAGAAACTCCAAGGAAGGCAATGCGTGACCTCCACGCCAAACTTGCAGCACCTCAAGTTCGGCGCCAGCATGAAGTCTCCAAGGGAAGTGTGTGCGTGCAACTCCACACCAAACTTGGATCATATCAAGTTTAGTGCCACAAGCCAAGAAGCAAAGGAAGACTCTCGGCCACTTCCATGCCAAACTTGGACCCTTCCAAGTTTGGCGCCAACCTTTAGTGCAAGAGTGGTCCCCAATTCGTCCTACAAATTAAAGGCTGCACAAATCCTTCGATTTAAAATCTGATTTTATTTATAATTAGGAAAAGATATTATTTAGTTTAGGAAATATATTTTACATTAATTAGGATTAGATATAAAAGGGAAAAGAATCAGCCTTTCGGGCTCTTCTCTTCTCTTCTACCTCATTCCGCAATTTACAGTTTTTCAGAATCCTAGTTTTCTCTCTAAACCATGAGCAACTAAACCTCCACTGTTAAGGTTAGGAGTTCTGTCTATTGTATGGATTGATACTATTATTTTTCTATTTTAATTCATGTACTGATTTATATTTCAAGAATTATTTTCGTTCTTTGTCTTATGAATTTGGGTGGAATGGAAGTATGACCCTTGTTCTAATTGAGTTCTTGTATAACTTGGAAAAGCTCTTTACTTGAACAACAGCTTGAAAACAATTTCTCTTAAACTTCTAATTATCTGGACTTAACGGGATACGTGACATATAATTCTCTTATATTTGAGTAATTAGGGCTTTTGTAGCATATAAACTAGAATTGAGCTTCACCCTCTAATTGGAATTAAGTGACCAAGGAACTAGCGGTTGATGAGAGTTAGAGGAGACTGAAAAGGTCTAAGGAATTAGGGTTTAGTCACATATAATTTGCCATGAATTAAATCTTGCATGATTAAAATAGTTAGTAAGAAAAGTCAACCCGAAAAATGGATAACTCTGAAGCCTTAACTGTTTCTCCCATATTATTTACATCAATTTATTGCTTGCTATTCTGATTCTCTGATTTACTGTTTAATGCTTTTGAACTCTAAAACACCATTTTCTGTTTGTCTGACTAAGCCAATCACTCAATCACTGTTGCTTGATCCATCAGTCCTCGTGGGATCGATCCTCACTCACCTGAAGTATTACTTGGTCCGACCCGATACACTTGCCAGTTAGTTTATGGTTGTAAATTCCGCACCACTGCTCAAAATACTCAGAAGATCTTGTTCAACCCACCCATCGGAGGAGGGAGAAGATGAAGATTAGGGTTCTTAGGTGGTAAGAGATCATGGGCGGTAGAATGAGACGCTATGCAGAAACGAGTAATGATTGTTGATGTGGTGGCGAGTGCGATGGCTGCTGCGAGGAAAGAAGAAGAGGAAGAGTTGTTGTTGCTGTTGTTCGAGTGAGTGCGAGAGAATATTGAGAGTTGTCTTAGAATTTAAGAAAAAAAAGAGGTATTCTCATATAGGAATTGTGATTTTTTTTTAGAACATTATGTTAATTTTAATATTTAAAAATTTAATTACAAATAATATAAAAATTTTATTAAAAAAATAAAAATTTAATTAAAAACTTAGTAAAATTATTGATACTAATATTTTGATAGATTAATTAAATCTAATATAAAAAACTAAAAGCTACTTATGTGGATTGCTAATAGTTGTGTTTAATATATATAATATCTAAAATTAATTTATAAATTTTAGTTAAATAAAAATTAATAGATATTAATTAAGACAAATAAATTTAGTATTTAACTATTCAAACAAATACTATACTGTTGAAATACTAGCAAGAGATATATTAAAAAAAACTTAGTTAAGTCGTTTTAGAAATGAAAAAAAAAAAACTACCATTTATACCTATGAATTTTATGAATACTAATAAAAATATTCGTAGAAGACGGAAAGTGACTTTGTACCCATGAAAGGTTGGGTCCGTCTGTCGATAGTATTCAGATGTTATTAACTTGTTTGCTCCGTTAACTTAAAGACCAACATGGCACGTTAAGTGCTTACTTGGCTATAAGACAACAATCTGACATTAATGCCCATGATTGTTAATATATTTGATATCTGTGACATTGGATATAACACAAATTTGACAAAACAAGACGTATAAATGTCATGAATTCACAAATTTACCCGAAAATCTGGTATTGTACACTAAGGCTAGCTACGTTTATTTTTGAGAACAGGATAAGACAAGACATTAAAAATAAGACATAAAGGATAGAGACACAGAATTTAGTGTTCCTAGATTCTATTTGGTAATAAAATAGAACAAATTATGAAAATATAATTTATTCTTTTTTTTCATTCAAAAAATTTGAGAAAAAAAATATAATAATAAAAAGTATAATTATGAAAAATTAACAAGAATAATAACAAAAAATGAAAAATAAGTTGTGTCCCTCGTTAGTGTCTTTGTGTCCTTCCTATCAGGATGGACATAAAATATACTAAATTCAATGTCACTGGACACAATATCTCTGTCAATGTCTTCTTTGCCAAACACGATTTTATGTCTTTGTGTCTCTGTATCCCTGTTTCAGTATCCTATCTTTGTAAACAAACGCAGCCTAAATAATAAAAATGTGACCTGAAAATAGAACTAAATAAAAGGCGTTCATTCCATATGCTATAATAAACTTTGAAATAATTTTAACATAAGCATTTGTTAACAAAAGTTTCAAAACAAGTCTACGAGTTTGATGTGAAAGTAGCAAATCCAAATTACCTAAAAGTACTAATACAAACCATAAACATGAAAGCATCAGGTAGTGCAATATAAGCAATAGGCGTAAGTTACAAAAAAAAAACCATAGTATCAGAGTTTGAAAGCTCTCATTACAGTGAGTCTTTGATAAAAAAAAACAAAGTCAAACTAGAAAATCCTATTTGTTGGGTGTGGAGTTGCTGCTGCCACTAGAATCCTATTGTTGTTGCCACTTGAAGATGTTCCTGGATTGGTGGGCGAAATTCAGGTATTGGCCATCTGCAGTGAGTCCTTACAGTGAGTCCTTGATAAAAAAAAAAACTTATATTAGATGAATTTAAAGCTAATGCTTAGCATCTGCAGCCTCTAAAGTCTCTTCCCAATACATCTCTTGCTCTCTGGCAGCATCCTCATCAAGATCATCAACAGTCATACCTTCAGTTATTGCTGTTGCACCCTGATGCTAACTACCGCTACCTGCTGCAGCTTCTCCGCTAGTCATAATTTTTTTCTTCTTGTCACATTCTCTTCTGTTATGACCAGAGTACTAAATGAAATCAATTAAAGTTGCTAAATAAAAATCAGATCAATTAAAATAGCTAAATGAATAAGAGTATTGAATAAAAATAAACAATTAACCTTACTAAATGAAAATAAGACTAAAATTTAGTTCTGAAATCAATTAAAATTTATAAATGAAAATCAGATCAATTAAAATAGCTAAATGACTTAAGAGTATTGAATAAAAACAAACAATTAACCATACTAAATAAAAATTAGATCAATTAAAGTAGCTAAATAACTAAGAGTACTGAATAAAAATAAACAATTAACTTTACTAAGTTTTAATCAATTACTAAATAAAAACAATTTGGAATGAAAACAACATAATCAACCATTTTTACCTTTTGCATGTCCGACATCAGGTTAAAGCCATTTGCTACATGGTCACTGTCATCATCTTGTAGGACAAGAACCATTTTCAATTATTCTTATTTTCTGACTCAACAATTGCATATGCTATTGAGATGATATGATTATTTGCATCGGCTCCAATAGCAGTAAATAGCTGGCCTCCGTAGTATCCTCTTAGAAATATGTCATCTAGTCCTATAAAAGGTCGACAATCTTCAATGAAACCTCTCTTGCATGCATTTAGACAAATATAAACTTTCTTAAATAAGAAACTCTCCAACCCAAGCAGGAGAAGTATGTATCTTTACTGTACTCCCTGAATTTGTCTTCAATATCTCAGTAAAATAGTCACGAAACCTAAGTATCTTTACTGTACTCCCTGGATTTGTCTTCAATCATCAAAAAGTGAATAAATCATCAATAAACATTATCAGTTTATAATATTACCCATCACCCATTTGTTTTCCAAATTAAGAAGACATGAATAAAATATCAAAAAATGAACAAACCATAAAAATACACCTATTATTTTTTCAAATTTTTTTTAAACTGAAACACAACCCCCACAGTGACATACTCTATACGATCAGTGAAACGAAAAGCTCTAACTTCAGTTAACAATTTCATGGTGAAAGAGTTCCGTGAAAGGAAAAATTGTTAACTAAAATGAAAAATTGGACACTAGCAATATAGGAAGGTGGCTTACCTCTCATTGTGGAAGTGATGACTGTCTTCCAATCATCTTGACACACCCACGCCACGAAAGGATCACTACCGGACCATGATTGTAGATTTTGGAGTGGCCGCCTTCAATTTTTCAGATCAGTTTTGTTGGAGTCCAGTAGGTGGTTCACGTCTCTCTCTGCTAGGGCATGCATAAGAGTGGTGAGGAAGAAGATGAAATGGTGCGGAGTGACCTCTAACTTTTCTCTCTCCCTTTCCTATATTCACTTAGAACGTTCTTAAAAAAATAAAAATCAAAAGTAGGTAAGCATTTAACGTGTCATATTGGTCTTTAAGTTAATGGAGCAAATGAATTAATAATGTATACTATCAATAGACGGACTCAACCTTTCATGAGCACAAAATCACTTTCTGTCTTCTATGGATACTTTTATTAAAGTTCATAAATTCATAGGTATAAATGGTAGTTTTTCCTTTTAGAATTTAAAGATTAAACTAACTCATTTATTATATACATGTTTAATTCTTATATATATTATAGAAAAAGAATAACTATTTATTTATATTAATTAACTATTTATTTATATTAATTTAGGTAGAAATTGACGTATAATTATTTTATATAAAATTGATATTTAAAATTTATTAGATAAATTAATAAATTTAACTAACTATTTTAATTATCAACTTTATATAAAAATAATTATGTGTGAATTTTTGCTGTTAATTTATTATTATAAAATAATGAAAAATGCTAGGGGGCCAGCAACATTTGGGATTTATAGCCATTAAATAGCCATCAATGAGGTTTTTAATGGTGAGAGATTAATGTGAGATTTCATCCAATGGGTCACTCTTCTTTGATGGTTACATGCTGGCTAGAATGTGATAAAATTGCTGGTCCCCTAAACTTTTCCTAAAATAATTTTAAAAAATATATATACTAGAATAAATAAATAATTGTAATATAGTACCCGATTCTTAATTGCCATACAATCATTGAATCATACATGACCTCAACCGTAATTGGGTCTAAACTGTGGCAACAAAAAGTAAGCTCAATAAGCTGCGTGTAGACCAACACTAACAGAGTCAACCAATTTCCTTTCCCCGAATCAAATATGACTTCCTCCACCACCAGAAACCAATATAGGGTTAATCCCTACAGAACAAGGATGTATGATGTGTTCATCAGTGTCAGTCGCCAACACCCTCATCGTCAACACTTCGCTTCACGCCTCTGTGGCGCTCTCATAGATGCTGGGGTACATGTTTGTGACGAGATACTTCTTAGAACAGGAGACTTTGTCTTTTCCCAGAGTGTGGGTGTACCGGCCGGAATCGAAGGTTCCAGAGTTTCTGTCATCATCTTCACAAAAGAATACTTGGATTCAGCATGGTGTTTCCAAGAGCTACTGAAAATTATGGAGTGTCGAAGTAGCAAGGCTCAGGTGGTTGTTCCAGTGTTCTGCGGTGTAGATCCGTCAGAAGTAAGGGATTATTCTGGTCACTTTGGAAGAGTTATGACTTCTCTTGATGGAAAATCAACACCGCGGCCGTGCCATGTTACCACGCTTCAAGAAGCCGCTGACATTTCACCAAGTTTTGTGACAGTTTCCGGGTAATCAAATACACTGTATATTTGTTGTTTTTCATTAATTTACTTTGCAAATATAATAATTTAATGTAAGTATAAAAAAAATTTACGTAGATAATTAATGGTATATTATTACATTAATAAAAATAATTATTTTTTAAATTTATATCTTTAAAAATCATCAAGATACATTAATTAAAATAGATTATTGTATCAAAATATTAAAATTAAACTCATATAATAAATATGAATATGTATATTTTTATATTAATATTATTTTAGTTAGTCAGTTATTTTTAAATAAATAAGATATTAATTTTTTAAGAAAATAATTATTTATAAAAAAATAATTTATAAAATTAGATAATCAATAGAAATAAAATATATAATTTAATATTTTTTTTAATAATAATAAATTTAACATTTTTACACTTACGTGTGAACGGATAAACTTTTTTTTGGACTTGAAACTTTTTGTCGTTTAAAGTGGATTTCAAAGATAAAACAAAAAGACTTATGATATTTTGCCAAAAACAAAAGTGTTGGTTTGCCAAATCCCAACAACGCGCAATGGCTCATACAAAATTAAACAGCGGACTGGGAATCTGGGATGTGGTTTAAAAAAAACCTGAAAGAATGGCTGTGTGAGTAGTGTAATGAACAAAAAAAAAAAAAAAAACAGCGGACAGAATTGGACAAAATCATTTTTTATTTTATTGACACATATTCTTTAATAAAATATTTATTAACAAAAAACCTTAAAAAACCTCTTTCAAGGTTAATTTGGTAAATTTTTATTTTTTAAAAATATCGTATCAAATTTGAATTTTGAAGAATAAATTACTAAAAATATATTACATAATTAAAATTGAACTAATTTTAGAATTAGCATAAGAAAATTTCCAGAAATAAACTGCACATAAGCTACTTTTTCTACATTATCTTTTGATAGATTTATTAGAAAGTTTTACAGATATATTAGTTTTTCTTAATTTATTTTATAATTTTGCCTGTTGACTGCTGAAATTTTTCATCCCTTAGTACCTTTTTTAAATTTGTTTTAGATAGATTTTCCTTTTTAAAAACTTTTCTTTCTACGGTAAATCTTTTATTATTATTATCTATCAATTATATTAGTTAAAAATATTAGAAAAGTAAATTATGTTTTTTTTTTGCTATAAATGATGGGGCATTTTTACGAATATCATAAAATAAAGGCAGGGGTGACTTTTTGTAACTATTGTTGGGATTTAGCTTGGAAATGCATTAAGCATTGGTAAATTCAATGCATTTTTTAATACATTCAATACTTGAAAATTTTCAAACACCTTTTTATTACATATATGTGCATTGATTCCACGTGAAAAGATTAGCAAATATTGAGAGTAAATGATCAATTTTGTTCTCTTAAATATCATTAGTTTTTTAGATTAGTCTCTAAAAAATTTTTTTAATTAAATTCGTAATTTAAAAATTACTAATGTAACATTAATCTTTTGTCACTTTTGTTTAAAATTTTCATTATTTCCCAAGCACTCCCCTTCTAATTGATTACTAATATGATTAATTTATACAATTAAATTAAATTAATTTTAAATTGAAAGAAACTTTGATTTAATTTCGTAAATTTATCATGTTAGCAATCAATTAGAAGGTGTGTGTTGTGATATCACTTAATGTGATATATTGATGAACTCTGACACTATGAACAATGAATGTAACTGAATGACTAATTTGACCAACTTAAATATTTTTAAAGATAAATTTATTTAAAAAAATATTTCAGTAAAAAATATGTTAGAGACGAATTTGAACATTCACTCAAATCTTAAGCTTACTAGGATTAGGAATGTTTCTATAAAATTTATTGAAGAATGCTTCCATAATTGACTATGCAATGTATACGTTGCAGGAAGGAAATGGAATCTATCAAGAGTATTGTTGAACATGTTGCTTTTTTAATAGATTCAAGAGACCTATTTGTTGCACAGCATCCTGTGGGAATTAAATCTCGTGTGCAAGATTTAATTCAAATATTAAACATTCATGAGAAACCAAATGATGTTCTTGTACTAGGGATTTGGGGAATGGGAGGAGCTGGTAAGACAACAATTGCCAAAGCTCTCTACAATAAAATTCGTCGTAAGTTTGAAGTGAGAAAATTCATCCCAGATATTAGCGATAGAATGGAGCAAAATGAAATGGATTCTTTGGCATCTTTACGAGATGAGATTCTTCATTGCATGAACCGAAAGAAAGCACTTCTTATACTTGACAATGTGGGAAGCAACAAAGAATTAGAGAATTTGCTTGTAAGTCATACATTGTTTGGTCCTGGTAGCATAATAATCATCACAACTAGGAATAAGCAACCACTTTATCTGGTTAGAGTTGACCATATATATAGAGTGAAAGAAATGGACTACAACGAATGCGTTGAGCTTTTTAGTTGGTGTGCATTCAAGAAAGCAACTCCTAGAAGAACATTTGCTGGGCTTATTAAGGAAGTAGTTGAATATTCTGATGGATTGCCATTGGCTATTGTAGCTTTTGGCTGTGTTTTAAGTGGAAGAAATATAGCAGAGTGGGGGATTGTATTGGATAGGGTCAAGATATTTCCCATTCAAGATGTCCAAGAGGTGTTAAAAATAAGCATTAATCGTTTGGATCACAAAGAGAAACAAGTATTTCTTGAGATAGCTTATTTCAGTCATGCGTTTAGTGGAATGTCGCGAAAAGATGCAATGCAGATATTAAATGGGTCTGAAGGAATTTTGGGGCTTGAACGCCAGAGTCTAGTGACGTTTGAGGAGAACAAGCTTCGCATGCATCCGTTGCTACAAGAGATAGGAAGAGAAATCTATCAGAAGGAATCATCTTCATTTAATCCTCAGGTGCATATTATGTTACAGTTTTATAAGAATCACTCAATGAATCTTGTAAATAATTATTTATTTAATTTGTTTTGGTCTATTGCAGCGAAAGGTATATGATGTATTCTTGAGCTTTCGTGGTACAGACACTCGTTCCACGTTCACCTCACATCTTCACGCATCTCTTGAAAATGCTGGCATTTATGTTTTTAAGGATGATGATGGACTTCTAAGAGGAGAGCAGGTCTCAATCTCACTTCTAAAAGCAATTGAAGAGTCTAAAATTTCAATCATTATTTTGTCACCAAATTACCCCAATTCAAAATGGTGTTTGAAAGAGCTGGAGACCATTATGCTGTATCATAAAAACAAAGCTCAAAAGGTGTTGCCAGTGTTCTATGGTGTAGATCCCTCGGAAGTGCGCAATCAAACAGGAGAGTTTGGACGAGCTTTTAAAGTTCTAATAGAAAGAATCCAAAAGAATAGAGACAATGAGCAGAGTTGGAGAGCAGCACTCAAACAAGTTGGTTGCATCTCAGGGTTTGTCATTCAACAATCAAGGTACTTTAATATCTTTTTCATCTTTTCAAGGTTAAAATAATGATGATTTTGAGGCAATAACTATCCTTTTAGTTTTTACACCATTTCACATGGTTTTTGAATGCACTGATTTGCTTGCTTGGTGGTAAGTGACCAACCAACATATAGCTAACACTTATAAAGAAATGCAAAATATAATGATTCATGTGTATATGTTGTTTGTCAACTTAGTTTGTAGAGTCATAATGTGGATGCAAATTATACTAAACTAGATATACACTTGCACCTTGCACGAAATTAAAATAAATTAATTTTTATATATAAAAAATTATTTAATAAACAAACCTTAAAAATTAATATTAAATAAATCTGTTTTGTTAAATTATATAAATAAATTTGTATTTAATTAGAGTTACTATTGTATAAAAGTTTAATTATTTTGTCGGTCCATATAATTTTACTAAATTTTCAATTAGGTTCTTATATTTTTTTTTTCTTTTCATGGGTCTCTATACTATATCAGATTTTGTAACTAAGTTTCTACCTTGATAAAAACATTAGAATTAACCGAATATTCTGTTAAACTATACAAAATATTCAGTCAAGTGTTTGGTATATTCGTTTTGTTTAACAGAATATTCTATTAATTTCAATATTTTTGTCACGGCAGAGACTTAATTACAAAATCTGATATGGTATAAGGTCTCAATAAAAAAAAAGCATAAGGACCTAATTGAAAATTCAATAAAATTATAAGAACAGACAGAATAATAAACCTTGTATATTAATTAATGGCTTATATTTGTAAGTTAAAACTTAAAAGTAATAATTTATGCTATTAGCCTTTTGTAACGTAAAAAAATTATAATTAGTTAAATAAATATTATCATCTATGCTTATTCATATAAAAAAATATTAATATAATATCAATATATAAATGCAATTGAAAACAGAAATAGAGTTGTATTTATATTTGTACTATACATAAAAAAATTAGAGAGTAAAGTATATATAGTAACTACTGCATAAAATAACTAATTTGTGAATTTAAATATGATTTTAAGTAAATATAAATGTGTTAATAATGATTATTTTTAAGAATTAGAAAGAAAAAATACACTTTGTGAATAAAAAATACTGTTTATTAAAAATTATATATTTTTCTAATGCTTCTAAATTGATTTTTCATTAAAGTTTTATTTTTCTATTTTGGTAAAAATTTGTATTTCAAATTTAAAAATATATTACTAATTTTTATCAAAAGAACATATTAATGAATTGTGGAGAATTTTTTGCTGAAAAATTTTAGAATCACAATTATGTTAAATTGATGTCCTCTTGTTTGAGCCTTTATTTCTCATATTTTTATAATAAAATTCAGTTTAATTTTTTTTAAAATAATGATAATTTTTAGCAAAGAAATAAATTAGCACATATAAACTTTCTTGTTATGTTTTATTATCATTGAATAATTATCCTTTATATTAGATTTTAATAAGTATTGCCAATGCCAATTTTCCTATAATGCACGGACACTGATATGGATACGGGACACGATACGATACGGAGACATGTGAATTTAAAATTCTTATAAGACACGGAGACACCACATATATATAAAATATAAAATATTTTTTAAATAAATTGTAATAATATTTTGATATTTTATAGATATTAAAATATAAATTAATCTTTTAATTATTTTTATTGTCTTTTTTTAATTATAATAAATATTTAAAATATTTTTAATAATTAATAATATATATTATTATTAAACTCATTTCAAGAATACATGTTAAAAATAAGGTTAGACACGTTGACACGTGATGGTATTTAGGTGTGTCCAAATGTGTCTAGAAAAAAAATTTTTATTTTTTATCAAGATACAGTTGAACACAAAAAACACGTGTCGAACGAATATTGATAAATATCGTGTCTAAAATATATTCGACACGTGAACACGACAAATAAAAAAAAAGTATTCGTACTTTATAGTAATTTTCTCATAATCTGTCATTATTTAAAATCACCCTAAAAAGAGTAAATGAAGTAAAAAGAATCTTAGTATCACTAAATAGAATCACGTTTTGAAAATATTAAAACTGAAAATGTATACATAAAATATATAAAATAATTTAAAATTTAATGCTTTTAAAATAAAAAATTTATACATAACTTGATCTATAAGTAAACTTTATGAAAATCCTGAATAGATTTTTACTCATTTGACTTAGTATAATCTTTATCTTTGTTCGTTTTAAGAAGTAGTTATTTTTATTTATTATTCTCTTTTGTCCTTTTTGTTTACATTTAAATATTACATTATAAAAATAAAAATATTAGATGAAATATAAATATAAATAATATTTAATTTTTAATTTTATTTTTTATGAATTATGGGATTGTATATTTTTAATAATATTATTATAATTAAATGATGTTAAAAGAATATAAGTTGTTGAAAGAAAAAATGTGATATACAAGTGACAAAGATTAAAAGATATAATTAGGCCAAACATAAAAAAATAAAAAATAAATCATAAGAATATTATACATTCTAGTATTTTAAGAAATTTATCATTTAATACATATGTTTAGTAAACTTAAATATTATAGTTCAAGAATAAAGTTATTAAATGTAATGCAAATATGAATAAATATTTTAATAATTGAAAATAATATCTATTTTTTTGTGAATCATGAAATCATGCATTTTCAACATTATTATTATGATTAAATAATATTAAAAAATATAAATTGTTGAAAAGAAATAAAAAAATGATATATAAGTGACAAAGACAATATATATATAATTGATAAACAGAATTAGGTCAAAAATAAAAAAACAAAACTTAAAAAATTATATGGACATCATACATTATAGTGTTTTAAGAATTCATCACCCAACATATATAATGAGCTAATTATTTAGCAAATTAAAATAAAAAATTATCGTCATCAACCAAATTTTTTAATTAATTGGGCAAAAAACATTATTAGCAAGGATATAAGAAAAAGAGTAAAATGCATAAGATTATATGAGATGAGATAAAAAATATGTGTGATGTGAATGTTAGTTTGTATAATAAACATGAAAAAAAGTGAGAATAAAAAGAGAAAATGAATTAAGTTTTATTAATTAATTTATTTTATTAAAAAAAATAACTTTACTATTAAAAGCTATGAGTAACTTACATAGATATAAAGAGTAAGAAATGATGAAGATATAAGATTAAACACTACGTAAAAAGAATAAAAAGTAACATGATGATAAAAAAAAATAATAAAATAATAATTTTACTAAAATATTTATGTGAAATATTAGAAGATATCTATTATATCAAGAGTTTATTGTTTTATTATTTAATTTTTATTATGTATTATAAATAAATAGATTTTTATAAAATACAATTTATTCTCTAAATAATATATAATATTAGATTTTATATTATTGATATGAATTAACATTTTTATACTATAATATTTTATAGAATTAGATAATTTCAAGTGTGAAATTATAAAATTAATGCTAAATTAATTATATGATAGTATAAATGTAATTCCAAATTGTTGCTTGTTGCAAACTAAGTTATTTATCGATGACATGAAACTTAAAAAATTATGTATTATTTACTCGTTATAACATTAGTTTGAACTCTTTTTTTATACAATTATATTAGATATACACTAAAATCAGTCATAAAAATTAATTATTAGTATAAAATATAGGTTGGAAGCCTGCCTCACCCCCAACCCTGACGTTTATTGAATGAGTCCCAAATTTCTACCCGTCCTGCTTAATGGCGGATTGGCAGGTTAAGCTCGCCAATTTTCCTTTTTTTTTTTTAAAATTATTAAACTATTAAATGTTAAAAAAATATATAATTTTATGAATATTTTAATAAACTTATAATTTTTAAAAATATAACAAAATTATAATTTCTAAATTTACAAAAACTAAAGTCTTTATAATTCTAAATATCTAATAAACATAATCATTAATCAAATTTTTTAAAATAAAATAATGAAACTAACATTGTCCAAAACATATAATTAAATATTGTCCAAATTTTTAATAAATCCAACATAGTTGAAATTATAATTTAAAGTAAAACGAACAAATATTTTAAATACAAGCATAAAAATAACGTTCCAAATTTAAAAAACCAAAACCCGTGAATTAGGCGGTGCGAATTAGACGAGCTTTTTTATTACAGTGATTTCAAATTTATAGCCTGTATTTTTTGGTGTGTTATGTGAACTGTCCGGCGAGTTTTCTGTTTACCACCCCTAGTTGAAATATAAAATAAATATTGAAAAATGGGTTCAAATATATGGTAGATGATTTTAGTGTAGAGAAATATTTTTGTTTTTTATATATTATAATAGATAAATGATAGACAGATAGATAGAGTCATAGTGCATGCGTAGAAAATGTGAGAATCTAAACAACTTAGTATGTTGGTCAATTGTTGAGAAAATGTTGGTTTTCTGGAATTTCATAATCATATATATGTTGCCAATGCAAAGTGGTAAGTGTACCTCTTATATCTGGTTTATATTTTACAGAAACGAAAGTGAGGCTATTAAGAACATAATTGAACAAGTCACTCGGATGCTAGACATGAAGGACCTGTTTGTTGCTAACCATCCAGTAGGAGTAGAACTTCGGGTTGAAGAGGTGATTAAAATGTTGAGGAATCAAAACACAAAAGATCCTCTATTATTAGGGATATGGGGCATGGGAGGGATCGGTAAAACAACTATTGCCAAAGCAGTTTATAACAAAATTTGTCGTGAATTCGAGGGTCGATGCTTCCTCTTAAATATCAGGGAAGTTTGGGATCAAGATAATGGCGGAGTTCATTTACAGGAACAACTTCTCTCCAGTATATACCAAACAATGAAACTAAAGATACAAAACGTGGAATCTGGAAAAGTGATATTAGAGGAAAGACTTGGCCAAAAGAAGATACTTGTTGTACTTGATGACGTGGACAAATTGGAGCAACTAAATGCTTTGGCTGCAAATCGTAAATGGTTCTGCCCAGGGAGTGTAATAATCATCACAACAAGGGATCAACGTCTTCTTAATTGGCTTCGAGTTGACAAGGTATATAGGCTGGAAAAGTTGAGTGACAGAGAATCTGTCGAACTTTTTAGTTGGCATGCATTTAAGGAACCATTTCCTATTGAAGAATTTGTCGGGTTTACAAGTAAAGTGGTCTCCTACTGTGGGAGATTACCGTTAGCACTTGAGGTTCTTGGATCACATTTGTTTAAAAGGGGAATACAAGAGTGGATAAGTGTTTTGGAGAAACTCAAAAACATTCCCAATGAGCAAATACAAAAGAAGCTGAAAATAAGCTTTGATGGTTTAAACGATGACGAAGATCGGGAAATATTCCTTGATATAGCTTTTTTCTTTATCGGAATGGACAAAGACGAAGTAATTGATATATTGAATGGCTGTGGATATTCTACTGAAATTGGGATCAGTGTTCTCAGGGAACGATCTCTTGTAACAATTGACTCTAAGAACAAACTTAGAATGCATTATTTGTTGCGAGATATGGGAAGAGAAATCATTCGTGAGAATCTACCTTTACCCGAAGAACGCAGTAGATTATGGAATCCAGAAGAAGTGCTTGATGTCTTATCAAAAGACATGGTATGAATCTCATGGATTTTTATTTGATTTTTGAGTTATATATTGTTTCTTGGATCCTAATAAGAAATTGGGTTTCAAATATCATTTAAACTCACTAGAGGCTACAAATAATTATCTAACCATGGCATTTTGTTTTTCTGTTTATTTTATTTTAAAGGGAACAAAAGCTATTCAGGGACTTGCTTTGAAGTTGTCAAGGATGAAACCAATTCATTTGAAGACCAATGCTTTTAGGAAGATGAAGAGACTAAGATTGCTTCAACTTGGTGGTGTACAACTCGATGGAGACTTTAAATACCTCTCAACCGATCTTCGATGGTTGTCCTGGCATGGATGTTCTTCAGAATATACAACTATAGGTTTTGATCAGGGAAATTTAGTTGCCATTGACTTCAAATATAGCAATCTCCAGCTAGTATGGAAGAAGAGGCAGGTACGATTATTTATGATGTAACAATAAACAACTATGCTAGGTGTATTTTAAAAGGAAAAGTATATGTAAACAATGAAAATACTAAACAATGTGAACAATGGATATAGGTAGACAATGAAAATATTAAACAATGTGAACAATGGATATATCGGATGTTTATTTTACTAGGTGTGCGGATGGTTATTCTAATATTAAGATTTAGGTGGGTAATTTAGAGGTGTAGTGTGTTTTGATTTGATTGGTGGTTGTTCATGTTATTCAAAAAAGTTATTAGTTACCTAAGATAATCCTTTAATATTATATCATAAAATGGTTAAAATTTTTTAAATTGTAAATTTCATCAATATAGTATAGAGCAGGTAGCTTCTTCATTTATTTATTTTTTTTTATTGAATTTTTTGCAGATGCTAATGAAGTTGGAAATTCTCAATCTTAGTCATTCTCAATATTTGACAGAAACTCCTGACTTTTCAAACATTCCTAATCTTAAAAAGTTAATACTCAAATATTGTTCAAGGCTATCTTTGGTTTCCCATACCATTGGAGATCTTAAAAAAATTCTTCTAGTCAATCTGAAAGGTTGCACAAGCCTTCGTATACTTCCAAGAAGCATCTACAAGTTGAAATTTCTGAAAACTCTCATTCTTTCTGGATGTTCAGAAATTAACAAGTTGGAAGAGGATTTAGAACAGATGGAATCTTTGACAACTTTGATGGCCAATAAAACTGCTATAACACAAGTGCCAAATGCATTGATAAGATTGAAAAGCATTGTATATGTTTCTTTGTGTGGCTTTGAAGGTGTTAGAAACAAGAGACTGAGAGAGTGATCTGAAAAGTATATTATTGAGTTGTGACCAAAGGTACAATATACAAGGGGTATTTATAGGTGCTAAATGAATCAAAGTAATAAAGACATAGAATCCTACAATAAATGTACAGATATACTATATAAATATAGACGATACTAATTGATCTAAATTGATTCTAATGATTCTCTAACATCCCCCCTCAAACTCAAGTGGGAGCTAAGGATACCAACTTGAGTTTGGATAACAAAGTCCGGAAACGAGTCGGGTGATGAGCTTTCGTGAAGATATCAGCAGTCTGATCTAGTGTTCCAACAGCAATGAGACGAACAGCATCAATAAGGATACGTTGCCGAATGAAGTGACAATCAATCTCAATGTGTTTGGTGCGTTCATGAAACACATCATTATGGGCGATCTGAATAGCACTGCGGTTATCGCAAAAAACATCAGTAGGGGACGACTGAGGAGCACCCAAATCTTCGAGAAGCCAACGAACCGAGATAACTTCAGCAGTGGTGTCAGCGAGGGCACGATACTCAGCTTCTGTGCTTGAGCGAGCAGTGAACGTTTGCTTCTTAGCACGCCAAGAAATGAGAGCGTCGCCAAGAAACAAACAGTAACCAGTAGTAGAACGACGATCAGTGGGATCACCAGCCCAATCAGCATCGGAGTAAGCCTGAAGAGACAAAGAGGAATGGGCAGGAAAATAAAGGCCATGAAATAGAGTGCCTTTGATGTAGCGAAGAATGCGTAGAACTGCCGCATAGTGAGTAGTACGAGGAGCGGACAAGAACTGGCTAAGTACATGAACTGGATAGGCGATGTCTGGTCGGGTGACAGTCAAGTAGACGAGACCGCCAACTAACTGTCGATAGAGAGTCGGATTATCCAAAACAGTGCTATCCATAGGGGTAAATCGAACATTAGGCTCAAGAGGAGTAGACTCAGTGCGACTATCGGTAATCCCAGCGCGAGCAAGAAGATCTGAAGCATACTTAGCCTGAGAGAGATAGATGCCATCATCGGTGGAGATGACCTCAAGACCAAGAAAATAACTGAGAGAACCAAGATCTTTCATCTCAAAGGTACGGTGAAGTGAGGCTTTGAGATCAGAGATACCATCAACATCATCACCAGTAATGATCATGTCATCAACATACAAAAGTAGAAGAACAACTCCACGTTCGCTTTTACGAATGAAGAGCGCATGCTCATGAGGGCTAGAAGTAAAACCAAGACTGCATATGGTAGTGCTGAACTTGCCAAACCATTCACGAGGAGCTTGCTTAAGTCCATAAAGTGCCTTGCGAAGGAGACAAACCTTATTAGAAGGACAAGGATATCCCGGAGGTGGCTTCATATAGACTTTCTTTTTCAAATCCCCATTAAGAAATGCATTCTTCACATCCATCTGACTGAGAGACCATTTTTTAACCGCGGCAATGACAAGAAGAGCTCTAACAGACGTAAGACGAGCGACAGGGGCAAAAGTCTCTTCATAATCAATACCATACTCTTGCGTACAACCTTGAGCAACCAAGCGGGCCTTATAACGGTCAATAGAGCCATCAGAGCGAGTCTTGATCTTGTATACCCATCTACTGCCCACAATTTCCTGATCAGAAGGAGGATCAACCAGATCCCAGGTGTGTGCTTTTTCAAGTGCCTGTAATTCTTCTTGCATTGCTTGTTGCCAATTTGGGTTTGAGGAGGCTTCTCTGAATGTCTTAGGTTCATGTTGATGAAGAATAGTAGAAAAGCAATGGTAATCAAGAAGATGAGGAGGTGGATGCCGTACCCTAGAAGAACGAGCAGGAGGAGGAGGCATGGCGGTAGGAGCAGGATCATCGTCCGGTCTGGAATCATCGGGAGATGGAGAAGGCGGAAGAACAGGAGGCTGTGGAGGGTCACTCGAGATAGAATCTGTAGAATCATTACTAGGAAAAAGATCAACATTGGGGTTAGTAAACAAAGGTGACTGAGTAGTAGGAATCGACTCAAAGGATGAGAATCGAGAAAACATGTGGTGCTCCCAGAAGACAACATGACGAGATATACGAATACGTTTAGAGAGAGGATCCCAACAACGATAACCCTTGTGTTCAGTGCCATAACCAAGAAAACAACACATACGAGCCCGAGGTTCAAGTTTACTATGTTCATGAGGCTGAAGAAGAACAAAACATACACAACCAAAAACTCGAAGAGAACTATAATCTGGGGAGGTATGATAAAGACGCTCAAAGGGAGTAACATTACCAAGAACAGAAGAAGGGAGTCGATTGATAACATGAACAGCAGTAAGAACAGCTTCACCCCAAGTACGTTCAGGACACGAAGAAGAAAGGAGCATTGCACGGACGGAGTCAAGAATGTGACGGTGTTTGCGTTCAGCTCTACCATTTTGTTGAGATGTACCAGGACAAGAAAACTCAGACAATGTACCCTGTTCTGCAAGAAAGGCTAAGAGTTTGGAATCACGGTATTCCATAGCATTATCACGTCGAAAAACCTTAATGACCTTGGAAAACTGAGTTTTAATCATAGTAGCAAAATTGATATAGATCTGAGGTAACTCATGGCGATTAGTCATCAAATAAACCCAAGTAAAACGGGAATAATCATCAATGAAAACGACAAAGTATCGAGCTCCGCCCATAGAGGCAGTGGGAGCGGGGCCCCAAACATCAGAGTGAATGAGATCAAAAGGAGAGCAAGCAAGAGATGAATTATTGTGAAAAGATAAAGCAGGTTGTTTGGCAGTTTGACAAGAAATACAATCAAAAGATTCATTTGGAACCTGACCTAAAACACCCCGAGAGACAAGAGGACGTAGTTTTCCTAAGGAGGTGTGGGCAAGACGCTGATGCCATAAGTGGAGGGTAGAGGGAGAAGAAGCAGCACAGAGATTTGGTACAGAAGGAATATGAAGATTCTCCAGTTCAAACAACCTTCCGACCTTACGTCCAGTCCCGATGATTTGTCCCGTCCGAGGATCCTGTACACGACAACCAGAAACAGAAAAAGTGACTTCAAAACCCAGATCAACAAGTTGACCAACTGAAATAAGATTGAAGTTTAATTTGGGAACATAATAAGTATCAGGAAGATTAAGAGTTGATTGGGATATAGAACCCTTGTGTGTTGCGTGCAAGAGGGAGCCATTTGCAGTATTGACAGTAGGTCCATTTGTAGTGGTAGACATGGACGAGACAATATTACGCAACGGAGACATGTGATTAAAGCAACCCGAGTCAAAGTACCATTTAGAATTACCTGGAGAGGTGGAAAAAGCAGCAGGGGTATTACCAGAAACAGAGAAAAGACGCTGAAGAAGAGATGCAATATCAGAAAGAGAGACAGGAGACGAGTTGAGTGGACTAGGACGTGGTGGGCGAGTAGGACAGGCAGTAATTAAATGTCCCGAGAGCTTGCAGTAACGGCAGAACAGCTGTGAATAATGGTAGCTAAGATGACCTTTCTGGTGGCATGTGCGACATTCAACAGAAGGACAGTCGGGGAAGAGGTGCCCAGAACGGTTACAGTTTCGACAGAATTTACCCTTTCTATCGGTGGCAGCAAAAACATCTGGCTTTTCCATGATAGCAGTTACAAAGATCAAAGAGAGGAGAGAAAACGGCAATTTCGGAGCAGAAAATGAGAAATCGGAGTGCAGAATCGGAAAGAGCTCACCAAAAAACCTTAGGGAGGGTCCCACTGTCTGCCACGTCAGCCGCCACGTCAGATTCCACGTCAGCAGCCACGTCAACAAGCAATGACACGTGGCAGACGGGGATTGGAGACGCAGGACACGTCAACAGCTGACAGGGCGCGAGGTGGCGCGCGGGTGGGAAGGTCGGGTCGGGTCGGTCTCGCGGGTCGGGCGCGGTTCGTCTCTCTTCTGGCTGCCACGTGGGCTTTGATGAGCCGTTGATCTGGAGCGCTGATCCAACGGTGACGGATGCTTCTGGAAGAGAACGCCTGCAACCGGACAGCCAACTTCAGGCGGCGCGTGGCGGCGCGTCCGGAGGAGTTTGGCGGTGATTCCGGTGGCGTTGAAAACTTTGCAACGAGTGGAAGGCGACGGTAGCGGCGGTGACGAACCGAAACGGCAGGAAGAGGTTGAAAACTGAGCACAAAGTACTGCTCGGAGACAACTAGACGGCGAACTTCAGACGGAGCGTGGCGGCGCGTGCGGTGGTTTCCGGTGACGAGGCTGGACTCGTTGAACTCGTAACGACGAGACGAAGGCGGTGGTAAGGGCGGTGACGAACCAAAGCGTCTGAAAAGGGAGCAAAAGAGAGACCAAAGAACACTGACGAAAGAGGAAAAGCAAAGGACTATAAACTAATATTCATGGAAAAAAAATGACCTAAGCTCTGGATACCATGTTAGAAACAAGAGACTGAGAGAGTGATCTGAAAAGTGTATTATTGAGTTGTGACCAAAGGTACAATATACAAGGGGTATTTATAGGTGCTAAATGAATCAAAGTAATAAAGACATAGAATCCTACAATAAATGTATAGATATACTATATAAATATAGACGATACTAATTGATCTAAATTGTCCCGTGATGTGTTTCCTTCAATCATTTGGTCATGGACCTCCCCAACAAATAACCTCTCACCCCAAATGCAAACATATGCAAATGTTTCATGTCTTGTTTCTTTAACTGTGCCAAATAATAGCTTCCATGGTACATCATCCATTATCGGAGAGCTCCCAAATATTCAGGGTATCAGGTTAGAAAGCGGTTCACAAATACAAACAACCGGAGATTTTACCTTGGATGCCATCAATATAAAAAATTGTAAGGAACTGGAAGCACCACCAGCCATATCACATGTTTTAAAAATGGATACCTCAGCCTTAGTTGATTGTCGCAGTCAAGGTGACATGTCTATATCAAAAGCTACCATCAGTTTCATTTTAATTCAAATGGTAACGAACTGTCCGGTCACAAAAATACTCAGAGAAAGCATTTCACAGGTTTGTTATATCTGTCTTCATACTATCAAATTTTATTTTCTTCTAATTTATTTCGTTTACTATATATATAGATAGATTCTTTCTATTTTTTAAAAATAATTTTAGCAAAAGTAGTATTACAAGATATTTATAAGGCATTTCTCAACTCTTAAACTAACTCTTGGAATTAGGTTAGTAAAACTGGAATTAATCTAGAGAGTATTTAGAAAGAGAGAAAACAAGAGCAAACAAAAGACCTTAGGCACAAATATTATTTGCAGAAAACTAACCAATGAATTGTTTATATGATCAACTGCAAAGAGAAATTAACACTTAGATTTGCAAATCATTAAAATATACTCTGTCATATCTTATACACTTATTACTTGAACAAGTGAAATTTGTATTCTTAACCAAGCATATGTTATTTTGAATCATTAATCATTCAGAAACTGGCTGCCAGTACCAGTGATGTGGGAGAATGTTTGCTCCCTGGTGACAACAATACTGATTGGTTAAGTTTCAATGGTGAAGGTTCTTCTGTGATTTTCGAAGTCCCTAAAGTGAAAGGGCATAATTTGAAGGCAGTGACATTGTGCATTGTTTATTCCTCCCCAGATATCATGACATATGAAGGCCTAATTCTTAAAAATCTGTTGATCATTAATCACACAAAGACCACTCCTTATCTATATGAGGGAGATACCTTGCTTTCACTTAGAGATGAAGATTGGCAGAATGTCATATCAAATCTTGAAGCTGGTGACAAAGTTCAGGAGGTTGTTGTTTTGGGGGATGGAATCGTTGCGAAGAACACTGCAGTTTACCTCATTCATGATGAGTCGATCGACCAAAACATTGATGAATGCCAAGAAGATGTCATTGTGAATAGCATGGTTGTTGGTAAGAAAGAAGATGCTTCTAATGTTGATGATATGAGAGATAAGAATTTCAGTGTCCCTGCTGTTGATGCTACACCTGCAATCAGTAATAAGATTCCTGTTTCCGGCACAGATAAAAAAGTAAGTGTGATGGATGTAAGTTTGTTACGTTCTATATTTTGACATAAACATAATTGTTGTCATTTTGGTTCTTGTAGTTCAAGTTGTTGGACAAATTGAATTGCTTCAACTGCAACAGAGCAAAATTGTAACAACTTAAGATCTAATTTTCAAGGTATGATATGATGGCCTTCCTATGCTGCTTTACTTCCCAGTTAGGCAAAATTGTAATCTAGTCTGGGTTTTCCTCGGGCTCCTTGCCTCAGCCCTGCTGCGCGTACAGCGCGGTTCTTGTGTCATGGATTTTTGCTATGAATCTCACAAGAAGTAAATAAACAAGCTGTAGTTTAAAATGAGAACGATAATGATGATTTCAGGTGTCTTATCTGCACAAGAAACTATATCTCCACCTTCTCTATCCAGATGGAGCTCGTTACTTGTATCTTGGCCTTCATGAATCTAATTCAGAAAAGACTTAATGTGGGTTTGTGCTTATTTAACTATTTGATTGCTGCATTTTATTTTCTAAACCATGAACTTTTTTTTTTCTGCACTTGTATTTAGGTTGACATTGGCATCATGAAAAAGGCTGGTGAATGGATGTAATAAGCATTGAAAGGATGTACGGCATTTTTGGAATGCAAAGAGTAAAGGGGCAGCTGAACAGAGTATGATGTTGGTGAGCACGACGACAAATGTGGTGTTAATTCTTCATACATTATATATAGAGAGCGTCGAACATAATCTAAACGTAGAATAGTAAAACGCTATAAATATCAGAGATCAGCAGAGTCTCCTTTATACTCCTTATTATGTAGAACTTAATCTTCAGAGTGGAAAAGTTTAGACTATTAATCAGAGATGGCTTGAGCAACATTTTTTTATTCTCCCATTAAAGCGTACTACTTAATAGCATCCTAAAAGTTAAGTGCACCTCTTGTTGCAACTTATCTGGAACCAATACTTACATCCCTGTCATCAATTTCACATTATATAAACAGCTTGTGTAAAGTTGGGTATTAGAAAAACTGATAGACTTAAATTTAAGTTGGTATCACAAGTGATAAACTAAAACCATATAATGAGTTAGATTTAATAGAAAGCAATAAGCAGAAAATTTAACTAAAACCTTTACGAGCATCGTGCATTGAAATGTTGTTTTGGGAAAAGTATGTGCAGAAATTTTTTTTAAAAAATGATCCCGAGGTTAGAAGGAAAACATATAATTTTAGATCTAGGCCACAAATTAAATTTTATCTTTCTTAGCCTACACTTACAACTTCAACTTAAATTGACAAGTGACAATACTCCTTGATAATCATACTCTCTGGAATTTTCGTTTTCCAAGTGACTTCAAATTTTTCTGAAAATAAGATATGAGCATTAGTTTTACACAGAATCAGCAGAGAAAATGAACAAAATAAGTACAAAAACATAGAGAAAGTAAAAGCGGAGAGAACTAATGTGTAATTGAATATGAAGTTTCAACAATTACATACTTCTTTATAGTATAGGCGAGTGTGAGCATATTATATAAGGTGGCAAAATGAATAAATGTACTTTTACATTTTTAATGACAGCAGAAAAGACTTTCTACAAGTTGATCATTTCAGCAGCAGTTAATTTGAAGTTCAAAATAATATCAGCACTCCCAAGATAAACTTAAAGGTAGTAACATAAAATATAGGAGTCAAATAAAAATGCAAATATCAACCAAGTCCTTAAAGTGCAATTTTGCTTTAAAAACTCTATCAAATTTAGCCTGCAACATAACATGGACGAAATAAATTTTATACTTTAAAATAATGTTCGTAGATACTTAGACAATTAGCACTTACATTGTTATCGCCACCATGAACAGTGAAATTTGCATATGCTACCATATCGTCAGCACAAACAATACCTTCAGCTTGTTGATCTGCATATACGAGATAAACTGCTATCTTCTTCACTGTGAATCCTAACCCCGCAACAACAACAATCTGCACTTTGTCACCAGCTTCAAGGTTTGATGTTACCTTCTGCCACTCCTCATCTTTAAGTGAAGCCAGTGTATCTCCATCATAGACATAAGGGGTGGTTTTTGTGTGATTTATGATAAACAGATTTTTGACAATATGGGCTTCTGACGGTACATTTTTTGGGGAAGAAGAATAGACTATACACAACAACACTGTCTTTAACCTACGCCCATTCACTTGAGGGACATGGAAAGTTACAGAAGAATCTTCGCTACTGTATGCTAACCAATCAGGATTCTTGTTGCCAGGAAGCAAACAATCTCCAGGTACTCTGGGACTAAATTTCTGCACAATCAAAAAAACATACTTTAGAATTGGAATGTAAATGTAAGGTGTAAATCTCAAACAGTTAATGTTTGAATCAAGTGAATAGGTTGACAATAGAGACAAACCTGAAAAATATTCTCTCTAAGTACCTCTGTGACAGAACAACTCATTCCCATTTGGATTAAAATTAAATTCAAGGAAATTTCATCTTCAATAATGTCATGTTTGCTGCAACAACCAGCTAATGATGAGGTACTCCTTTTTGAGACATTTGATGCACTTGATGTTACTATCATTTCATTGCAGTTTGTGACTTTAAAAGTATCATCAGAAGCTACATCTGCTATTTGAAGTTGTGAGCCACACTCCAGCCCAACATTCTGAACCTGTGGAAGCCCTCTGATGATGGATGATAGGCCTTGAGAATTTCTATTTGGAACTATTAAGGAAACAATATTTGACTTGGGGTGAGAAATTATTTGTTGGAGAGGTCCATGACCAAATGATTGAAGGAAACACATTGCGCGATAATCCTTCAAAGTCGCACAAAGAAATAAACACAATGCTCTTTAATCTTAGTAGTGCATGAGGCACTTGTGTTATGGCAGTTTTATCTGCCATCAAAGTTGCCAATGATTCCATCTGTTCTATGTCTTCCTCTAGCTTATCAATCAATGAACATCCTGAGAGAATGAGAGTTTTGAGAGATCTCAACTTGTAGATGCTTCTTGGAAGTACACGAAGCCTTGAACACCCTTTCAAATTGATTAGAAGAACTTGCTTGAGATGTTCAATGGTATGAGAAACCGAAGTCAACTTTGGGCAATATTTGAGTATTAACTTTTCAAGATTGGGCATATTTGAAAAGTCAGGAGTTTGTGTCAAGTGTTGAGAATGACCAAGATTGAGAATTTTTAGATTCTTCATCATCTGCAAGAATTTTAAGGAGATGAATTCAAGAACTAAAAAAAAACTAGATTTGAATATATGAAAATTCACTTGAATTGTTTTTAGAAATTTGTTAATAGGTATATACTTTTTTTTATAAGAATTTCATTAATATGAGAAAACAGAAATACAGAAAAGGTGGGGGAATAGAGTTCCCATATAAAAAAACAAAACACAACACAAACACCTATAAAAATGCAAAGCTCTCCAATCTTTCAACATGTCTAAAAAGATCATGAGCTTTGTTTTTCTCACTTGTTCTTGAAGTTTTCTTTGTTTGAAGTTTGCTATGTTCAACCACAAAAGTAAATAAAACTCAGAATTTATACCTGACCCTTCTTCCATACTAGGTTGAGTTTGCTATATTTGAAGTCAATGGCAACTAAATTTCCCAGATAAAAGTTTGCAGTTGTATATTCTGGAGGACATTCATGCCAGCACAACCATCGAAGATCTGTTGAAAGATATTTAAAGTCTCCAACAAGTTGCACATTCGCAAACTGAAGTAATCTGAGTCTCTTCATCTCCTTAAATGCTTCTGTCTTTAAGTGGGTTGGATTCAGTGACTTTGGCAGGTTCAAAGCAAGTCCCTCAATAGCTTTTGTTCCCTATAAATTATAGGAACCAAAAAGTAAAATTGGATTAAGGGTAGCTAAAAGAGCACTAAAAAATTGAAAAAAAAAGTCAAATAACTAAAACTCCAATCAGGTAGAATCATAAAAATTCAAGAGAATAGAATATAATTGAAGTTCCTCTCCCTTGTTTGAAAATATAATTTAAAAGGATGAAACAAAAGTTTTCACAATATATCATTGTTGTTGTATGAATTTGAAAACATACTTGAAATTCTTACCATGTCTTTTGATAATACATTAAGCACTTCATCTGGATTCCACAACCTACTGCGTTCCTCAGGTTTCATTGGCAAACTCTCGCGAATAATTTCTCTTCCCATGTCTCGCAGCAAACCATGCATGCCAAGTTTTCCCTTAGTGTCCACAGTAATAAGGCATCGTTCCATAAGAACATTCATTCCAATTTCAGCTGAATGCCCGCAGCCATTTAATATATCAATTACATCATTTTTGTCCATTCCAATAAAGAAAAATGCTACATCAAGAAATATTTCTCTATCCCTATCATCACTTAGACCATCAAAACTTATTTTAAGCTTCTTCTGTACATCATTGTTTGGAATAGTTTTGAGTTTATTCAAAACACTCCTCCATTCACATACTTTCCTATTAAACAGATGTGACCCAATTACCTCAAGAGCCAGTGGCAATCTCTCACAATATGAAACAACTTCATTAGCAAGTGAAGCAAACTCTTCTTTTGGACATGGTTCTTTGAATGCATGCCAGCTAAAAAGTTCAATGGATTCTTTGTCATTTAACTCTTTCATACTATATAACTTGTCAATTCTAAGACAACTTAGAAGATGCTCGTCTCTTGTTGTGATGATTATTATGCTACCGGGACAGAACCATTTACGGCTTGCAGCTAAAGAATTTAGCTGCTCCAATTTGTCCACATCATCAAGTACAAGAAGAATCTTTTTCTGGCCAAGTCTTTTTTCCAATATTGACTTTCCAGATTCAATGTTTTCTACCTTTATTTTCGTTGTCTTGAAGATAGAAGAAAGAAGTTGCTGTTGTAAATAAAGAATTCCATTATCTTGATCCCAAACTTCTCTTATATTTAGGAGGAAGCACCGACCTTCAAACTCGCGGAAAAGTTTATTATAAATCGCTTTGCTAATGGTTGTTTTACCACTCCCTCCCATGCCCCATATACCAAGTAGTAGAGGATTTTCTTGCTGCTGGTCTTTTAACAGTTCAATCACCTCTTCAACACGAGATTCAACTCCTACCGGATGATTAGCAACAAACAGTTCCTTCATGTCCAGCATATGAGTAATATGTTCAACAATGTTCTTAATATCCTCACTTTCATTCCTGCACCATAGGTACTAGAGATTATACAGACAGTAGGAGAAGATTTACAACTTTCTCAAGTTGTTTTAGTTTCATTGTAAGTATAATGTTGCTTAAAGTAAATAACATGCTAGTTAGACAAAATTAAGTTGAATTATATCAGTAAGAATTTCATAGGCATTTATATAGAAGTTAAAGAAAAAGAATTTTGATATGCAATTCCAAAATTTAGAATTTATACAAACTTGCTAAAAAAAACTTTACATATTTAAACATCTTTTGAATAGAGATTTCTCCAAAATGTGAAGTATATTAATTAATTTACCTGGATTTTCGGATGACAAACCCTGCAATGCACCCGACTTCACGGAGTGCTTTCCTCCAACTCTGCTCCTTGCCTTTTATTTTATCCGGATATCTTTTCATAAGGTTATCAAAAGCTTGTCCAAACTTACCAGTTTGATTTCGCACTTCCGAGGGATCTATATGGTAGAATACTGGCAGCACCTTTTGAGTTTTGTTTTTACAACAGAGCATGATGTGTTCCAACTCTTGCAAGCACCATCTTGAAAATGCATAATTTGGTGACAAAATAATGATAGAAGCTTTAGACTCTTCAATTGATTTCAGAAGCGAGATTGAGAGAGTTTCCCCTCTTGCTAGCCCGTTTTCATCCTTGAAAACATAGATACCAGCATTTTCAAGAGAGGCATAAAGATGTGAGATGAACTTTGAGCGAGTTTCTTTGCCTCGAAAGCTCAAGAATACATCATATGGCCTTTGCTGCATAAGTTTTTAAATGTGAAAATAAAACACACTGAACTAACTTTCGGACAAGTATTTGAATCTATGCAGCATACACTATAAACTGAATTAAAAGTTTTTTATAACATAGTAGGATACATTCACCTTAATTAAAAGTTTTTTAACAATTTATTTTTATTATTAATGAATTTATATTGGTAAAACGGGCTGATTTTCAGTACGCACATTACATAATTATTTAAAATAGGGTGGAGAGTAGGGAAATTTCAGGATTAAGGGAGTTGCAATTTTTTTTCTTTCTTTGTTATGTTCCAAAAAGAGTTTCAAAAACAAATGGCAACTATAAATCAATTTATGTGCTCATAAACCATAAGATCCTACAAACCTGAGGCACAATCGATGATTCCCTCATATACATTTCTCTTCCGATATCTTGTAGCAAACGATTCATGCAAAGCTTGTCCTCGTCAAACCACACAAGACTATACTCTTCAAGTCCTTTAATTGCTCTTGGTGCAACATTATGTCCAGCTTCTTGTAATATCTGACTTATATCATTTCGATTCATTCCAATAAAGAGATGTCTCAAATAAGCTAGTTCAAGGAATATTTTCTTTTCTTTAGATCCAACAGCATCTATGTTTTCTTTTAAAACCTGCCATACATCTTGCAAGGGGAATCTTTTGAAGCTGTCCAATACATTCTCCCACTCTTCTATACCTTTTTCAGATACAGCAGAGCCAACACACACAAGAGCCAGTGGCAGTCCATCAGAATATTCAATTGCATAATTAATAAGACCAGAATAACTTCTTTCAGGAGTGGCTTTGTTGAATGCGCTCCAACTAAAAAGCTCAACACATTCGTTGTAGTCCATTTCTTTCACTCTATATATATGATTAACTCCAATCTCATGAAGTCGATCATGTTTAGTTCTTGTCGTGATGATTATTATACTCCCAGGACCAAAGCATTCACGAGTTACTGGCAAAACCTCCAGTTCTCTTTCACTTCTTACATTGTCAAGTATAAGAAGTACCTTTATGTGAGGAAGTCCCCACCATTTATCTCTTGTTGAGTCAGCGTTATGCGTTTTTGTTGTAACTCGTTCTTGGAAAAATAATAGAAGCTCCTCTTCTAAACTAGACGTTCTTGCTGAATTTTTCATTATTCTATCCTTGATGTTTGGGACAAATTTCTTCACCTCAAAGTTGTGGCTAATTTGGTTGTAGAGGGCTTTAGCGATAGTTGTTTTACCTATTCCCGCCATTCCCCATATCGCCATTATCAGAACACCATCTTCATTCTGATTGTTTAAGAGTTGAATCAAATCTTGCACACGAGAGTCTACTCCCACCGGATGCTTTGCAATGAATAATTTCGCTGAATCTATCAAGGATGTAACATGTCCAACTATATCGTTCATAACTTTTATTTTATTCCTGAAAAAAAATATAAATATAAAGCATAATCATTAACCAATAATACAAATGATTGAGGATAGAAAAATATTAGAAGGCCATTAGAATTTATTGTTTTGGCCATCAGCTAGTTATCAATATTTAAAATTATAACATAAAGTATTTTGTTGGATTACTAAATTAAAGAAACTAGAATAAAGAAATTGATAAGTCTTTAAAGATTTGAAAATACATTTAAGTCTCTTACCTTTTTAAAATCTAGACATATTGATCCCTCATGTTTATATGGGTACGTCATATCCAACGAAAAATCAAACCTAACTTTTGTTGTATGATCTGATTGATATAGATAACAAATTAGACCAAATAATCGACGTGTCCAGATTTTAAAAAGATCAAAGGACTTAAATGTATTTTTAAATCCTCATACTTAAATATTCGCAGATCAAAAAATTAGAAATCAATTCATTTTCTCTAAATTTTAATTTTTTATACAATTAGAGTTTAGATTTTAGAATTTAGTTTAGAATTAGTCAAATGTTGACAAAAAAAGTAATAAATTTTGTTAGTCGCTCGTTTTACTCGTTCTCTACTTCTCTCTATCTTTGTTTTCTCTCCCAACTCTCTTCAAACCCTCTCACTCTCTGGTACCTTTACAAACACATTTAATCAGAGGAACATGATAAGAATTGAATGACAAAATCACGTTCCACTCTAGTCTCCAACAAGCCAATGATACTCAAAAGGTCATGGCTCATTAAGAATAAAGATCAAAGCATTAAAAAACATGGGAGAATTTAATTACCCTATATCCGGAAGAAACCTGGGTGAAATGGAAGCAACTTGTCGAAGCGCGGTCGCAAAACTCAACATCATGTTTTCATCCGTTCCTTGCAGAGTATCAGACAAAATCTGCCCAAAATAACCGCTCAGATTGCATACTTGGGAGGGATCTAAGCAATAGAACACGGGCACAACCTTCTGATCTTTGCTGCTCCGATGACACTCCATTATTTTCACCAGCTCTTGCAAACACAGGGCTGATTTAGCATAATCTATTGTGAAAACTATGATAGAAACTCTGCATCGTTCGATTGCGCCAGATAATAAAAGTTCATTAGTCTTGACCACGGCTTGGTCTGCTAAAACATGCAGTCCAACATATCTGAGTGCAGCATAGAGATCTGAAAAAAAAGGATCAAGGAAGTTCAATCCAGAACTAATGTACGCATCATATTCTTGGTTTTGGTAAGACATAGCAGCGATTGGTTAAAGGTGATGCACTGACTCAAGTCATATACAAGCTGAGGCTTAGGATGCTTATGCAGGATGCTGGAAGATCTTTTGTCAGTCGTAGGAAGTTAGAGAAGAAGTAAACCGGGACTTGATACCTTCTTTGTGAAGCAAATCAAGTCAATGATAGTAGTCGGTGGTCACTACTCACTATGACACGGTTGGGACTTGGGAATGCGATGCTGTAAATAACAACACTTTAATATTATAGGAAACGTTTCACATGTGTCAATTACTTTATTGGCATACCGTATCACATGTACGGTTCGATTGTTTGTATTATTTTGTTGTCTCGTGGTGTGTGTTTGGAAATACCAGAAATATCCCTGTTTTGCAAGTTAAAATTGGTAAATTACTTAAAGGGTTAGACTACAGCAACATATATGTGGTTATTAGAGGATGACTCCGTCAACACCTTGTTTTAGCTAAGTGTAGCCAATAAAGGTGAAAGTGGCCTGAGCTAATGGGTTGGGGTGGATGAGCCATTTGTTCTTAGATTTTTACCAAATTCTGTAGAAAATAAAAGTGAATAATGGACAAACTTTAAATATTTTCCACCACTATGTACTCGTGTTAAGAGAACAGACAACATAAAGTTAAAAATGACTTGAGATAAAATATGGCATAACTGTAATCTATTATATATATGTGTATTTTTAAGATTGATAATAATGATTGATGAATTAATATTAAAATTATACATGCTATTATTTTTAATAAAATTCCCAAGTGATTATATATACAATAATGGAGTTGTACTGAGTTAATTTATTTCAAATCATATTTATAATATAGAAAAGGTTTTAAATAATACTAATATGTTTTAAAAAAGTTATAATATGTACAGTAAAACAAACTCAATTTAATTTTAAAATCTTATATTTTTATTAAAAGGTATAAATAATATTGAGTATGAAAAAAAAAGACTAAAATCTTATATTTTAAAATCTTATATTTTTATAACTCATTTTTCAATTTATCCTTAACGTTTTTGTCAATTTATACTATGTCATTTTCTTTAAATAAAGTATTTTTATTAAGATAAATTTGTGAAACAAAATAATTTGTGAAATATATAAGATAAATTGAGTCGATAGGGGAAAAAGAATAAAAATTTAGTTGTAGTGGATAGGTTGAAACTATAGACGTTTTAAATAAAAAGACGTTAAAGTAGATTAAATTCAAATATGAATTATATTATAATTTATTATATATAATTAAATCAGTTACAAATATAATAAATACTACTTCTAATATTTTATGATTTAAAAATATATAATTGAATTATTATACCAATAACACAATTTATTTATTTATGACATACATATTTTAAATTTTTTTTTATTTGAGTTTTTGTTGTATTAAATTATTTTAAATTGTAATTTTTGGAGCATGATTAATATTTTACTGAGGAAATAAAAATTAAGAAAGGAAAAGATCTTACAACTAGAAAGATAATAAAAAATCAACCCAAATTTATTTTATTTAATATTTATTAATTTTAACAATAATTAATAAATATTAAATAACACACGTTTTGACTGTTTAAATCGATTTTTTATTGTCTCTTAAATATTATTGTTTTTGAATTATCTCATCAGTCACCTATGTTTAATCCTTCATAAATATTTTTCGAAAATCTATTATAATTACTAATGTATCAATAGATATTAAGGTATCTATTGATATACATTTTTATCTTTTAAATTTATATAAAAATAATAAAAATTGAATTAGTTGAGATAGTAAATATTTTATAATTTAACAAAAATCTTGGAAATAATATTTTTTATAAATTATATATAACGAAAGATATTTTAAAAAAAAATTGGATATCAAACTTTTTTGTATTTCTATTATATATGGTATGGATAAATATAGAAGTATAGATATAGATATAGATAACAGTGATCTTAATTGAAATATTTCCTAGACAACTTACTAGAATAAATCAGTTAAAGAAGCTATCCAATTTACACAAGGCACCTACTCAAATGAAGATGTTAAAAACATTTTTTTATGAAGAGTCTTATATTAAAAGTGTACTTTGTTTGTTTAGCCACACTTTAAAAAAATAATACTTTTATACCATATCAAATTAAACTCTATAATTTATCATTTAATAACAAAAAAAATATATCTTCATATAAAGATAATTATAAAATTTTTATAGTAATATCCACCTTTATACAAATCTGAGCAATTAACACTATCCAGTATCCACTCCTATCTAGCTGAAACACGAGTTGTTCATAAGCTACGCTGACAACCATACTATCAAAGGGCAGAGACAACATTTCAAATCTCTCCTTTTTGGGTTAAGGAAACAGCAGGTGTAGTTCTCACCATATTCTGTATTTTTGCATCCTTATACGAAAAATTTTTATCTACATCACAGTGTTACATATATTAAATTCATGGCCAATTCTATGGTGCCTATATATTTTTGTCTAAATTTTGTCTAACTTATTTTTTATAGTAAATTTTAATTTTTTAAAAATTATTTATTTTTATATCTTTTAAATTAAATAATAACTTTTAATCATTTTTAGTAAATAGACACCACTTTTTAGGCATCATAGCATTCACCTTAATTCATTATCTGAACCATAAATAATTATGATATACCAGTGGTACATGTGAAAACCTTCTAATATTATACGTAGGCATTGGAAAATGCTACTTGTTTAGGGATGGTAATATGTACCTTATCCGCGGGTATTCAATCCAATCCCATCCGATCAGATAGGATTGCCAACTCGATCTACAACGGGTATGATAAGGTACGAGTAGGATTCTCGTGTGGATCGGATAGGATGTGGGTTGAGTCTCAACCTACTGATCAACCCACATTTTATACATGTATGTATTATATACTTATATAAAAATATGTTTTAAGTGAATGTTGAACTAAAGACCTCTCACTAAATGTAAAAGATTTTTAGCCACTAAAAAGATTCATTAATTGATAATTTAATACTTTTTTACATAAAAATTAATTTTATTTTAAATTATCATCAAGTTATATAATAATGTTGTATCTTTTTTGTAACTCCCGTGTCACGACCAAAAATAAGCCATGACCGGCGCTCAAGAAAATAGTTTCCTAGCAAGCCTAACCGACTCAAATATAAGTTGAATACGAAAGTTATAAATATTTTACAAGTTCTAAAATAAATAATTGTACATCTTTAACAAAATTAAAATAATTAAGAATGGTTGGATCCTGTCTGTGACATATGGAGCATATACATCTAGAAACTCGACAAAGAATAGGTATTCATTGCAGATCGTTATTCTTGAATAGAAAGTCTCACATAGTCAAGTATTTGTTCCTGAAAAATATTTTTAGAAAAACGGGGTGAGTTTTGCAACTTCAGTGACTAGACAATACATCTATAATCGACATGAGACCATATAAACATTATTATCAAAGTAATTTTAATTGAAAAATAATGGTTGATAATAATAAGTGAATCAATAAGGGAGTTCTCATACAGAAATCAAATAAAAAATCCACACTTGGGCGGCTCCACCTATATCCTCTAGTGTGTCCGTACGGAATAACATATCCAACGTGTGGCCTACACGTTAGGCTAGCAACCACCCTGATAGCTGAGGTCTGAGCCAGATGCATCTAGGTTAACATCATAACCGCCGTTAACTATGGTTTTCTAATACGAGCCTCCCAAACCAATTCAAAATATATAATTTCAATACAACCAATCTTAGATCTTTCAAATATATACAGTATCAAATCAAATCAAATAATACTTTCTCATTAAAAATCATTTTCAATCATATGAAATGTCGAATATACTTTACAAATTTAGAGTATATAAGTATCAACAATACTTCAATGTTCCAGAAACACATATTCAAAAAAATCAAACATTCTAAAATAATACAAAACTTCATCAAACATGTATACAGTCTCATGTGTAGATTGAAAAACTGATGAATTTCACAAAAATAAACATTTAGTTCTAATAAATCCATTATTAAAATCAAATTCAAATCTTTTGTTGGTAACTTGTAAGTATAGTCATAAATTCAAGTAGCATATATCAAAATAATTATAGATGTAAAACCAAATAATTATAAACGTAAAGCCTACTCACAGCTTGATCCCAAGGGACTGAAGAGACCAAACCCGGAGTACGAAACAAAAGGATACGAAAGAGCGCAAAAATTCGGATGGAGGCAATGGCAGCTCCAATAGGCAAGCAGAACAGCGAACAGGGGCACAAACAGAACAGAAGCGACGATGGCTAAAGGCAGTGCAACGACGACAACATCAACAGCTGTGGTAAAATAATAGTGGAAACAAAACAGAACAAGCAATACTATTCATGCTAGAACGGTGGTGAAACAGAACTGACAGACGTGTGAAACGCTTCCTTCGACATTTTCAAGGGTAAAGATAGTGGCGAAACCAGTGGAGAAAGAATGGAGGATAGAGCAGGGCCGGGCAGGATAGCAGCTTTCCGACGAGCTCTCTTGTGGCGGTGACACAACAGTTTAGCGACGAGCTCCTTCAGTGACGACGGCAACCACCGCAACAGCGCCAATAGTGACAGAAACGGCACTTCTATCTCTCTCTGGCCATCACGTCCTCTCTCTCCCATTCCTTTGGCCCCTTGCAAGCATGGTGACGGCGGTGGCAGTGACTCCCAGCAGCGCCGCCTCTCTCTTCCCCTCTTCTCTTCCTTCCTCTTTCTCTCTTTTTGTTGTCTTATGTCCGTGGAGTGGGGGTGTATGTGATAGAGTGAGTGTTAGTGGGTTTAATTTGGGAATTAGGGTTAGGGTTTGATAAAATAAATAAGGGTAGTGTAGGAATTTTGATAAAATTGGAGGGTTGGATAGTAAAAAAAAATCAAATGTAAACTGTTTTTAAAAAAAAAATTTCAGGACATTACATTCTACTCGCCTTATAAAAATTTTCGCCCACGAAAATTGATACAGTATGAAAAATATTATGTGGTTTTAACACTTTACCAAACATGAGAAAAAAATATAATGGAATGCAAAAGTTACAGAGTAGGTTTGTGTTAAAACGACACGGTTGACATTCATCTACTCTCGTTCCCTTGACGACTCAGATATACATAGCATTTTTCACTTTGTTCATCACTCCCAAAGTACATCTGAACGTTAAACATTGGGCTAACCTTTCAACTTGTACCAAAATCTCCTTAATTTCCTCCTCATAACACTCCTACTTCATAATCTTCTTATGACGTCGTACACTTACAAGTTTCACCTTCCGAGCCTACGAGCTGTGTCCTAAAAACTAACGTATCGCTTGCTATATCTAGGAATCGCACGTGACAATGAAACAAGCTCAAGTTTACTTAAAAAGATACAAAACTTACGAAGAGAAAAGCAAACATCATAGATGGTGTTCGCAAGAACTTGGAAGGATGTATAAGATCACAATTAAGTTGTACAAAAGCAATGAAGTGTGCCAGAAAGAGAGTCAATCGCATCCTAACAAGAAAATCTGAATCAAGGAACTTTGATAGAAGCAATAAAAGAAGGATGGAGTATTAAATCGAAACAAATTCAAGCTGAATAAAAAGAGCACCTAGCTCACAAGAGATGACCACTAAAGTCGATGGCAATGTTCACGAAGGTCTAAGAGAATGATTAGGAACACAATCAAGCAGGATATCCATCAACAATGGATACAACTAAGAGAGAATCATTTCCAATCTCAGAGGAAAAGATATGAAACGAACATTTCAAAAGAAATGATAAAAGTATAAATGCTATCACGTCAAATAAATTCAAGTTGAAACAAAAGGTGCAGTATTTATGAATTGAGTATTAATAAGGATCAGGGGCAAAGGTTTTTTTTTTGGATCATAAATTTGGAACAAGGAAATAGCTGAAGATCAGTAAACGGATTAGGAACTTGTGAGTAAAAGGTCTTCAATGAAAATTCAAACAAGCAAAGCATTGCAGAAGCGCAAGGGTAAAACTTGCATTGATTAAAACAAAGGTCTATAAAGAAAGGAAGCTTGAACATTCAAAGCACTTTTCCATAAAATAAATAATGCTACAGTATTAAAAAAAACAAATAAAATGCAGAAAAAGAGAGAACTAACTAACAAGTATAAGTTCAAAACTTTTGAAAGGTACTGAAAACAATGTTCAACTCGGGTGTTGAAACACAACAAAGAATCTTAGATTCCAGAACATGATTGAAAAACAAATGAAGGAGGAAAGAAAGACCCTTTTTCAGAATTCAATACAATATTCAGTACACAATAAACTAAACTGGTTTGAGTTGTTTTTCACAGCAAGGTAAGGGTATTAATCCAAAGCAGCATCAACCAGTAGGAAAACGAAAAAAGAAAAGAAAAAGAAAGCACGGGTTTTGAAAAAGTGATTACTACACAGAAATTTCTATGCACAAAATTCATGCCTCATAATTTGCATGCTATTTTGAGTCTTCTTACCATGAAAAATATGAAGTGCTATCAGTAACTGAGCAGAATCAAAGGAACCTAAGATTGAAAAGGGAAGAACTTGAAGATTCCTAGAAAAAATAGTGCCCTTGAAAGAAAAGCCACGTTCAACAAACATAACCATAGCAGAACATATTATCAAACAAAAAAAGCTCAACCAAACTTTTAGATCGGAAAAGATCTTCAGTTCAACTAACAGATCATAAAAAAAGTTTTGCCACACCTAAATAGAGAAAATTATAATTCCAATCCAGCAAACAAGAATAACATTCCATGCATATGTTCGTCACGCAGTTCTACTTGAGCAATCGAATAACAGTTTTCAAAGTTATTGATTCGAAAGAAAGAATCACGAGTGGTTCAAAATTATGTTAACTTCAAAGATCATCAACATAAGGAGAACAAACTTGTTTTATCGAAATATATAACAAAGCATCTCAACCAGCAACTAGGTAAATCCACAATCCACAAATCCAAATATAGTTCTATAAAAGGAATAAGATAATAATTCACAGCAAAAAATATCTAATGTTCTAGATAATGGATGAAATCTTGAAATCGGAAACCATAGAAAACAACATGAAGATGAAGAAGATTAAAGTAAATATTCACAAAAGCGAGAAAGATTAGAACTAGCAACAAGACAGGAATCGCAAACCGGAATCGAAATTGAAGTCATTGCAAAAGCAAGTTCAAGAAAAGCTAACAAATAATAACTCAAGGTTGGGTACAAAGAAGAGGAAAGAGGTGGCAAGATTCGACAGATGACTCATGATGAGAAGAATCAGAAGACAAGAATGACAAAAAGACAAGGATGACATTCCTATAGGCCTCTGATAGTGCCACAATTTGTATAAATAGGCGCGCTTCTATTTATATAATTGTGATCCTACCATAGGACACTTGCTCTATATTTCACAGGTTAACCTAAAGCTCTGATACCACTCTTTCAGGGCCCAAAATAAGCCATGATCGGCGCTCAGGAAAATAGTTTCCTAGCAAGCCTAACTGACTCAAATATAAGTTGAATACGAAAGTTATAAATATGTTACAAGTTCTAAAATAAATAATTGTACATTTTTAACAAAATTAAAATAATTAAGAATGGTTGGATCTTGCCTGTGACATATGGAGCATATACATCTAGGAACTCGACAAAAAATAGGTACTCATTGCAGATCGTTATTCTTGAATAGAAAGTCTCACATAGTCAAGTATTTGTTTCTGAAAAATATTTTTAGAAAAATGGGGTGAGTTTTGCAACTCAGTGACTAGACAATACATCTATAATTGACATGAGACCATATAAACATTATTATCAAAGTAATTTTAATTGAAAAATAATGGTTGATAATAATAAGTGAATCAATAAGGGAATTCTCATACAAAAATCAAATCAAAAATCCACACTTGGGCGGCTCCACCTATATCCTCTAGTGTGTCCGTACGGAATAACAGATCCAACGTGTGGCCTACACGTTAGGCTAGCAATCGCCCTGCTAGCTGAGGTCTGAGCTAGATTCATCTAGGTTAACATCATAACCACCGTTAACTATGGTTTTCTAATACGAGCCTCCCAAACCAATTCAAAACATATAATTTCAATACAACCAATCTTAGATCTTTCAAATATATACAGTATCAAATCAAATCAAATAATACTTTCTCATTAAAAATCATTTTCAATCATATGAAATGTCAAATATACTTTACAAATTCAGAGTATATAAGTATCAACAATACTTCAATGTTCCAGAAACACATATTCAAAAAAATCGAACATTCTAAAATAATACAAAATTTCATCAAACATGTATATAGTCTCATGTGTAGATTAAAAATCTGAATTTCACAAAAATAAACATTTAGTTCTAATAAATCCATTATTAAAATCACATTCAAATCCTTTGTTGGTAACTTATAAGTATAGTCATAAATTCAAGTAGCATATATCAAAATAATTATAGATGTAAAACCAAATAATTATAAACGTAAAGCCTACTCACAGCTTGATCCCAAGGGACTGAAGAGACCAAACCCGGAGTACGAAACTAAAGGATACGAAAGAGCGCAAAAATTTGGATGGAGGCTGCGGCAGCTCCAATAGGCAAGCAGAACAGCGAACAGGGGCACAAATAGAACAGAAGTGACGATGGCTAAAGGCAGAGCAACGACGACAACATCAACAGCTGTGGTAAAACAATAGCGGACACAAAACAGAACAAGCAACACTAACCAGGCTAGAACGGTGGTGAAACACAACTGATAGACATGTGAAACGCTTCCTACGACATTTTCAAGGGCAAGGATAGTGGCGAAACCAGTGGAGAAAGAATGGAGGATAGAGCATGGCCGAGCAGGATAGCAGCTTTTCGACGAGCTCTCCTCCGGCGGTGATACAACAGCTTAGCGACGAGCTCCTTCAGTGACAACGGCAACCACCGCAACAGCCCCAACAGCGACGGAAACGGCACTTCTATCTCTCTCTGGCCATCATGTCCTCTCTCTCCCACTCCTTTGGCCCCTCTCAAGCATGTGACGGCGGTGGCAGTGACTCCCACTGGTGCCGCCTCTCTCTTCCCCTCTTCTCTTCCTTCCTCTTTCTCTCTTTTTGTTGTCTTCTGTCCGTGGGGTGGGGTGTATGTTATAGAGTGAGTGTTAGTGGGTTTAATTTAGGAATTAGGGTTAGGGTTTGATAAAATAAATAAGGGTAGTGTAGGAATTTTGATAAAATTGGTGGGTTGGATAGTAAAAAAAAATCAAATGTAAACTGTTTTTAAAAAAAATTCAGGACATTACATTCTACCCGCCTTATAAAAATTTTCACCCACGAAAATTGATACAGTATGAAAAATATTATGTGGTTTTAACACTTTACCAAACATGAGAAAGAAATATAATGGAATGCAAAAGTTACAGAGTAGGTTTGTGTTAAAACGACACGGTTGACATTCATCTACTCTCGTTCCCTTGACGACTCAGATATACATCTCATTTTTCACTTTGTTCATCACTCCCAAAGTACATCTGAACGTTAAACATTGGGACAAACCTTTCAACTTGTACCAAAATCTCCTTAATTTCTTTCTCATAACACTCCAACTTCATAATCTTCTTATGACGTCGTACACTTACAAGTTTCACCTTCCGAGCCTACGAGCTGTGTCCTAAAAACTAACGTATCACTTGCTATATCTAGGAATCGCACGTGACACTGAAACAAGCTCAAGTTTACTAAAAAAGATACAAAACTTACGAAGAGAAAAGCAAACATCATAGATGGTGTTCGCAAGAACTTGGAAGGATGTATAAGATCACAATTAAGTTGTACAAAAGCAATGAAGTGTGCCAGAAAGAGAGTCAATCGCATCCTAACAAGAAAATCTGAATCAAGGAACTTTGATAGAAGCAATAAAAGAAGGATGGAGTATTAAATCGAAACAAATTCAAGCTGAATAAAAAGAGTACCTAGCTCACAAGAGATGACCACTAAAGTCGATGGCAATGTTCACGAAGGTTTAAGAGAATGATTAGGAACACAATCAAGCAGGATATCCATCAACAATGGATACAACTAAGAGAGAATCATTTCCAATCTCAGAGGAAAAGATATGAAACGAACATTTCAAAAGAAATGATAAAAGTATAAATGCTATCACGTCAAATAAATTCAAGTTGAAACAAAAGGTGCAGTATTTATGAATTGAGTATTAATAAGGATCAGGGGCAAAGGTTTTTTTTTTGGGATCATAAATTTGGAACAAGGAAATAGCTGAAGATCAGTAAACGGATTAGAAACTTGTGAGTAAAAGGTCTTCAATAAAAATTCAAACAAGCAAAGCATTGCAGAAGCGCAAGGGTAAAACTTGCATTGATTAAAACAAAGGTCTATAAAGGAAGGAAGCTTGAACATTCAAAGCACTTTTCCATAAAATAAATAATGCTACAGTATTAAAAAAAACAAATAAAATGCAGAAAAAGAGAGAACTAACTAACAAGTATAAGTTCAAAACTTTTGAAAGGTACTGAAAACAATGTTCAACTCGGGTGTTGAAACACAACAAAGAATCTTAGATTCCAGAACATGATTGAAAAACAAATGAAGGAGGAAAGAAAGACCCTTTTTCAGAATTCAATACAATATTCAGTACACAATAAACTAAACTGGTTTGAGTTGTTTTTCACAGCAAGGTAAGGGTATTAATCCAAAGCAGCATCAACCAGTAGGAAAAAAAGAAAGCACGGGTTTTGAAAAAGTGATTACTACACAGAAATTTCTATGCACACAATTCATGCCTCATAATTTGCATGCTATTTTGAGTCTTCTTACCATGAAAAATATGAAGTGCTGTCAGTAACTGAGCAGAATCAAAGGAACCTAAAATTGAAAAGGGAAGAACTTGAAGATTCCCAGAAGAAATAGTGCCCTTGAAAGAAAAGCCACGTTCAACAAACATAACCATAGCAGAACATATTATCAAACAAAAAAAAGCTCAACCAAACTTTTAGATTGGAAAAGATCTTCAGTTCAACTAACAGATCATAAAAAAAGTTTTGCCACACCTAAATAGAGAAAATTATAATTCCAATCCAGCAATCAAGAATAACATTCCATGCATATGTTCGTCACGTAGTTCTACTTGAGCAATCGAATAACAGTTTTCAAAGTTATTGATTCGAAAGAAAGAATCACGAGTGGTTCAAAATTATGTTAACTTCAAAGATCATCAACATAAGGAGAACAAACTTGTTTTATCGAAATCTAGAACAAAGCATCTCAACCAGCAACTAAGTAAATCCACAATCCACAAATCCAAATATAGTTCTATAAAAGGAATAAGATAATAATTCACAGCAAAAAATATCTAATGTTCTAGATAATGGATGAAATATTGAAATCGAAAACCATAGAAAACAACATGAAGATGAAGAAGATTAAAGCAAATATTCACAAAAGCGAGAAAGATTAGAACTAGCTACAAGGCAGGAATCGCAAACCGGAATTGAAATTGAAGTCATTGCAAAAGCAAGTTCAAGAAAACTAACAAATAATAACTCAAGGTTGGGTACAAAGAAGAGGAAAGAGGTGGCAAGATTCGACAGATGACTCATGATGAGAAGAATCAGAAGACAAGAATGACAAAAAGACAAGGATGACATTCCTATAGGCCTCTGATAGTGCCACAATTTGTATAAATAGGCGCGCTTCTATTTATATAATTGTGATCCTACTATAGGACACTTGCTCCATATTTCACAGGTTAACCTAAAGCTCTGATACCACTCTGTCACGGCCCAAAATAAGCCATGACTGGCGCTTAGGAAAATAGTTTCCTAGCAAGCCTAACTGACTCAAATATAAGTTGAATACGAAAGTTATAAATATTTTACAAGTTCTAAAATAAATAATTGTACATTTTTAACAAAATTAAAATAATTAAGAATGGTTGGATCTTGCCTGTGACATATGGAGCATATACATCTAGGAACTCGACAAAAAATTGGTACTCATTACAAATCGTTATTCTTGAATAGAAAGTCTCACATAGTCAAGTATTTGTTCCTGAAAAATATTTTAGAAAAATGGGGTGAGTTTTGCAACTCAGTGACTAGACAATACATCTATAATCGACATGAGACCATATAAACATTATTATCAAAGTAATTTTAATTGGAAAATAATGGTTGATAATAATAAGTGAATCAATAAGGGAGTTCTCATACAGAAATCAAATAAAAAATCCACAGTTGGGCAGCTCCACCTATATCCTCTAGTGTGTCCGTACGGAATAACATATCCAACGTGTGGCCTACACGTTAGGCTAGCAACCGCCCTGCTAGCTGAGGTCTGAGCCAGATGCATCTAGGTTAACATCATAACCGCTGTTAACTATGATTTTCTAATACGAGCCTCCCAAACCAATTCAAAACATATAATTTCAATACAACCAATCTTAGATCTTTCAAATATATACAGTATCAAATTAAATCAAATAATATTTTCTCATTAAAAATCATTTTCAATCATATGAAATGTCAAATATACTTTACAAATTCAGAGTATATAAGTATCAACAATTCTTCAATGTTCCAGAAACACATATTCAAAAAAATCAAACATTCTAAAATAATACAAAACTTAATCAAACATGTATACAGTCTCATGTGTAGATTGAAAATCTGAATTTCACAAAAATAAACATTTAGTTCTAATAAATCCATTATTAAAATCAAATTCAAATCCTTTGTTGGTAACTTGTAAATATAGTCATAAATTCAAGTAGCATATATCAAAATAATTATAGATGTAAAACCAAATAATTATAAACGTAAAGCCTACTCACAGCTTGATCCCGAGGGACTGAAGAGACCAAACCCGGAGTACGAAACTAAAGGATACGAAAGAGCGCAAAAATTTGGATGGAGGCAGCGGCAGCTCCAATAGGCAAGCAGAACAGCGAACAGGGGCACAAACAGAACAGAAGCGACATGGCTAAAGGCAGAGCAATGACGACAACATCAACAGATGTGGTAAAACAATAGCGGAAACAAAATAGAACAAGCAACACTAACCAGGCTAGAATGGTGGTGAAGCAGAACTAACAGACGTGTGAAACGCTTCCTACGACATTTTCAAGGGCAAGGATAGTGGCGAAACCAGTGGAGGAAGAATGGAGGATAGAGCACGGCCGGGCAGGATAGCAGCTTTCCGACGAGCTCTCCTCCGGCGGTGACACAACAGCTTAGCGACGAGCTCCTTCAGTGACGACGGCAATCACCGCAACAGCCCAAACAGCGACGGAAACGGCACTTCTATCTCTCTCTGGCCATCACGTCCTCTCTCTCCCATTCCTCTGGCCCCTCTCAAGCATGGTGACGGCGGTGGCAGTGACTCCCACTGGCGCCGCCTCTCTCTTCCCCTCTTCTCTTCCTTCCTCCATTACTCTCCCTTTCCTTCCTCTTTCTCTCCTTTTGTTGTCTTCTATCCGTGGGGTGAGGGTGTATGTGATAGAGTGAGTGTTAGTGGATTTAATTTGGAAATTATGGTTAGGGTTTGATAAAATAAATACGGGTAGTGTAGGAATTTTGATAAATTTGGAGGGTTGGATAGTAATAAAAAAACAAATGTAAACTGTTTTTAAAAAAAAATTCAGGACATTACATCGCAGGTAGGGTCGGGTACCGCGGTTAAGAGCGGGTAGGGTAGGGTTGAGTTTATATAAAAATCTCAACCTGGGGTAGGGTTAGGGTTGGATCCAAACCATACCCTATCCTACCCATTGCTATCCCTATACTTGTCTTTTAAATTTTTAGTTTTTAGCCAGCTTTTTTATTTAAATAACTTTATTTAATTAATTTAAATACTCACCTTTATAGGAAGTTTTTTTTTTTATAGAAAGTTATTTATTTTTTAGTTTCTCTTTCTTCTAAAGACTGAATAATGGACAATTTTTAAATGATATCTAGTTGCATTGGTACACATTATGTATGTATGTATGCATTATTTATTATTATTATTATTATTATTAGAGCCATTAGAATTTATTATTTTTAGTCATTACTTAACTATTATTTCAATTTTTTAATTTAATAATTCAACAATATATTCTATCCAATGAATATTAGAGAATTATCAGAATTTATTATTTACTTAACTATTATTTCAATTTTTTAATTTAATAATTCAACAATATATTCTATCCAATGAATATTAGAGAATTATCAGAATTTATTATTTTTGGCATCAGTTAACCAATAATACAAATTATGATGCTAACTGGAAGTTTTGCCAGTAACTTGCGAATACTTATGTCTTTATTTAATATTTTTTTTATTATTTACAATATTTTTAAACTTTGTAGAACCAAAACTAATTTATTACAAATCTAAATTTTATTTAAAGATTTATCATAAACTAATGAATTATTGCATATATAAGATGAAATTTAAATCTCTGATACTTCTTTAAGAGGATAAATGAACTAACTAATCAACTAATTCAGATTAATTCTCTATTTAATATTTATAATACAAAAATTAATATAGAGTTATATTTTATGATAAATAAATCACAAATAAATATTAAATAGAATTTTTTAGTAAAAATATTTTAATTTTAAATTATAAATTTTAAATTTTAAATTTTAGACTTTTTAAATAAAAAATTTGATAATTAAAAAATTAACTAATATTAATTAATTAAAAATTCATTTCCTATATTTATATAATAAAATATTGAATTATAATGAGTTATAGCTCAAATGGCATAATCTCTCTATATTCAATTAAGAGATTGTGAGTTCGAGTCTCCTATTTTTGATAAAAATAATAAAGCACCGAATCAGTTCACCCAACTTTTGTGTGTGGAAAGGGAATTTTTCTTCAGGTTAGGTGGTAGAACCATATTAGTAGTCGAGAACGGATGTTTTCTATTTTTTTTTAATTATTTAGTAAAATTTGATCTCTTAATTTATATTTTTTAAGTGAATCTATAAAAAATATACAAAAAATATTAAATAATAAAAAAATTATATTTTATTAAACAATTAAAAACATTGAGATAATTCTCTCCAAAAAAAAAAGTAACCCACTACTTTTAGTTTATAATTACATTTATTATTTTTAATAGTCTTTTAATATAGACTACTCATACTTCTTCGATAAGAGTTAATTTTTATTATATTTAAAATAATTAATTATTTTAATTTTAAAGTTTTTTAAGAAAATATTTATCTTTTATTTAATTTTATTTCATAATTTTTTTATTTTTAATTATAATACAATAAAAAAAACTAAAAAGGAGTAGCACATATAACAATTCATTCCATATTTATTCTTCATGTTATTTTTATTGACTCACTTCATTCTACCTTATTTTTCATAAAAACACTACAATAAATAAAGATTTTCACAACGGTCGAAAACCGTTGCCTAGATCAGAAAACCGTTATTAAAACTTTAGGAAATATTTTGGCGACGATTTTTAACCTGTGGTATATGCGACCGTTAACAATGTTAATAGACAACAGTTTTTTACCTAAAGTAACAGAAACAAAAAAAAATCATTGCCCTTGTTATCCTAATAGACAACAATTTTTACAATAATTTTTAAATTAACCAACGGTTTAAATTGTAATAGGATAAACAACGGTTTTACGCTGTTGTAACTTTATTATTAATTTGGACAATGGTTTGAAAATCGTTGCTTTTGTGCTTTTTTTAAGAACAATTTTAATATCATTGGCATTTTGTAGTTGCTTTTGACAACGAGTTTAACACCATTGTCTTTTGTGACTTTTGACAATAATTTTTTGTAGTTATATATTTTTTTATTTCTAATGATTTTCTCAGATTGCATTGAAATTAGCATTCTAATTTTTTTTTTAATTTAGTGTCAATAAATAACTTTAATTATTGGAATCAAATTACTAAAGAAAACTAATAGAACATTTACCATCAAATTCAATTCATAAAGTATTCTATAAAATTTACATACATTAAATTATTATTCTAAAATATCATAATACTAATCTAAGTCATAACAATCTTTAACTATATCTTCTTTGCAAAATATTCAATAACAAAAAGAGTTGAAGTAATTAAGTAGCATGTAGCTAGGTTTATTATTATGTCCACAATTTCATGACTTTTACTCTCCGACATTTGATCTTCAAATTTTATAACATTAATTAAGTTTTTTTCCTCTTTAAAATGATTTTTCTGTAAACAAAATAAAAAATAATAAATCAAACATAAAACTACACTTTTCTAATGCTAATAATACTTGCTAAAAAAAGAGAAGGAAAAGGAATTTAGTTGCATTAATCATCAAACCAAATTATAACTTATGAAAATGAGATTAGGTGCATGCTTCAAGACATACGATACAAATCACTAGATAAAAGGGACAAGTGTTTATGCATAAAAACAGGGGTGCTGCATATATTTAGTTATAAAGGAATTGACATATACAGAAATTAACAGTAGAAATTAATTACAGTTTTTCAAAGGCAATTACAGCAACAACATTGAAATTCAATCAAGCTATATTAAAAGCAATGAAAAACAAGATATTAAAATGAAAAAGGAAGAATTATCGGGGTACTAATACATAATTAACAAAATAATAAATTCAATTTCAAAAAGACATAACTCAAAGTCATAACATAATTATTAACACCAAAACAACTTGATTTTCATACTTAATTTAGTCTAGATGTTCCTTATTTATTTCAATACTCAAAATATTGAGAAAGGCCATATCTAATACTGTTGTTAATAAAAAAACCCTGATACCTAATACTGCTATTGCATCTTTTAGCTAAATATACAACAAATCATGTAGTAGGTGTATGATCAATATGCCAAAATGAATATAGTGTAAAGTGAATTTAAAGGGATTTGGGATAATTCATTGCCTACTCTTTCAGATCATAAGTTAGATGTGTTATAATAGGTCCATCTACAACATGCGTTACTGTTAATTAGATTATTTTTTTACTTGTTGTAATTTTTTTTAGTAGGAGTATACAAGGAGTACATAGTATATAAGGGGTAATAACTCCACAAATATTTTTTTAAGGATTTTTCATTCTTTTTAAAATGAGAACAACTTATTCTTCTCCCTCTCTCAATCCCTTTTAGTTCATCAAACCATTAACATCACAACTTGAATAGCTTAGGGCATGAAATTTTCTTCATGGTGCGATGAGTGTGGAAAGCAATCAAGCTGTGAATCTCGTTGCCAATTTTGCCATTTTTTTTCTTTCCCTAATTTTTCTTTCGATATTTTCATTTCCCTTTTCTTACCTTTTCCTTCAAACTCATCCAATAGAGTTTGATGAGAGGTTATTTCACAAGATTCTTTCTTATTGAACATAGCTGGTCTGATCAACAAGTTAGAAGAAAGAAGATCTGGATCCCCATTATTCTGTGATTCATTGATTTCTCAACAATGGCTGACAACCAGAGCAACGCAGTACAGATGGACGTAAACGCACTAGCCAATTTCCTCCATCAACTCACTACTCTTCAGTCTCAGATTTCAAAGAACAACACAAGTCCGATTCAAGATCAATCAAGCCCTTATTTTATCCATCCGGGAGAAAATCCAGGTACACCGATTATTTCAATCGTGTTAACACCTAACAATTATGGTAGTTGGAGTCATGCTATGATTAGAGCACTAAGTTCAAAGAACAAATTGAAATTTATTGATGGAACCATAAGAAAACCTGAGAATAATAATGTTGAATCTGAGGTATGGGAAAGATGCAACAATTTGATTATTTCTTGGATCAATCTTTCATTAAGTCCTGGAATTCGTGATAGTGTTATGTGAAACAATGTTGCTGTTGATTTGTGGGAGGACCTTAAGTGTAGGTACTACCAAGGGGACAGGTTCAGAATTGTAGAACTCTAGGAGGAACTTTTTGCAATCAAGCAAGGTGATCTGACCATCACCGATTATTACACAAGGCTCAAACAGATATGGGAGGAGCTCAACAATTGCATATCCATTCCAAACTGTGTCGGATGTGCATAGTCATGCTCTTGTGGATTATCAAAAATAAAAGGATACAGAGATGAAGATCAAGTAGTCAGACTTTTGAGAGGGTTGAACAAACAATACTCTACCGTCAGATCACAAATCATGCTCATGTCATCTCTACCAGACCTAAATACAGTATTTTCCATGCTAACACAGCAAGAGAGACAGCTAACCATCATGGACAACAATAAAGTTTTGTTTAATTCCACTCAAAATACAAATGCATCACAAGTGCTCAATTCCTCATCTAACAGAGGCCGAAGAAGAAGGCGAGGTAGATCAAGTCAAGGTGGTAGAGGTCGTGGAGCTAAGATGGTATGCTCTTATTGCAACAAGCTTGGCCACACAGAAGATGTGTGCTATAAGAAACATGGTTACCCCTCCCATTTCCAGCAGCGACAGCAACATCACATCACAATCAATCAAATGATCATTGAGGAGCATGCTGATATACTCAATGACAAACACTCCCAGCTCAATTGCCTCCAAGAGAACATTGGAATGTCAAGCTCTGAATTCACTCTAGAACAAAGATTTTTCTTGTTGGAGTTGATCAAAGGCAAAAGTGTGCAGCAACAACCTCATAATGCAAACCAGGTTAATTCTATTCAGACCTCCACTCCAAGTAAAACCATTATTGTATTACAATTTAACACAAGAATTATGAGTATTATAACTCCAAAATCTGCACTATGGGTCATTGACTCTGGTGTGACAAATCATGTGACTTTTGACTTAAAAGATTTTGCAAGTTTTCAAAATATTGCTCCAATAAATGTGATATTGCCAAATGGAACCAAAACTGTGAGCACCATTATTGGCACAATCACATTTTCTAAAATTTTTTTCTCAAAAATGTTTTGTACATTCCCTCTTTTGATTTCAATTTGATTTCTATGTCAAAATTAACTTCAAACTTACATTGTTAAATATTAATCAATGATACGTGTTGTGAGATACATGATTAATCCATATCAAAGATGATTGGCATTGCTAACTGCAGAGATGGGCTATATACAATGAGTAGAGAAACAGAATGCTTTCACATTCAACCCCCTTCAATAAAGCAAGCTTCATTGGCGGAAGCTACTACCACTACTCATATCATAGAACCTTCACACACTGAGCATAATAAGATTTGGTATCTTAGATTAGGACATATACCTATGCATAGACTGATTTTAATGAAAAAAGATTATCCTTTTATAAATTGCATTACTTCAACATTTCCTTGTGACTCATGTCATTTTGCAAAACAAAAGAAACTATCTTTTGATTTTAGCACAACTAAAATAAAGAATTATTTTGACTTAGTTCATATGGATATCTGGAGTCCCATTTCTATCTCTTCCAATGAAGGACATAGGTATTTTTTTACTGTAGTGGATGGCAAAAGTAGATTTACTTGGACTTTTTTTTATGAAAACAAAATTTGAGGCATCACAATTGGTTATTAACTTTGTAAATTTTGTCAAAATACAATTTGAAAAATAAGTTAAGTGTATAAGAACTAACAATAGACCAGAATTCGCTCTAAGGTCCTATTTTGGATCAACTGACATTCTACACCAAACTTCTTGTGTAGAAACACCAGAGCAAAATAGAATTGTAGAGCAAAAACACCGGCACATTTTAGGTGTTGCTAGAGCACTGTTATTTCAATCAGGAATTTCACTTTATTTTTGGCAATACGCAGTTGCTCACGCTATTCACCTAATTAATAGGCTGCCCAGTATTAAATTGGATAATGTCAGTCCTTATAAGCTTTTGTATGGTACATTACCCAACCTTTTAGATTTAAGAGTATTTGGTTCTCTTGCATATGCCTCTATATTAACAAATTCAAGAACAAAATTGGATCCAAGATTTTAGAATATTAATTAGAAAATTTTTAATGTGATATTTGGACTCAATAGATTTTTCTGAGTTAGAAAATGTAATTTTTTTTGCGAAAAATCGCATAAAATCGCAAACCGGCAGATGAACCGGCCAAACCAGTTTAAATCTGTCCGATACTGTGCGAGAATAATAAAAACAGTAGAAAACTTAGAAAATAAATTAAAGTTGAAAACCGGACGCTAATTTTAAAGGTTTGACCCAAAGTTGGGTCAAACAGGCCAAAAATGTTAACGGGTTAGACCGGACCCAAGTTGGGCTCAAGTCCAACATATAAAAGGTCACTTAAGTGACAAGTTCACTCACTTTCAGCACAAGAAGGCTGAAGCAACGTGAATGAGAGGAAGAGAGGAGACGGTTTCAATAAACACTATTCACCTCATCATTCATTTGATCATAACTCGAGCTACGGTGCTCCGATTGACGAGTCGTTTGCGGCCACGCGAAGGTCTCGCCGAGCCCGTCATTTCTAACTAGGTATTAAGGTTTCGAAAATCTCTGCTCAGTTCTCAGCCCTTAAGAATTTCGAAATTTAGATTTTTGTTTTGAGTTGATTTTTGTGATTTGGTTGTTTAGGTGCCAACCAATAGTGAGGAATTATTGGGTTTCACCTAAATTTGTGGTGAATAAGGTAAGATTGCCTTAAACCCTCATGAAATTATGATTATTGAGGAACCTTAGAGTTTATGTTGTGTATATTAATTGTGTATAGCTTGGAATTATTAATTATTGGAGCTTTTGGATTGTGTGTGGTGGCTTGTTGAACTTGAAAACTTGCGAAAGCTTGGTTGAGGTCAAAATTTGGTATTTGGGTGCATATTGAGAATCGGCCAAGGTATGGTTTCGGTTTCCTCTATGTAATATGTAATATTTCTAGACGCTTAATCTAGTAGACCTTAGGATAAGATTGAATTAGTTGTTGATGATTGTTGATGTATGATAATTGTGATGATTTTAATGGATGATGATGTTGATTTATGATGTGGGTGGATAATGAAGATTATGAGGCTTGTGGATGTTGCTAAATGTGAGAAAGGTAAAGTGATGGTTTATGATGTTAAATTAATGAGCTTTGAGTTTTATAAGTGGAATTTGGTATATGAAATGGATGATAATATAGATTGCTAAGTTGTAAATTGATGAGAAAGTGTATGTATATAAATTAGGTGCATTAGAACTGTTTTGAATATGGAATAAGTGATTTTGGATTGAGAGTTTGGTAAAATTGAGGTTTAGAGATTTTTGGTAAAAATGGATTTTTGGTAAACTTTGACGGATCATATCTTAAGCTACGGTTTTTAAAATTGAATGGATTTTATATCAAATTAAAGATAATTCAAAGAGCTTTAAACCGGTATAGATTTTGTAGAAATCCAAATTTTTTAGAGAAAGATATTATCGTTGAAATTTGGTGTCAAAAATATGATTTCTGTGATGTTGCAGAAATTATGAATTTTGGCCTGTGTGCGCACGCACATTGCTGTGCGCGTGCTCTAAATAGTGGCTGTGTCTTGACTTGTGCGTACGCACACCTATGTATGCACGTACACCCCGTCAAATTTTGAAAATGTGCGCACGCATACACAGGGGTATGCCTACTGTTGAGAGCATTCACACATTCTGGTGCGCACACACACCCTGCGAAATTCGCAAGTTGTGCGTACGCACAACCTCGTGTGCAGGCACATTCCGGAAAGTGCATTCGGTTGGGGGTGTTTGCACATATCCATGCGTGTATGAAAAATAACAACATTTACTTACTATGCGTATGCACAACCATATGTATACGCACACTTTGAGAAAATTCTTTGGGAGATGCGTACGCACAGCCTTGTGCACACGCACACTACCCTGTTTTTCTATGAAAATCTTGTTTGTAACTGTTTTACCTTTCCGGCAAGCTTGTAAACTTCCATAACACTTATTTAAGATTCTTTAACTTATTTTCAGGCTTTGAAACATAGAGAATACCATAAGTAAGTTAATTAGGTAAATTCAGGTAAAAAGTTTAGAAGATAGAGCCTTAGGATTTTGGAGTACTGAGAGTGGATTAGTTGAGTGAAGTGGTAGAGTACTGTAAAGACTATTGGTATGATGAAATTATGGAGTTGTGGATTTGAGATTGCTTGAGGCGAGTTTAAGACTCGGGGTGGAATGATGACTTTACTGAAAATGATTTTTGAAAACCACTGAAATATTGTTTTATACTGCTATTATTGAGACGCTATGCGCCTGGCAGGGACGGGGTTGGATCCCGCTTATTGAGATCGCGGCGGTGGCATAAGGGCAGTGGTTAGTCCTGCTTACGTTGAGATGTGAGATCCGTGGCAAAAGTATCCCGCTCGCATCCTTTCGGAATCACTAGAGTGTGTAGGCACAAAATTTTGGACGGTGTTCTGAGTACCATATCCCGAGGATTCCCAATATGATAACCGAAAGGCGACATCTCCATGGAGGTTTGTCGGGTTGGCAGTTGAACTGACGATGTGATATCACAGCCAAATAGGACAGGCATTCATGATGTGCATATTCTATCTGGTTGTTTGCTTTGCCGACTTGTATTGTTTGCCTAAGTGTTTAACATGCCTAAATGCTTATTGAATTACTTGATATACATGCTTATACTTGTGCTTTACTTGCATTGTTATTAATTATGTATTCTACTGGGATTGAGGAGGTTCGGAAGGCGGTGGCGATGGGATCGCATGGAGGTTAGGCTGGCGAAGGCCGTGGGACGACGGAGAATTGTTAGATTATAAATCCACTAAGTTAGATTACCTCTTTTTCATTGTGGTTTTAAAGTTAAGGATTTAAATTTACTTATGTTTTAAGCTTGAATCTCATGATGGATATGAAGTTCTAGGATTGCCATTGGCATCTTGAAGTCTTGTATCTTACATCACTGAGCACTGTTATCATACTGAGAACATCCGGTTCTCATTCCATACTCTGTTGTTGTTTTTCAGATGCAGGTCGTAACCCACCTCGGTGAGTTGCTTTGATGGTGACAGAGCGGAGCATCCTTGCTATGTTTCGAAGTCTTTTGGTTTATTTTGATTAGATCTCTCACTTTTGTATTTATTTTTCCTTAGAGGCTTACTTTGAGAGAAAGTTTGTATAAGCTGTTTACTTTCTAAACTCTATATGTCTGTATATAACTAGCCGGCTTAAACTCCGCGGGCGGCGTCTAGATCCTTATGACTATCATACTTTGCTATATCTATATATATGTCTTGATATCTGTATGTATATCTTGTGCCTTAAGTATGTAGCTTCGTGTGAACGTTTTGCGCTTTTCAAACTCTATTTTTGAGCTTATTCCTTCATCGGGCTTTTAGAATATATGATTTTTTTTCTATATAATATGTATAAGCTTTAGAATTATCGTAACCTTTGATTAACCTTTGCTTTACAACGCGAAGTAAGGCTTAGGGTAATTAGGGTGTTATATTTAGTGGTATAAGAGCGATTCATTCTTGTGAGCCTGTGGGATGGACCGATTGTGCTTCGTTGCATACTCTGTGTCTTTTTCTTTCATGCTATTTAGGTTTATCTGCTTGATATATGCATAGCACGCTTGTTTGTGAGTGTCTTTTGGGGATAATTGAAGCACTAGGCTTTTGATATTGAGAATGATCACCTTGATATCGACTGTTTGGTGTAGACAGGAACCCTAATAACTACTCACAAACGAGGTCAGATACGTACTTAAAGAGAGAATGAGGGTAACCCGTCGACGGAAAACCATGTTGAACTAATGGCGGCGATGAATAACTTAGTTAACACGATTCAAGCGAGCACTGCTATGACTACTTATGCTTTGCGGTGGACAAGATAATCAACCGGAAATGAAAATGGAGAAGGTTCTGAGGACACGTTAGGTGGTGTTCCGAGAACTCTAGCTGCTTTTTTGAAAGATGACCTGCCGGTTTTCAATGGATCGACAAAACCTACTGAAGCAGGTAATTGGTTCCAAGCTGTGGAGCATGCACTGCGAACTCAACATGTATCGTATGACCAATTCGTGGAACATGCGGCTTATCAACTAGTGGGCGAAGCGCAGCAATGGTGGCAAGGAGAGCGCCGACTGCTACACCAACAGAATATGGACATTACATGGGCGTTATTCCAGGAAGCTTTCTACAAGAAATACTTTCATGAGTCAATAAAGGAGATCAGAGAGTTGGAGTTCTTACAGCTGAAGCAAGGATCCATGACTATAGCTGAATACACTAACAAGTTCGAGGAACTCTGTAAGTTCTCGAGAATAAGTCAGGGTGTTCCTGAGTCCTATGAGGGCTGAAAATGCATCAACTACCAAGTAGGGCTGAGGAAAGATATCATGTGTGTTGTGGCTCCATTGGAGATTAAGAGATTCTTAGAATTGGTAAACAAGGCAAGAGTTATGGAAGATTGCATTAGGAAGATGACTTTAATGAGAGATACTCGCGGGGGTACCAGTACCAGTTCCGCTGCCGCTGTGCGTGCTGTCATCTCTAGCCCGCGCCTTCGCCGTTCGTGGAGAGAGAGAGAGAGAGAGAGAGAGAGAGAGAGAGAGAGAGAGAGAGAGAGAGAGCTCGGGAGCAGAGGAGAGAGAGAGGAGACCCGTGCTCAGCCACCGCCACGCCTCTGCCACCGAGAAACGCCGCTGCTGCCACTGAGATCCACCATCGGTAAGGGTTTTTGAGTTTGGTTTACCTTCGTTTGAGATTCCAGAAATCTTATTGTCTCTACGTGTTGGTTTCAGTCACTGTCGAGCAGAGACGCCGTGGAGAATCGTCGCCGTTGCCGAAGCTCTTGTCGCTGTCAGAAGCTGCTCCGCCGCCGTTTGGGTCACTGGGAACGTGGCCGTGATCACCAAAACCACCATCGGAGTTATCGTTATTCAGTACAGACGTTCTTCCTTATCTGGATAAGCGTCTCGTTCCGGAACCTTTAAAATTGGTATTTTCTGTTTTAAATTGTTGATGAGGATCTGAGTTTTTGGTGTCATAGGATCGAGTTCTGGGTCTTGCATGCTGAGTTCTATGACTGTAGCATACGACATCAAGTTGCTGCGTTGTCACCGGAGCTACCACTGCTCTGTTCTCTTGCTTATTTGTAAGTACAGTAAGTTGTTCCTCATCTCAAACCTCTATAGTTGCTATTCTGTTATATGTTTCTAAGGTCCTTGCAACGTTAATGCTTTAGCTTTGAGTTTGGTTCTTACGTGCTGTGATTAAAGTTGTTGTGGTTGCGGCTGTCACGGATTGCGCGTTAAGAAGGAAGGTTTCCTTGACGCATTTGGTTTTCGGGTCTCGGCTTGTTGAGGTAGGGGTTTTCTTAAAATTTGTTTTATCTTATAGAGTTGTTATAAAAATATATTAATGTGAGAAACATATGTCTGTGATTATGATTGTCCTATGAATGTGGTTGTTTGCTGGACTGAATGACCGATTGCTTGATTGCTTGAGTGGTGATTGATTGTTGAAAAGAAATTAGTTTGAAAAGTTATTTAGTTGATTATTATGAAAAGTGATTTTTCTTGGTTTTGAAGTTGATTTGATAATATAAATGAATCGGCTTTGAAAATGAATTAATTTTGGAAGCGGATTAATTTTGAATTAGTTTGATTTTATAAATGATTTAAATATTTAAGCTGATTTAATTTTGAAAAAGATTTATTATTGGAAATGATTGAGATTTGGAAATGATTAAGAAAGGATTTGAGAAATGTTTGGATGGGACCCGAAAAGTGTGGCAGAGTCCGAATTTTAGAGGAGATGCTGCCGAAATTTTATAAAATTGGTTTCGTTTGAAGTAATTATTTGAAAAGATTTGGTTTTAAACATCATATGTTTTAAGATTGATTGGTTTATTTAGAAAAGAAAGAATTATCTTTTGAATTGGGATTGTTGATGAACGGAATGGAAAGAAGAATGATGAGAATTGATTTTGAAATATGATTTTTGAATGAATTTGAAAATGAGATATGGATTGACAAATGATGATAATGTTGAGAATGACTTAGATATAGATGAATGTTGAATGAATTATTCATATGGCTTATGAATTTGAATTATTTAAGACACGAGCTTTCCTGGGTAGACGCAGTGGCTTGCCACCACTTGCTCCAGGTTGAGCCTCGACACTCTGTTGACCCTACGACGTAAGGGTGACTAGGCACTTATAAATTCTCGGGAATGGTACCCCCATTGAGTGATTTGATATATATATATATATATATATATATATATATATAAGAAAAAGCTATGCATAGACTCATGGTGATGCGCGTCGGGGGGACAGTCCAATGGTTTAGCAAACCGGACTTATCGGGTTGGCTATATAATCGACAGATAAGCTCATTAGCCATAGGACAGGCATGCATCATATGCATTTGTATGCTTTGCTTGAGTTTGAATTTTTTTTTTGTTTGTCTAATTGTTAAACTGTTATTAACTGCTACCTGAGCTATTTGCTGTAACTGTTACCTACACATGTGCTTTTCTTGTCTATTTTGCATGTGTTTGTCCTGGTGTGCTACTTTAGAGAATGAGCTTTGGTGCTGAATTGATGATTGTGTTGATTGATTGCGTGGTTGGATTTCTGGATATTTAAATATTAATTTTCAAAAAGGGTTTTTGGATGACTAGTTATTGGTTTTTAAAAGATTCGAAGGACAAACAATAATCACTGAATTTAAAAATAGATTTCTCTTTAAATATCTTATTATGACAATTCTGAAACTTTGTGGTGAGACCGTGTGGTTAGGTTCTCACCCCCTACAGCTTTACCTTTTCAAGATACGGGCGACGAAACTTTAAAAGAGTTATATTCGTTTTTTGTTTATTCGACATTAATTTGTATTACCTCAATTTTTATTTTTCCCTCGCCTTTGTTTTTTGTAAGAGGGATAGGAGTTGTATGATTTGTATGTATATAATATATATAAGTTACTTAAGTCAGAAGTTTTGTACATGTATATACTTGTTTTGTTTTATTTAAAATGTATTCTTTTTTCGGTTTTCAAAAAGAACAGTGATACGATTTCGATTCAAAGGCTCCTATTTTATTATTAAGTATATGAAGTCGTCGTAATACTTCTTGTTATCAGAGTAGCGCAACCGAAAGCATGACACTCTGATAATGAGAGTGTTACAGCGTATAATCAAATTAGCAATACAATTAAATTTTATCAATCTAAATAATAATTAAAAAATAAATTTAATAATTTACTCATCATTTTTATTACTTAAAATGACTAGTGAAATTTCTCTTTAGCGTTTTATCTAAAGCACGCACGTCATAACTTCCTTTTAATAACATTCTTTTATTATTTTAGTTTAAAAGTAATTACATACACTACTACTACTACATCGATCCAAAAATCTACTCAAATTTACTATTTTATTCTTTTTAAAATTAAATATTATTTTCTTTATTTTAAGAATATTAAAAAATAAATAAAATATTGTTTCAGTCTTCGAAATTTTTATCTAAAATTAAAATCATTCCCTAATGTTATAATTATTTTTGAAATAGTTATTTTCTATCCCAACTTTAATTTTTAAACTAAATTATCTCCGTTAAAAAAAAATTAAACTAAATCCCAGCCTCCAACTTCCGCTTCCAGACTCCAACAGTTCAGCCCCCTAGAGTTATTGTCGTCTGCCACCACTCGCCCACTCCGCCAGTTTCTCTGTCGCTGTCCCGTTCAGCCTTTTTCTCGCATCGACTCCGTCGGTTTTTCCTTGCATCGCCGTGTGTCCGCGTCTGGTTTTGTCTTCTTCTTCTTCTTCCTCGGTCTTGTCTTCGGCGTTCCTTTGGCGTCTCACGTCTGATTTTATCTTCTTCTTCTTCTTCTTCTTTTTCAATTCTTCTTCTTCGGTCTTCATAGCTTCAATCCTCGTCTGGTTCTGTCTTCTCGTTCCTTCGGACTTTGGCATCTGGTTCTGTCTTCAGCAATTCAGGGTGCGGGGTGCCCCTGGTTCTGCCATTGGGTCCTGGGTGCCGCTGGTTCTGCCACTGGGTGCCGCACGGCTGTTGGGTTCTGCCTCGTGGTCGTGGAGTTTAGGGTTCTACAGTTTAGTCTGGACTCTTCACTCTTGCCTCTTGGTACATACATTCATGAATGATGATTGTTAATTATTTTTTGTTAATTGTCTCTTGGGTTCTGCAGTTTAGTTCTGTGATTCTGTCTATGTAATTGTTGTTAGTTTTCTTAATCTGTTTGTTAATTGTTTTGTGTATTGACTTATTTTAAATTAAAAATTTAGGATATTATTAGTTCATTAGTTGTTGCGGTTAGAATTTAGAAATCAATTTGAATGATACATGATTATCAATTTTGTATATATAATTTTATATTATATTTTTAAATTTGTGTAGAATTGTGAATTATTTATATTAGTCAATTAACTTAGGTTTATAATTTTATCCTGGAAAAATATTTCAAAAGAACTTTATTGTTGGAGGTTGGATTCCAAAACAATTCGTCGACCTTTTCTAATAAAATGAGGTTTTTAAATTATTTGTTATTATTTTAAATTATTATTTTATTATTTTAATTTAAATAATTTGAAGAATAATCATATTTTATAATATTATAGTACAATTATAAAAATTATTATTATAGTATATATATTTTGCCCTCACAAACAAAATTTTTTAAATCCGTGACTGGCCTAATCTAACCACGGATATTCCCTTTCTGAACCTTCAGTACTATTTTGGCAATTGGCATCACTTAACTAGTGTGACTTTAAAATCAAAATCTCCAACAATGTTTATAATACATATTTATAATGTAACTTCTAAACAAAAAAAAATTATTTTTTTTAGTTTTTTCAAAATCTAACATATATATATATATATATATATATATATATATATATATATATATAAATATTTTACTTATTTATATATTATAAAGAATAAACACTAACATAGACACAGAACACAATACAATATGAGACACGCAAATTTGTAAATTTTAATTTTTTATAAGACACAAAAACACAACATATATATAAAATATAAAGTATTTTTTTAGATAAATTATAATAATATTTTAATTATTTTTAATATTTTTTATTATATAAAATATTTAAAATAATTTTTTACATTAATAAATAGTAATATATATTATTTCTAAATTCATTTTAAGAATATAGGTTAATAATAAAATTAGACACGATTAATATATGATGGTATTTAAGTGTGTTTAAGTGTCTAAAAAATTTTTTTAAGTGTGTCTCCTCATATTTTTTTATTTTTTATTAAGATATAATTGAACACAAAAAATACGTATATCGAATAAATATCATATCCAAAATGTACTCGACATACAAACACGATAACTTAAAAAAGCATCTGTATATTAGAACGATGAATTAAAAATTTTAATCATTACTCTTTTTACTGTTAGTCATCTTTTAAACGTATTATCTTTTCTTTTATTTTCGCTACGGAATCTTTTTACTTATATATTTTCTTTTTTTTTTTTAATCTGAACACATTAACTCTCATAACAATCTCAATTATTTTATATTTATAAAAATGTCTTAGCTTGAGAGACAGAGGAATTTAGAGATAAGAGGAGAAAAAGAAAAAAGGAAAGGAGTATTTTTGAAAAAGAAAATGAAAAAATATACATCAACCTTCGACACCCATTTTGTACTTTTTTTTTTTTCTCTTTGTAATTTCTTAATTATTATTGAAAACTTAAAGCTGGAAATTTCAACTTAAAAAAAAGTTGAAAATTAAAATTAAAAAAAAAAATCTAGAAACCATGTGTCAAGAGTAATGATGTAATTAAGTAATAAGTTAGTTAGTGAAAAATAATTAAGAAAAGATTCTATTATTCTGGCGTAATGTGTGTGTGTGGTAAAGTTATCACCGACGGAGTTTGAAGAAAAATTTTAAAAAGGCCAAAAATTTAACAAAAAATTTATATAATAGTATTTATTTTTTAAATTTTTATTAATATGATATAAATAAATAATTTTTCAGATAAAAATATAAAATAATTTATAATGGTATTTTTTAAATTTTAAGTGACTTAAAATTTTTAATAATTGAACTTGATCTAAATTTTTTAACAATTTCTTTTTTACTATAAATAACCAAATTTAAAGTCATTTTTGAGTATCTTCGTTCTAAAAAATTAAAATTAAATTCATTAGATACAAACTCTTTGAATTTTTAAAAATTATATCTCATTTTTTATGATTTATTATTGAAGTAGAAAAATTATCTATAAGTGTTAATATTGTATAAGTTATACTTTCTCTTTCTTAACGTTAATCTTCTTTTTAAAAAATTGCATCGATTCTTTGATTTTTATCATTATCATTTTACAAAGTTTGAATATATATTTGTAAATTATGTAAAAAAAAAAGTTAAAAAGATAAATATAAAATTTACAATACTTATTAAATGTCTTTTTCCGACAAAAAAAATTTAATTAAAGAACCAACAAACATAAAATAGCACTAAATTAAATTAAGAAAAGGTTATCTAATTTTACAAAGATGATGCAAAAAAATATAATTGCTTATAACTTGTAAATTTTTCTATCAATTTATAAAAATATAATACTATCAATACTTATTGAATATTCTAATATTTTTATATAATATAAAATATCAAATTAAATAAATAGTAAAACATACAATAATATTAAAATAAATAAATAAATAAATATCTAATTTTACTATAAGTAATTCTACCATTAAAATAAAAAAAATTGTACTAAAAGATTTGGTTCTATTTTTATTTGGTTATAGAATTTTAAGAGTTAGTGTTTTTTATGTATAGAAAATTTTTTTATTGGTGGAGATACAAATTGAAGAAGTCAAGGTCTATTTCAGTCCAAAATCCAAAAGTCAATATAAATCAACATATTTGGGTTTGAAATTAAATAAGAGAGTAAATGTAAGTATTGAATATTGAACAGGATTTTTTATTTTAATAAATTAAATAAATATAATAATTATTGAAATAAATAATTTAAAAAATTATTATCGAAATTTGTTTTTTTGTCTTATTTTATTTATACTGTAAACGAGATAATTTTGGATATATCTTGTTTATAGTGTAAACGAAATAAGACAGGTGGACGCGATATGTGTATATCTCGTTTACACTTGTATTTGTAAATATAAAAATATATTTTTTGAAAATAATAAAAAATATTAATATTATCAATAATATCAATAATCTAAACTTTTAGCATGTAATTAGTACTTAAAAAGGTTGGTAGAAGAGATTAAAATGGATATATTTGATCAATTAGTACTAAACAAGAGTACATAAAAAATTTTAGATTAAATTATGATCTAATTGGATTGATTTAAATTTAAAAAATAAAAAATTCGTATGTATTCAAGTTCTATGATGAGAATAAATACAGTAATTGTGTCTACTCTTAATAATTGAAAGATGGAAATTGCGAAATTGATGCACGATAAATAAAATAGAAAAAGAATGGGAGAGTGAAGATATCCATTTGTCAATTATTAGGAGAGGAAAAATGAGAGATAAATATTGATGGAAATAAATATAACTGTTATCTTTCACGGGACCGATAAATGTTGATAGGGATAAACTTTGTTAACATACTTATTTTAAATGGACAGTGTTTCTTGTTAATTTATTATTTTTTGGTGACTGAAATAAATTAAACAAAGAAAAACAAAACAAACAAAACAAGAAACTGCCTAAATAGAGGGACAGTCCCGTTTAAGACTACTCTTAAACTCCTCCCAAGGTGAAAGAAGCTCCACATGCGAAAGTTGTAACTTCATCGCCATCTTTGCCATAGTATCTGCCACCGTGTTTGCATCTCTCATAATCAAACGAAAGTCAACCCGCCAATTCCAATGCATGATATCTCTTATTTTGAGCACCAGTGGATCAATAAACCCAAAACCATCTTGAGTAACAAGATTAAATGCTTCCACACAATCCGTCTCACAAATAACATCTCGTTGACCCACATCCCAAGCTAAGAGATATCCTCTCCAAATAGCAAACAATTCTCCTTGAAGAATACTATTACTCTCAATCATTCCCAAACACCCCCTTTGCCAGCTCCCATTACAATCTCTAATAATACAAGCAAAACCAACACTATCACCCGAACCAAAATAACTAGCATCACAATTAATCTTAAAAGTACCAATGGATGGGGGATTCCAAAAACCATTTAGAGTAGAGGGAAGGGACATACGTTGTAATTCAAAGATATTCCTAAGCTCCTTTTCTGAAGTTAATGCCAGACAAATCACTTTTTTCGGAGGCCAAGTTTCAGCGGGATTAAAGATGTCATTATTCCTTGCTCGCCATATCCACCAAAGTCCCGAAAAGAACTTGAACGGATGCTCTCTGCTATGATACAAGAACCAGTTCTTCAAATCCAAAGGATGACAAGAAATATCCAACCTATGCCAGACAAGCTGAGCTTTGGGACAATCCCGAATACAATGTAAAACCGATTCCTGGCTAGAAAGACATCTTGGACACTTATCCGACGACGACATCCCTCTTCTAAAGCGAAAACTTGCAGTAGGAAGAGCCTCCTTAAGACACAACCAAGCCAAAAATTTATGCTTTTCCGGAACAAGCTGGCGCCAAAGCCAAAGCCAATTCTCCCGCTCCTCCCAACCAAACAGCTGCTTACACAACCACAAGTAACCATTGCGAGAGTTATAGACTTTGGCAGCAGACCCACTCCAATACCAACCCACTTCCGGACCTGCTTGTTCATCTGGATTGTAAGAAAGAATATTATCTTTCAGATTTTGAGATAAAGGAGAATAAAGAGTATCCAAATGCCACCTACCAACCGACCAAATATCCTGTATCCGGAGATTCGAATAAAAAATGTGAACATAATCGATCTCATTAGATAACCATCCTTCTTTCCTCCAGCTAGAAAACCAAAAATTCTGGTTCAAATCTCCAATACACCAAGCAAACCCATCCTTCAACACTTCCCAAGCCTTGCAAAGACACCTCCAAATGGGAGAGTCCTTGTTCTTAGGATAACTAAAACAGTCATATAGAGATGATCGGTATTTGGCATCCAACAATTGGACCCATAGCTTGTTTGGCTGCTGGAAGAAAGTCCAAACTAGCTTCCCAAGAAGAGCAATATTTACACAATAAGGATCTCTAATCCCTAAACCTCCATATTTTTTTGGAGTAACCAGTACCTTCCAACTAACAAGATTCAATCCTCTTCCATCAACTTATCCTTTCCAAAGAAAATTCCTCATCATAGACTCCAATTTACTAATGATTCCTTTGGGAAAAATAGAGACCTGCATCTGGTACGTGGGAATAGCAGCGACAACAGAATTAACCAAGCAAAGTCTACCAGCCCGATTGACTAAACTTCCTTTCCAGCTTGCTAGCCTACTCCGAATCTTATCCAGGACACCATTGAAAGCTGAACGAGTCACTCTAGAATGGCTAAGGGTAACTCCAAGATACTTGCCCAAGTCCTGGACAAATCTGATAGAGGATATCCCAGTGAAAACCTCTTTCCTTGTTGCAGAGACATTCTTGGAGCAAAGCGCTTTAGACTTCTCCACATTAATCTTCATCCCAGATGCTTTGCAAAAAGTCTCTAAAATCAACATCACATTTTGCACTTGTCTCTTTGTAGCTTTACAGAATAGAAGCAAGTCATCCGCAAACATTAAGTGGGATATTCTTGGTCCTCCTCTAGAAATAGCAACCGGTTCCCACAAGCCCAAATCAACCTGATGACTAATAAAGCATGCCAATCGCTCCATACACAACACAAAAAGATAGGGTGACATAGGGTCTCCTTGTCTAAGACCTCGGCTAGGAGTAAAGCCATTCAGACGACTCCCATTCCAAAGAATAGATAAGGAAGAAGCAGTGACACAATTCATAATCAAATTAAGTGTAGGAATAGGAAAACCAAAGCTTTTAAGGGTATGAGCTAAAAACCTCCAGTCAACTCTGTCATAAGCTTTCTCCAGATCAATCTTAAATGCCAATGTGCCTTTCTTTGATTTAGTCTTCTTCATAAAGTGGAGGACTTCTTGGGCAATAATGATGTTGTCAGGAGTTCCTCGTCCCGGAATAAATCCTCCTTGAAGCGGGCCAACAATCTCCGCAAGATGAGGACGAAGCCTATTAATAAGGACCTTCGTGATGATCTTGTAAACTACATTGCAGAGACTAATCGGCCTGAAATCTTTCATAGATACCGGTGATTCAACCTTTGGAATGAGAACTAGTAAAGTCTCCAACATTCTCGGATCAAGAGGAACACCGGAGAATGCTTGCTTAACCATCTTCCAAACATCAAGACCAATGATCTCCCAATATTCTTTGAAGAAGAAAGCTTGAAACCCATCAGGACCCGGAGCTTTAAAAAAGTTCATGTGAAAAACCGCTGCTTTGACTTCCTCCATAGTAACTGGTGCCGTAAGGTTATTGCAAGCTTCCTCATTTAGAGAAGGAAGAGGCACATCACCAAGGCAACCCAAATCAACATCATCCAAATGACAGAATAAGCTTTTATAGAAAGACTCTGCTTCTTGACTCAGAACCTCTGGATCAGTTTCCCACACTCCATCCTTGAGAAAAAGGCCATGAATCTTATTATGCTTCCTTCGCGCAAGAGTTTGAATATGAAAGAATCTTGTATTCCTATCCCCGAACCTTACCCACTGCTCTCTGGACTTTTGGAACCATAGGAGCTCTTCTTACACTAGAGTATTATTATAATCATCAAGCAACTGTCGCTCTTTCTGACGCAAATAAATACTATCCACCACTTCCAAACGCTTTTGTAAATAATTAATCTGCTGCTCTAATTCACATTTCTTAACAAAAATGTTACCAAATACCTTCGAGTTAAACTCTAGTGAATTCTTCTGTACTTCCGAAAGCTTGCCATGGATTCCTCTATTACCAGACCACCATGACTGGTTCACAATATCCCTATACCCAGGATGAGTAGCCCAAGCAGCAACAAATCGGAAAGGTCGATTCCCTTTAGGCTGAGGACGACCTTTACAACGCACCAGAATAGGGCAATGATCAGACTGAAGCCTATTTAAAACTTCTGCATAAGCCTCTGGAAAGATAGATAACCAACTATTATTTATACAGACTCGATCAAGCTTTTTTGCCACGTCAACATAATTTTTCACCCTCCTGTACCAAGAAAACTGCCTCCCAATAGTCTTCAGATCAAACAAACCACTATCCCCTAATGAAGTAGCAAACATGTCTGCTCTTTGATGAGAAAACTGACAGCCCTTAGATTCATGAGAAAATTTGACTTCATTAAAATCACCAAGAACAATCCAAGGTCCTTGAAAAACCATGGATTGTGCAACAAGATAATCCCAAAGGAGAACCCTTTTATTAAATTGAGGACTGCCATAAATACCACTACACCTCTAAATTAAATTATCAAAGTGAACCTCAACAGTAACACCCTGATCAAAAGCATCAATTAACTTACAACAAACACCCTTCATAGAGGATAGAAACCAAATACCTCCCTTATGCCCCTCTGCTTCTACTATACCAACAGAGTGATACCCCAATCTTTCCCAGAATAATTTTAAATGCTGAAAAGGGGAGTGAGTTTCAACCACAATAAAGAAAACAGGTCTAAATTTCCTAACAAGTTCCTTGCAATGCACACGGGCTAACTTATTAGAAGCACCCCTAATATTCCAAACAATCATATTTAAACTATCCATAGATAATAGGGACAGAATAAATAAGAACATAAAACTCTAAACAGAATCACCAACCTCAATAGGTGGTTTGTCCTGCGGTACTGGCACACTCTGATCCTCAATAATTGCCACCTTCGGACCTCCTGACACTGCACCTGTCATGCTTCCATCTACTAAGGTTTCCTCCATTGTGCCACCATTTTTATCAACTGGCGAGTTCTGCAAGGAGGAAGGCCGAGGACGCTTCCGTAGAGAAATTCCACGACGTGCAGGAGTTCTGCGTGATGGAGATGGCGCAATTTCATGTTTTTCTCGCTTCCCCATCCTAATGCCAATTGATTTACCTCCATCACCATGCAAATTGGGTCTTGGAACCCTTCTCGAACCAAACTTGTGCTGCTTTCCATCTTGGTCCTTCAAACCTGATGACTGGCCCATTGTGAATTTTCCCTTACGGAGCACTTGTTGCCAGCCCTCTCCATCATCCATGCATGCCTCATTAACATGACCATCAGGCACGTGAGGAGCCAATGATTTCGTAACCACATCCTTCCCTTTAACAACTCCTAATTTCTCACCCAAATTACGAGGATTCTCACCCAAATCACGAGCTTCTGATTCAGCCTCTTGTTGAATCTCGTAATTGTTGTGTGGCACTAGTGTCGGGGCTTCATTATTTTTTTCATCACCAAAGGAATTCCCGTTTCCTTTCAAGGACTCCTTCTCCATTCACAACGATTTATCATGCCCATATCGTGCACAAGTAGCACAAATCAACGGTAAACTCTCGTACTCCACTTCATAAGTCACACCCTCCACTATAATATGTTTGTTGTTAATTTATTATTTAAAATGGACTATTTATTTTTTTATTATTTAAAATTGTTTATCTTTTTTATTATTTAAAATATTCTATTTTTAAGAGTTTGGTACGATTTAAATCATTAATATTTTTTATTATTTTTAAAAATTATATTTAATTATATATATATAAATACATATATCTCGTTGAAATAAAAATCCATATTGAACACGACAGTCTAATAAGAGAGAAAAAGAATTATGACAGTTGAATTAAATTTCTATTATATAGAAAGTGTTCATCTTCTCCATAAGAATTCCAGGAACTAGAGTGATTTATAACATGATGTTCTTCTTACTTTGGAAAGTTTTAAGCTTGAAGATCATCTGGATCTCTTGATGAGCAATGATGACCTTACCACACACGCAAGTTACATCAGAATAACAGAATCCTTTTCTAATTACTTTTCACTAACTAACTTATTACTTAATTACATCATTACCCTTGACACCATGCTTAAACTTAAGTGTTCATAAAATAAAATATAAAAGATGGGAACGTGTAATAGCCAGCCATTGCCCAGCTTAGAATAATCCGTGGAAAGTGAAGTACAACTATATAGGCCATTATTGAAAAGCATATATGCTTTTCATACAATGGGGTTGTATTAATTCCGCTAACCATGGCACATTTTATTTTACTTTTGGTTTTCTATTTCACCACTAGCTTGGAATATAATAATCCATTGTGATCCACTACTACTCCAATTCCAAGGACAGGAGGCACCGCTTATTCCGCGTTTGGCAAACATTCAAAGGAATCAACCAACCGACCCTCATCACCTTTAACTTGCGCATGTTGGCGTCAAAACTTTCAACTCCTCCGCTGAATCCAATTTCAGTTGGAACTTTTTACTTTGTTTCAGTGTGGCTTCTCAAAAAATAAGTTTATTGGGCTATCGTCGGAAAAGCGGTGTACATCAAAATCAGCACGCAAAATCAGTTATGAGTATAAAATATATTAAAAATAAATTAAATCATTCATATATTTATATATAAATATATTAGTAGCTAATTTTAGTGTACAAATAGTATTTTTGTTAGACAAATTTAGCAAATATATATTATTAATTGGTCGAGTGGCACACTCGTCCATTTAAAAAGTGTAAAAGATTCAAACTAATAAAATTTAAATTCGTCACAAATTAAATTTTGACTTATCGAATTATATGAAAGAATACCATTAAAAACACTTAATTAGATATTACTAACATGTCTTAAATCCATGTTAAACGTATGATAAAAAAATATTTTACTAAAATTTATTAAAAATATATTTTTATTTCAATATATTAAATATATTAGAAACTTAAAAAAAATCTGTTATTCTAACTTAATTGGTTTTTAAAAAGATTTGATGAATCAATTTGATTTTTAAATAAAACAAAAAATTACAAACGGACGATTCAGGTAGTAGAGATAGTAGGAATATGTAGAAGGTTTACAGTATATTTATTTAATTTATTTGAAAAATATTTGAGTCAACATTTTTTATTAACATTAGAATATGTTTTGGTTAATATTTTATTTTTATAATATTATAATTTAAAATTTAAAATTTAGTCTTTAGTATTTAGAGTTAATAAAAAATAATAAATTTTATTAGTGATATAATTGTTCTACTTATATTTCACAGTTATCTCTAAATAGGGTGTCATATGACTTTTGTTTTTTTTAATTTTAGTTTCTTTTAGAAAGGTAACTCTCTTCATTGTATGGAATATAATTCTTGCAGGAAAGTTACGTTCACGCTATTTTCTTGATTCTTTATGTGTTAAAGTTATCCTATTCTTCTTTTCCTTTTCCTCCCTAAGATAACTTATTCTTAGCTTATTCACTCATGACTAGGACATGTTATTCCATTTTTATTCATGTATGTAGATGTAACTATAAATCATTGCTCGCTGCTGCACAAATTTCCCTGTAACTTTGGTTAAGGAAACGAAATCACACATAAAGAAAACAAGAAAAGAGGAAGAAAGATAGTAGCTGCAGATCAGATCAACGTAACATATAAATAATTTTGGCTGATTTCTGAGGATGATGAATTTCAAAAAGCCTCATCACACCGCGGACCCGAGGGCTATTCAGCCGGTGAGTACACTTTTTCAAATATATTTATGAGGAATGCTAGGGGTCAGCAACTTTTGTGATTTGTAGCTATCAAATAGTCATCAATGATGATTTTAATGGTGTGAGATTGGTGTGAGATTTCATCCAATGGCTCACTTTTCTTTGTTGGTTACATGCTGGCCAGAATTTAAAAAAATTGCTGCCCTCTAGACTTTTCCTATATATAATTCAAAGTTAGATAGATTGATGTGCCAAGTAGGGAGATTTATTTTTCACCTAATATATACATATTATAATGAGAAATTGAGATTACGGAGAAAAATGAAAATTATAGATATATATATTTAAATCTTTTCAATTTTTTTTGTCTATCCCTATGATAACCACTTTTATAGTTGGTCTATTTTGCACTTTATTTTACTTCATAAGTTGTTATCTTTTATAGATTTTATTAGAATTATATTGACAAACATAAAACAATTATATTATGTATATAAAAAATTAAATATTAATTATTTATCTCATAAGAATACATATTTGGTAGTCATGATTTTCTTTTTTTTTTTAAATTATACTGTTGTAAAAAGTTTTATTATTCAGCTATAACATGGGTTTACTTATTTTATTATAACATGTTTTATTATTCTTATAATTAATTACTTTGTTAAACAAATATATAATAATCAATTTGTTGACTGATTTTTTAATGTTTATAGAATATTTTTCAACATAAAATTCTAACTATATAATGAATTTAATTTTGATTACAACCATTTAAAAAGAGAAAGGAAAAAAAATGCGACTTATAGTAGAAGTGTATGTAAGGAGATGGCATCAATCAAGGGAATAGTAGTGGTTTAGGGTTTAATTTTAGTAGTGTTTCATGAAAATAGTATTTACTTTTAAAAATTTGTTTTTCATATTAAAGAACAATATTTGTTTAGGGTCAAGGTGAAAATTATCATATAATGCCGTAATGCATGCAGGTTGCAGATAACTTCATAATAAAACCAACTGGACTCAACATCGTCTGGGGAAATGATCCTCGATACTGGAAAGTAACCGAGTGAGTATCATAGTCACTTCAATTAAATTCTTTTCTCTTTTCCCAATTTTATCAAAATCAATATCGAATGTTGTATCATATATCTTCCGCCCGGTGTGTTAGAGATAATTACTCCCTCTACTACCAATTTAAATTTTTTAATAAAATAATATCACAATATAATATTAGAGTTTATATATTCTAAAAATCTAGAGTTCAGATTATAGTTAATCCTAAAAAACGAATTTTAGCAAAAGACTAATAAAAAAAGAAAGAAAATTTATATAAAAAAAATTTACGTAAATTAAAAAAAAAATTGTGTTAAGGATGTTCAATGAGTTTTTGTATTCGCATGTTAGGTATATTTTGGTCACAACACTCATTCGACACTTATTTGATACGGGTATATTCGATCTTCTGTATCTTAATAAAAAATAAAAAACACTTCTTTAGATACACTAAACATATCTATCTTTTTAAAAAATACTATCTATCTATCTATCTTTTTAAACATACCTTTTTGCCACGTTTTTTAAGCGTAGAAAAAAAAATGTGGTCAAATCTCTAATCAATGACCACCCTCATAAAAATGTGGTCATTGACCACTTTTGGAAGCGTGGCAAAAAAAAACGTGACCATAGGCCTTTTTTTTTTGTAGTGAATTTTACAAAAAAATTGAAATTAGTGTGTCCGCGTATTTTATATTTTATATCTATTTATCTAGTCTTTGAATTTTACAAAAAAAATTGAAATTAGTGTGTCGGCATGTCTTGTGTTGTGTCGTGTACTATATCTATGCCAAATGCGTTCTTTTTATTGGAGAAATGGTATCATAATTAAATCCTTACCATGCATTCTCATTACACTCACATACACCATGATGACATGATTTCAGGAGCGAGGCAGAGTTGATACAAGTATCATGGCTGGAAGTATCAGGAGTAGTGAAGGAATTAAAGAAGGGGAAGAAATACAAAGTTGAATTTGAGTTGAATGTGAAGCGTGATGCATTCGGTTGGGATGAGACTCAAGTACTTGTGATGGCCAAAGCAAGCAAAACAGGGAGGTATTCATTCAAAGAAGCGAAACTATCAGGTTGTGAGGGTCACGTGACCATTCCATCAGGTGAACCTCTTGAAGTGTCGTTCCCAGCAGCAATTTCAGATTCTGATGCCAATCTCTACTTTGGATTGTATGAAGTGTGGAGCGGTAGATGGAAAGGTGGCATTCAAATTATCAAAGCCAATGTCACATGCATCAATTGAGAGTGCACTACAAGTCTAGAACAACATTATTATGCCCTTCGGCAGACATATAATTAATATATATATATAAAGCAATAAAGGGTTTGCGATATTGCCATGCATGAAAATGATTGTAATAAGTCAATTGAATTATTATGTTTATGATGATATTTTATTTCTGTTTTTTGTTCAGTATGTGTGTGACCAGGCCATAATGTAATAATATAAAGAATAATATTACTCATGCAAGTCTATTTGTTAATCAAATTCAACTAAGTTGATCTAATATAATAAAAATTAGTTATGACTAGTATTATTCTAAATTTTATTCTTTAACTTGGTTAGATTTTATTTATAAAAAGACTTAGATTTGTAACATTTTTTTTGGTTTTCTACGGTATTCCTCAACCCGACAGGTCAAAAATTAATCCGCTGCGGTACTGAATTCCATTTAAGGGTTTGCCGCCAATAAATTGTTCCATAAAGACTTGGATTTGTAATATTATTCTACAAGTTCTCTTCCTCTTCAACCTATTGGTTGCTTTTTCGCTATTTTACGGGCCACCAGTTTGTTCTTACTCTCTTTTGTTTGCAATCACACACACTTGATGTACGAATTGGTGGCACAATCACGTTCTCACGCCCATCTCACTTTGTATCCCTCAAATATCTATACATCTTTTTGAATTAGGAGAGTGAAAAACACCTATTCTATTGATGTACATAATCCTCTTTGATTTTCAATGACATCTTCAATCGATATTAACATTTTTGCATGGGATTTCAATTCAAATGTTGTAATTATTGAGACGAGTAATGATGCTGCTGAAATGATCCTAAGGTGTCATTTTTCTTTTATTTTTTTTTTTGTGTAATTTATATTCTCAAAAGAAATCAAAGTATCAAATTAAAACATCTAAAACTCCACTATATATAACATCTAAAAGTCATACAAGCATTTTCTTTAATAAATTAGACTGGAGCGTTAATGATGTCTACATTGAAGGGTTATTTGAACAATAATATTTGGTTATTTTGATTCAAAGAATATTCAAATTTCAATTGATTTGAACAATCATACTACTACAGTGATATATGAGGCATGTTTCTATACTAAAAAAAAGGTATCTAAGATAATTAGCATTCAAAAGTCATCTAAGAACTAGCATGCATAATATGCCCAATATCATAGTTAGTTGAGATTTAATGTAAAAATTGGTTGGTGTTCTTTCTCCTAGTAGAATTGTAATACTATATATGCATAATGGCTTGTTTCGTATCTAAACATATAAAATGATGTAAATCATTCTAAGGTTGAAATCATTTCACATACTCTTTTGCGTTTAAGTATTCTTAACCATAAAATTAGCTATAAAATTGGTTGTTCTTTGCATCAAGGTGATATTAGTCTTTTAAATTTAACTTAGAGTCTCTTAAATCTTTAAAGAATAATATCGTCAAACTTTTTTCTATGTACTATAAAAAAAAGCATTTAAATAATGTCTCCCAAAAAAACATGGCAAAAACCACATTCCCAAATAAGGATTAAATCCCTCCAAATAGCTTGAAGCTCAACCTTAAAAACACTAGCATTATCTAATTTCCGAAAACAACCTTTTACCCAACACTCATCAAAATTACAGATAATGCATCTAAACTCTAATGACCCACTAAGAAAATTCTAACTAGCATCACAATGAGATAAGTAATATACTATAAAAATATAATTTTTTCTTAAAAGTGTACAAATCTATAAAAAAAAAAATTATTTTATTTATTTAAAAAATATAAAAAAAACAATTGTAAAATCTTAAGATAATTATTTCTAGAGGTTAGAATTTTAGACTGCAGTAAAACACAGGTAATTTTGAATGTATGTCACAAATTAAAAAGTTCTGCTAATACATGTGCTATGTGGGAATGGCAAAATACTGCTATGAGTATATATTAAAAATATTATAAAAAAAATATTTCACTAAAATTTATTAAAAAGATAAATATTTTATATTTTTAATACATTGAAATTTGAATATATAAAAGTTTAAAAATTTTCTATCATTATATATTTTTAGAATGTGACTTTAGGACATAACAGATAAATCCCAGATTAAATTTTATTTCTTAACCTACGGTTAATCTACAGCTTCAGCTCAAACTAACAAGCTAAGTGGTAATACTTCTTGATGATCATCTAAACATCTCCCACTCTGTCATCTTCACTAGATGTATCATCATACTCTTGGAATTTTCTCTTTCTAAGGAGTTTAAATTCTTCCTGAAAATAAGATATTAATATTAGTTTTATAGTAGATAAAAGAATTAGAATAGGAAATGGAGAACAAATATAAGATAGAACACTAGTGCAATTTTGTTTTTTAAGGAATGTTATGGACCATAATGGTCTGAGTTTTCAATGATGTAAATATAAATAAAAGAGAGGATAAAAGAAATTTTTCTCAACTTAGTTTTCAAGAACAATCACTTGGATCATGAATGCTTAAACTTCGTTTTAAAAGCTATATCAAATCCAGCATGCATCATAATATGAACAGAAGTAATAAATGTCTATTAGAAAATGAGTACTTACTTTTTCATCTCCACCATGGACAGTTACATTCTCATCTGCTACCATATCAATACCAGAAACAATACCTTCATCCTGTTGCTTCATGGTTTGGTCAATTGGATCATCATATATGAGATAAACTGTTGTTTCCTTCACTTTGAATCCATACCCCAAAACAACAGCAACAACCTGCACTTTGTCACTGGCTTCAAGATTTGATAAGACACTCTGCCAGTCTTCACCTTTAAGTGAAGACAAGGTATCTCCCTCATAGACATGAGTGGTGGCTTTTGTGTAATTTATGATCATCATATTCTTTAGAGTTATTCCTTCAGATGCTATGATGTTTGAGGAAGAAGAGTAAACAATGCACAGTATCACCGCCTTCAAGCTGCGGCCATTAACTTTTGGAACTTCAAAACTCACAGAAGAACCTTCACTGCTGAAGGTTAACCAATCAGGATTGTTGTTTCCAGGAAGCAAAAAATCTCCAGCTAAATTGCTAGTAAGCTTCTGCTAAATCAAAATATAAAACCAAGAGAAAAAGAGATGAACTCTTTTGGTGATTAGCATTGTTTCTCCCAACATGTTTCTGTCTTAAGAATTACAGAGACCAACAAAAGATGTATAGAAAAAAGATTGAGACAAACCTGTGAAATTCTCTGAATGAGTGCTTTTGTGATTAAGCAATTCATTCCCATTCGGATTAAAATGATATTCAAGGAGTTCTCTGATCTAGAAATGTAACCTTCACTGCAACAACCACCTAATGCTGAGGTATTCATATTTGAGACATGTGATGTTCTTGATGGTGCTTCCAGTTCCTTAAAATTTGTGACACTAGAAGAAACTAAATTTACATTTCCTGACATGTTTAGTTGTGAGCCACATTCCAATTGAAGATTCTGAACCTTTGGAAGCTCTTTAATGATGGATGATAGGCCTGCATGGGAACTACTGCTATTGGATACCATTATGGAAACAAGATTTGACAGGTCCAAATTTGTATGCATTTGGGGTGAGAGATTATTTGTTGGAGAGGTCCATGACCAGATGATTGAAGGAAACACATTACGACACAATCCTTCGAACCCACACAAAGAAATGTAAACAATGTTGTTTAATCTTGGTAGTGCATAGGGAACTTTGGTTATAGCAGTGTTATCTGCCATCAATGTTGTCAAAGATTTCATTTGTTCTAAGTCCTCTTCCAATTTGTCAATCTTTGTACATCCAGACAGAATGAGAGTTTTGAGAGATTTTAATTTGTAGATGCTTTTCGGAAGCACTCGAAGGCTTGTACAATCTTTCAAGTTGATTAGAAGAATTCGTTTGAGATGTCCAATGGTGTGGGAGATTGAACACAATCTTGGACAATCTTTGAGTATTAACTTTTTAAGATTGGGCAAGTATGAAAAGTCTGGAGTATGTGTCAAGTGTTCGGAATGACTAAGATTGAGAATTTTCAGTTTCTTCATCATCTGCAGGAATTTTGGAAAATAAATAAAACAATGAAAGAGATACCTTATTCCTAATTGAAATAAGAATTAAAAAGAAAAAAAAAACTATATATACCTGGCCCTTCTTCCATACATGTTGGAGGTAGCTATATTTTAAGTCAATGGCAACTAAATTTCTTTGATCAAACTTTGCTTCTGTATATCTTGAAGGGCATCCATGCCAGCATAGCCATCGAAGGTCTGTCGAAAGGTGTTTGAAGTTTCCTTTAAGTTGCACACCAGCAAGTTGAAGTAATCTGAGTCTCCTCATGTACTTAAATGCTTTGGTCTTCAAACAAATTGGATTCATCCTTGATAACTTCAAAGCAATTCCCTCGGTAGCTTTTGTTCCCTTCAAAATAAAAATAACAAAGAAGTAAAAAAATCTCAGTTAGATAACAAATGGCAGCTAAAAACCTTATGGGGTAAACAACTTCAATTGAGTTTTGAAGTCCAATTTGCTAGTAGGTTCAAATAGCTATAATAAAATCAAGTCTACCAATCCAAAGATAGCAGTGTTAATAAAACTGAAACTAACAACTTTAGGAAGAAAAATTATGTTTGGAATTCTTACCAAGTCTTTTGATAATACATCAAGCACCTCCTCTGAATGCCATAACCTACTACGTTCTTCAGGTTTTGTTGGAGAACTCTCGCGAATGATTTCTCTTCCCATGTCTCTCAGCAAACCATGCATTCGAAGTTTATTCTTAGTGTCAACAGTTACAAGACATCGCTCCAAAAGAATACTTATTCCAATTCCAGCAGAATGTCCACAACCATTTAGTATATCAGTGACATCATTTTTGTCCATTCCAATAAAGAAAAAAGCTATATCAAGGAATATTTCTCTATCTTTGTCATCACTTAAACCATCAAAGCTTATCTTAAGCTTCTTTTGCACTTCTTTATTGGGAATGCTTTTGAGTTTGTTCAAGACACTCTTCCACTCTTTTATTCCCCTTTCAAACAAATGTGACCCAATGACCTCAAGAGCTAATGGCAAATTCCCACAATAGGAAATAACTTCACCACAAAGTGTAGCAAATTTTTTCCTAGGACGTGGTTCTTTGAATGCATGCCAACTGAAAAGTTCAATAGATTCTTCCTCATTCAACCCTTCCATTTTGTATCTTTTGTCAATTTCAAGCCAACTAAGAAATCTTTCATCTCTTGTTGTGATGATTATTATACTCCTTGGACAGAACCATTTATAGCTTGCAGCCAAAGCATTAAGTTGCTCCAATTTATCCACATCATCAAGTACAACAAGTATCCTTTTCTGTCCAAGCCTTTTCTCTAATATTGATTTTCCAGATTCTATGTTCTGTATCTTTATTTTTGTTGTCTTATAGACAGAAGAAAGAAGTTGCTGCTGCAAATGAAGGCCACCATTATCTTGATCCCAAACTTCCCTGATATTTAAGAGGAAACATCGACCATCAAACTGACGGCAAATTTTATTATAAACTGCTTTGGCAATGGTTGTTTTACCGATCCCTCCCATGCCCCATATGCCTAATAGTAGAGGATCTTCTGATTGATGGCTTTTTAGTAGTTCAATCAGCTCTTTTACACGAGATTCTACTCCTACTGGATGATTAGCAATGAACAATTCATTCAGGTCTAGCATATGAGTAACATGTTCAACAATCTTCTTAATATCCTCACTTTCATTCCTGTACAAAATGAAGTGGAGATTAGATACACAATTGGTTATATGAGTGTATAACCATTTTCCATCAAGAGAAAGAACCAAGAAAAAAATGTTGCAAAAACATATTAAATTACCTCCAATTTTGAACAACAAATCCAGCAGTGGAACCGACATCACGGAGTGCTTTCCTCCAATCCTGCTCTTTGACTTTATTTTGGGGGTTTTTCTTTATAAATTCTTCAAAAGCCTCTCCAAATTTACCAGCTTGATTTCGCACTTCCGACGGATCAACATGGTGGAACACTGGCAACACCTTTTGAGTTTGATTATTATAACATCTCATTATGTCTTCCAACTCCTGCAAGCACCATTTTGAATCTGCATAATTTGGTGACAAAATGATGATAGAAATTCTAGACTCTCCAATTGCTTTTAGAAGGGAAAGTGAGATATTTTCCCCTCTTGCTTCCTCATCATCATCCTTGAAAACATAGATACTAGCATTTTCAAGAGATGCATGAAGATGCGACATGAAATTGGAACGAGTGTCTTTGCCTCGAAAACTCAAGAATACATCATAAGGCCTTTGCTGAAATAGACAAGAGGAAAAAAAAATCAGTTACACTAACAATAATCAGTGCATTATGTTTCAATCTTCAAATGCACAATTTGATAGTATACTAGGATTTAGAAATCGCAATACATTTGAAAATCAATGATGTAACTTCGGACGGGTTTAGTATGCAACTGCTTTGATGTAGTACTAGTCAAGGCATTAAACTTTCTTTTACAACAGCAGAATTTTGTTTTGTTTTCCATAGCATGTATGCATACACATTGATTAAAAGTTTTGTTGATATATTTATAATATATAGAAGTTAATTCCTAAATGGTAAGTATATTTCAATTTCTGTTCTGAGAAACCATAACATCCTACCAACCTGAGGCTTAATAGATGATTCTTTCAGATACATTTCTCTTCCGATGTCTTGTATCAAACGATGCATGCGAAACTTGTCCTTCTCAAACGACACAAGACTATGATCTTCAAGCCCTTTGATTGCTTTTAGTGCCACTACCACATCACATCCAGCTTTTTGTAATATTTGAGTTACATCATTTCGGTCCATTCCAATAAAGAAATGACTCAAATAAGCTAGCACAAGAAACATTTGCTTCATATCATATCCCAAAGAATCAATGCTTTTTCTTAAAACTTGCCATACATCTTGAAGGGGAAATCTTTTAAGCCTTTCCAATACACTGTCCCACTCTACTCTACTTCTTTCAAATAATACAGATCCAACCGCCACAAGAGCTAGTGGCAATCCATCAGAATATTCAAGTGCACGATTGATCAGATCAGCATAAGTCCTTTCAGGAGTTGCTTTCTTGAAAGCACTCTGACTAAAAAGCTCAACACATTCGTTGTAATCCATTTCTTTCAGTCTGTAAACATGATTAATTCCAGTCTCATTAAACTGATCATGTTTAGTCCTTGTGGTGATGATTATTATACTCCCAGGACCAAAGCATTCACAAGTTACAGGCAAAACCTCTAGCTCTTTTTCACTTCTCACATTGTCAAGTACAAGCAATACCTTTACACAACGAATTCCTTCCCACCATATAACACTTGTTGAGTCGAAATTGCAAGCTTTTGTTGCAACTTGTTCTTTGAGAAACAAAAGAAGCTCCTCTTCTATAATGCCCAAAGGCCACCTTCTTGGGAAATCCTCCATCCTTTCATCTATGTCCGGGACAAATTTCCTCACATCAAAATTGTGACTAATTTGATTGTAGAGGGCTTTGGCAACTGTTGTTTTACCTATTCCTCCCATTCCCCATATTGCCATAATGAAAACACCATCTGATTTCTTATTATCTAACAGTTGAATCAAATCTTGCACGTGAGAGTTTACTCCCACTGGATGTTCTGCAACGAATAAGGCAGTTGAATCTAGCAAAGAGGTAACATGTCCAACGATACTATCTATGGTGTTGCTTCTATCCCTGCAAAATGTGAATCACACAAGGTACACAAATATCGTCCAATATGCACATTTATCACAAGAACATGGCTCATAAGGAATGAAGTTTCTCAAAGCATGAAATTTAAAACTATATAGTATATACTCTTCCCATTTCATATTAAGTGATTTTTTTCATTTTTATTTTTGTTACAAATTAAGTGTCTTTTTCTAATTTCAAAAAGTAGCTAATTAACTTTTTACTTATCATGCTCTCTACTTTTAAATAGAAAAAAAAAATTGAACAGATTAAAATATAGAGAAAAAAAAGGAGTAAATGGTTAAATTAGTCCTGAAAGATTACTCGTTCTTCAAATTGGTCGCTGAAATATTTTTTTCATCAAATTCGTCTTTAAAAATTTTTAATTAGTCATGTTAATCCTTTTGTGACTTTGTTTGTTTATGGTGTCAAAATTTGCTAATATGACAGTCACCCCAACACACATTTAGAAATCTTAATTGACTATTAACATGATTAGTTTATAAAATTAGATTAAATCAATCCCAAATTGAGGGATTCTAATGTCTCAAGCTCTCTCTACAAATTAGGTTTTGATTTGATCTAATTTCATAAACTTATTATGTTGGTAGTTAATTAAGATTCTTTAGTGTGTGTTGGAGTGTCATTTAACGTGTTACGGTAGCAAATTTTGACACCATCAATAAACAAAGTGACAAAAAAACTAACATGACTAATTTAAAATTTTTAAAAAACGAATTTGATTAAAAAATTCTATCGGAGACCAATTTAAAAAATGAGTAATTTTTCGGGAACTAATTTGACTATTTACTCAAAAAAAATATTGAAATTAATAGATAAAATAAAATCGATTTCACCTTAGAGAGACAATATCATTTTGATAGGAACCAATAAAATTTTGATTTAGTTAACATGTGCTCTAAAGTTTACAAATTAAAAAAATATTATTAAAAATATAAAAAATTTAAATTTTTAATACATTTATTTTATATTTATTAAATAAAAATATTTAAAATTTTTCACTCATGGTAAGTTTATTATGTACCCTAAAAACACATATTAATCCTAATATTAGCTAAACCCATCAAATTTTATATACAACTATTTTGCACGACATATGGTTGCACAACTCTTGATATCACATATTGTGGAATAAAAAATGAAATTAAAATGAAAACTAGCATTATGGTTGCTCTAACTATACTTTATTCCTTTCCTTTTGATTGTTTATATTTTCAACAAAATTTAATTGTGCACAACCAAAAAGAGACTTGTAATTACCGAAAATTGGTGAGAAACCTTGGTGAAATGGCAGCAGCTTCTTTTAGCGCGGTCCTATAACTCAACACCTTGGCTTGATTGGTTGAAGTTCTTGCAAGAGTAGCCAACAAAGCTTCTCCGAAATGGCCAGTCTGATTAAACACTTCCTCGGGATCTACCTCATAGAACACAGGCACAACTTGCTGACCTCTGCTGCTGCGATACTCCATGATTTTCTCAAGCTCTTTCAAACTCCAGGTTGTACAAGCAAAATCGGTAGTGAAAACTACGATAGAAACTCTGGATCCTTTGATTACGCTAGATAGTATAAGGTCTTTACTTTTTGGCTTCATGTAGTTGTCCAGAAAAAGATGCACTCCAGCACGTTTGAGAGCGCCAGAGAGAAGTGAAATGAAAGGGTGGGAAGGGTAGTGGGGTTCGAAACTTATGTACACGTCATACATGATTGTTGTGTGGGGATTGAATGTGAATTCGGGGTCCTGGTTTTGGGAAGACATGGAAGCGACTGGAGCGATGAGGAGGATGAAGGGAGTTAGGGGAGAAGTAAACAGAGAGCTGATCTGATAGCTTTCAAGTCAAGTCATCAAAGTGAAAATGGGGGGAAGATGGTGGGAACTAGAGGGGAAATAAACATGGTGGGGTGGCGGACTTTAACTTAAACATTATTAAATGGTTTTTTTTTTTTTTTTTTGTGACTAAACATTATTAAATAGTTTAATAAAAAATATTACAATAGAATAATCAAATTCGTGCGAAGTGAAGATGATGATTTTATTTAGAAAGCGAGCGGACTCGAATGAATTGAATCAAACAATTTAAGACATTATTTTCATCATATTTATATAAGAAAAAGTATAGATTATCAATATATTATCTGTCAATTTATTATCAATAATAATTAATTATTATATTTTAATTACATATATAAAGAGACACATCTAAAAAATATATTTATAAAGATATTTCTATTAAATATCGTCATTAAAAAAATATTTTAGTTAGACACATCTATAAAAATACTTTCATTATTAAACACAGTTATAAATAAGAGTTGGCAGAAATACTATTGATAACATAGCGAAATTGTTTATATAATTACCAACGATATTTCACCATTAAGATATTACGTTGATATTTAACGGTCTAAGTATTATATTAAAGATTCGGCTAAAAAATGAAAATTCACAAAAAATAAAGTTAAGAAATTCATTTAGTCATTTATAAAAATATAAGACTTTTAATTTACGTTCAAAATGAGAAAATATATAGAAAATGAATTCTCTCCATTTTTTTTTCAATTATTTAGTAAAATATAAATTTTTATTTTATAAAAGTATAAACTTATTTTTTATTTATTTATTATGTTGAAACTATTTTTTTAGTATAATTTTTTTTTAAAATTTATGTAAATTATAATTTTTAAAAATAGATTTTTTTTAGTATTTTTATTTTTAGTACTAAAATTTTATCAAACACATTAAAAAATAAAAAATATTTTTATATTTTTAAAATTTTAATAATATCCAAAAAAACTCGTAATAAATAAATAAATAAATTTATTATTATGCTCAAACATAACTGTTAAATAAAAAAAATTTACATAAGATATTTAAATTTAAAATTATTTTTATTCTTTCAAAAAAAATTTTAAAAATATCATTTTTCTAAAAGTTTACTCAAACGAGTCTTTAAAGTTGTGTTTGTTTATATACACGAGACACTATAGAGACGTAAAATCATATTTGGTAGATAAGACATACAAAAAGATATTATGTCTAAAGATACTAAATTAATTTATTTTGTATCCATTTTGACAGGAATAACACAAAGACACTAACAAGAGACACAATTTATTATTTTTTTTATTATTCTTATTTTTTTATATTTATTTATTATTATTATATATATTTTTTAATTTTTGAATAAAAAATAAAAAAAATAATTTTTATAATTTATTTTAATTTATCACAAATAAAATATAAAAATATTAATTTTTTTAATTTTATTCTTTATATTTTATTCTCAATATTTTATCTTGTTTTATTTTCAGAACCAAAATACGGTCTAAGTAATTTTAAAGTTCTCTACTCTACATGTGGTGTTCAAATTTAACTTAACTAACATATCATTTAGGATAATTCTCTGGTGCTGACACTCAGCATGGTATACTTTTAAGGTGTGTCATAATGAGAAGGTGACGAGTAGAAGGTAGCTTGGTATTGGGTCATAGTTAGGTGTTGGTTAAGGATAGGTGGATTTTGGGCATTTTTTTCCTATGAGCTCCAAGATGATATTTATTATTTTGTAATACAAAATATATATGATTAGAGGTCGAGAATGCAAGAAAATATTTTTTAAAATAATGAAAAATAAAAAATATTGAGCATTTATTTTTGACAATCACTACCTTAGGTGTATTTTTGGACTAAAGTTTGGAGTAGTAATGATTTACTAAGTGAGAGAAAAAAATTAAAAAAAATAGTTCTTCATGATAAGAGTAGATTTATGATTAGCTTATTCTTTCTCATATAAATAAAATGTTCTTAGTACTGCTAGTTAGTGAGTTTGCGAGTTACAATAACAGTTTAGGTGGCTAATGTGCTGATTAGAAGTGAGTGCTATGTGTATTTTGCTGAATTTTATGTTGTAATTAGATTATATTTGATGTTAATAAAGTATTATGTATTGCAATTTATGTGCCAATTCTCTAAAGTCATAAGAAGCCATATGAAAGTAAATTGCGATGGATTTTTTTTTTGAAAATTAAGTTTAAAAATTTAAAATTAAAATGTACCACTAAAGGTTTAATAAATTTAAAAATATTTGAGATTAGAGTTGAAATATGTTAAATCTCCCTTAACTTTGTTAACAAATTAATTATAAAAAGATTGGTTAAGCACAAGTATTAGCAGATGGTGGTGGAAAAAATTTTAAGAACATTAGGATTTAAAATTCAAATTGAAATAATAAAGATACAATGAAATAAATGTTTTGAGAATTGGGTTGAAAATATTTAAATTTCGTAAACATAGTTAATAAATAAATTGAAGAAAAAATTGTTAAGCATGACCCACGTACCAGTAGTCATTTTTCAGCTTCCACGCGTCACCTTTTTACTATGACACACCTTGAAAGCATATCATGCTGAATCAGCGTCAGCACCAGAGAACTTTCCTACCATTTAAGGTGGTTACTCCAACCAAGATTTTATGATTTTTGATGAACGGATTCTTGACGGTTTAGAATTCACAAATGAAGTCTCGTTGCAATATAGTTTCTAAACCAACACTAATCCTTTCATGCAAAAATTTTAGTTGTCACAAGTACAAACCCCTAAAATCTATAAACCGAAGTATTTAAACCTCGGGTTGTTCTTCCTAGGAATTGCAATAAAGTGTCCTTGTTATTGGTTATGAGGTATATTTTGGGATTTTTGATAAGAGACATGAAAGATAAATGGCAAGGAAGTAAACTAATAACTAAAAAGGTCTTGCCAAGATTTGGTGGTCAAGGATCTCTATCCTAATCTGAAGGATTACCATGTGTTCATAATACGCAGCGGAAGAAAAGAAAGTAATCCTTAAAGATCTATTTTGTACTTAAATTTTATTCCAATAATATACAATATATATAGATCAGATCTAAATACCTTTAGACGCTTTAGTAAAAACTTTATTCTTCGATTGTACGAAGACTCTATGCGTATCCACACCGAGACCAACATTTGCTGTCAACTCCTTGACCAATGGACATCTGATCTAAATTGAGAAACCTCTAGCAACTCTTTGCATGCGATTAAATTCTTCTCCAAGAATCAGGCTCACATACATTTATGTGTGTAGAGGTAAAGGAATAAAACCCTTGTGTTTTATTCTCGTCTCTTTCTCATTCCTCTACTCTTGGCATACATATATATAGTATGAGATTTGTTACTGATTTTAAATTTGATTCTAAATTCAAATTTAAATCATATCTTGTTATTTTAAACTTGAATCTTTCAAATTTATGAATCATATCATAACTCAATTTGAAACAGAATCAGTTAGGATCTCATCCAAATTTAGAATTCAAGTTTAGAAATAGAATAACTAATTATTCTCAAATCTCATATAATATTCTCAATTATCATACTATTATTATATTCTTGGTGCTAGCAAAAAATATAATAATATTCCATTTGAATTAATATAATTATTTATTTGATCAAATCAAATTAATAATTAAATAATTCTACAGCAAAGATTAGAACACTCGTTAGTGTGTGACCCCATAGGTTCAATACTAAGCGGGTAGTAAATTAGTCATACTAAATTTACTAATCAAGGTTGGCGTCTAGCAACACTCCTCAACGACCCGATAGTATGAAGTAATATATTTTTACTAAGAACCTTAGAAGAACAAAATATAATTCCTTCCATCTTTCCAGCTCTTGGTTAACCCTTAGAGTATGGTTTAATTGTCAAACTCTAACTTGTTACCATTATTATAATGAACTGTGAATGACCTAAGAAACTCATTTCTTCATTCATTCAATCCCCTTGGTCAAGGTTTTATTCATCTCAGTCATTATAACCATAGAGCTCAAACTCTTTACCGAGAGTTGACGGATTCCTTATTGACTAATCATTAATTCTACAAGTATTTAAATCATACCCAATATCCATTCAACTAGCACCCTAGGGTATTAGGTGTCCGAAATCAAAGTATAATAAATACATTGTTAATTACTATGACAGTCGCAGGTCAAAGGAAACTCTATTACTGTGTTCATCTTGAGAATATCCTATTGACAAATATACGGTAATTATAACCATTAGGAATTCTCAAAGTGAGTCAGTTCAATGGTCATATCTCTATATGCACCATCTATATATATAATTTAATAAATGAGATCTATTAATCTTCATCCAATGAAGACCATTATATATATATTGATCTTTCCGGATTATTAATGTCCTTTTTAATAATCCTATGACCAAGAACAATTTAGATTAAATTATAAAAGATTTATCTCTCAATATTGTGATCACTATCACAATAATAAATCTATAAATTTAATCAAGGACGTTATTATATTAACATTTTAATATAATAACAATAACAAATTATTTGACACGTGATTGATTGGATTGTGGTCATACTACTTATTCCCAACATAATCACTAACCACAATATGAGAATTGGCAAGGATCAACCCCATTAAGTCATCCTCTAACTAATAAAGAAAAGTCAAATGAGCTATGTCAATCCAAGTCCATAAGTCCTAGTTCTCCACCAAATCAATTAGTGAGATCTAGCGTTAATGGCTTCCAATCGTCAATCACTTGGACATTAGTAACTCAAGAGTTTCTAAGTTACCTTCCCAAGCCAAGAGCATAAAATTCTACTCTAACATCTTCTCAAGCATTTTGATAAACACTTGGAAGGTATGAAAGAAAAGTATGGTAAATCTACAACAAGAATAAAATCTAACAACAATTATTGCAAAGAATTAACGAAAGCAATCAAAAGAAGCACAATTATTATGAATTACCTCAACTTGAATTGAAAGGAAAGAGAAGGAACAAGAGTAGATCTACAACAAAATATAGAAGCAACATAAAGGAAATTACAACAAAGGAATAGAAGAAGATGATTGCAACAACAAAGAATTGAGAAGCAAAAGTAGAAGAAAGCATGAATTAAATCCTAGATCTAAGAACTAATCCTAATCCTAGAGAGAAGTGAGAGCTTCTCTCTCTAAAACTAAACTAAACTAATCCTAATGAGTGTGTATGTGAATTATGGTGTGTATGATGATGATTCCCCTTCAATCCTTGGTTCTTATATGCATTTTGGCGCCAAAGTTGGTTGCAAACTGGGCCCCACAGCTCTCAAAAATCGTTGGGCACATTTTCTATTTAAAAATCACGTGCGCCCACCGACGCGTACGCGTA